>NC_057419.1:54957086-55083698 GCF_019320065.1 Cervus canadensis
GAAAGTGAAAGAGGAGAGTGAAAAAGTTGGCTTAAAGCTCAACATTCAGAAAAGACCATGGCATCCGGTCCCATCACTTCATGGCAAATGGATGGAGAAACAGTGGAAACAGTGGCAGACTTTATTTTTGGGGGCTCCAAAATCACTGCAGATGATGACTGCAGCCATGAAATTAAAAGATGCTTACCCCTTGGAAGAAAAGTTATGACTACCCTAGACAGCATATTGAAAAGCAGAGACATTACTTTGTTGACAAACGTCTGTCTAGTCAAGGCTATGGTTTCTCCAGTAGTCATGTATGGATGTGACAGTTGGAATATAAAGAAAGCTGAGCACTGAAGAATTGAAGCTTTTGACCTGTGGTGTTGGAAAAGACTCTTGAGAGTCCCTTGGACTGCAAGGAGATCCAACCAGTCCCTCTTAAAGGAAATCAGTCCTGAATGTTCATTGGAAGGACTGATGTTGAAGCTGAAACTCCAATACTTTAGCCACCTGGTGTGAAGAGCTGACTCATTTGAAAAGATCCTGATGCTGGGAAAGATTGAGGGCAGGAGAAGGGGACAAAAGAGGATGAGATGGTTAGATGGCATCACCGACTCAATAGACATGAGTTTGAGTAAACTCCAGGAGCTGGTGATGGACAGGGAGGCCTGGCCTGCTGCAGTCTATGGGGTCACAAAGAGTCAGACACGACTGAGTGACTGAACTGAACTGAGAAGAGACTAAAGGGACATAACAACTACATACAATGTGGGATCCTGATCTGGAAAAAAAGAACACCAGAAGGAAAACTGGTGAAATCCAAACAAGTTTTATACTTTAGTTAATAGTACTGAACTAATAATAATTTCCTAAAGTTTTGATAACTGTTCTCTGGTTGAAATATTAGCATAAGAAGAAACTGAGTGAAGGACATACAGGAATTTCTATACTATCTTTGCAACTATTTTGTTAACAGCAAATTATCTCAAAATAAAAAAGAAAACTAATTGGTAAAGGAAAAACTAATTGGTAAACAGTAAAAGTAATCAGTCAACAGTATCCCTGTTGCTTGCTATATCCAAACCTATCACTTCTTTCAAACAAATCTATATTTAACAGCTCTTTAATCTTTTCACTAATTCCAATCTCCAAGCCTTCTTCTTACTGACTATAATTCCCTCAACTATAAGCTTTTATGAAAATGGAGCCTGAATCTGCTTTTTCTCCCCATTATGTCCCTAGCACTTAGCACAACTCTGATACATTGTAGGTACTGAGCATTTACTTGCTGAATGAATGAACAATGAATGAATGACAGCTGTTTGCTCTGTATTCACTTCCTATTGCTGCTATAACAAATTACTACAAATTTAGTGGCTTAAAACAACACAAATTTTTTATCTTCCAGTTGTGGAGATCAAAAGTCCAAATGAGTCTCACTCAATTAGAATCAAGGTGTTGGCAAGGCTGTGTTTCTTCTGTATGCTCTAGAAGAAACTGCTTGCCTCTCCCAGCTTTTAGAGATTGCCCACATTCCCATCACTCCAACCTCAGCTTCCACTGTCAGATCTCCTGCTGACTAATGACCATCTTTCTTCTCAAAAGCACCCTTGTGATTATACTGGGCCCACCCAGATATTCCAGGATAATCTACCTATCAGAAGATCTTTAATTTAGTTGTACCTGCAAAATCCATTAGGTAACATTTGTAGGGATTCCCAGGTAGCTCAGTGGTAAAGAATCTGCCTGCCAATGCAGGAGACAGATTTGATCCCTAGGTTGGGAAGATTCCCTGGAGAAGGAAACGGCAATCCACTCCAGTACAAGTAAACTTACAAACAATGTGGAAAAAGTAAAATTCTTGTTTCTATAGAGGAAATGGAATACATCAGATTATTTTTATGGCATTTAGTGCTCTCATGTTCATTTAGATCCTCTCTTTACCTTCCACAACACTGAAAGGCCTCTCCTCTCCATCATTCTGTGTTTTTTAATATGGCTACTTCATTGCCATAACTATCTACTCTCCAACTTAGTTTGCCAACTTTACTTTAGTTCAGTATTTTTGGAAAATATTACAGTTGCATATTCCCTCCTCTCACTCAAAGTTCTTCAAAGTTAGAGAATGCCTTCTACTGCTTTTGAATAATCCCAAGACTCTCCAGAATAGTGCTCTTCTTAGACTAGAAATCCATTAAATGCTGTTGTTAGGGAGCTAAGAATCTATCGTGTTTTTAATACTTCTGAAAAATGAGATTCCTTTGCCTCCCTTGGTAACACATACCAAGGTCTATCAGGAAATTTGATTGGGAAATCCCATGGACAGAGGAGCCTGGCAGGTTACATTCCATGGGGTCACAAAAGAGTCAGAAACAACTTAGTAACTAAACTACCACCACCAATATACTTATAGGTTCTAGGGAATAGGACATGGACATCTTTGGGGTGTATAACGATATGTATCAATTTGTCATCTATCAAGCAGATAGTTACCTCAAAACTAACTAACTCATTGAACTGGGAAAATTAATTATATTTCTCAGACCAAGTCTGTCTCCTGCCACTCTCACCCTCTGCCATTTCATGAAAACATTTGCCTTTGGTTTATAGCTTTTTTTTTTCAAGTCTTTATTAAATTTGTTACAATACTGATTCTGTTTCATGTTTTGGTTTTTTGGCCATGAAGCATGTGGGATCTTAGCTCCCTGACCAAGGATTGAACCTGCACCCCTGGCACTAGAAGGACAAGTCTTAACTACTGGACTGCCAGGGAAATCAGAGCATTAACTATATTTAAGTAAGTTGTATTCTCCTTCCCTTCAATGTAATTATTCTTTGCCTATGACAGTATTCCACTTTGAGGGCTGAGTCTGACGAAAACAGAGGAAATTAAAATAAAATAACACTATTCAGGGTATGCTTATATGTAATGAAGCATCTTCTTGATAGCTCTAACAGAATCTAGAAACACTTCCAAAAGGGGCATAACAAAAATACTTTAAGAGCAAAAGTATCCCAGTGTGAATACTTTGGACAACAATATTTATTCAGAAACAAATTCTAGCATGTATTTTTAAATTACCTTTTCCTTTATTGGAAATTCAGCTATTTTCACACTATTTTTTAATTTCACAATTAAATGTAGGGCTGCCTAAAAATATACTTCTCCCCAAAGTGTTTTTGATAAATGAAAATAAAACAGAAACAAGTTTCTCCAAAATTTTTATAGATACTCCAAGCATGGAAGTACAGATCTTTAAACTGTTACTTCTACTTGCATTGCTTGGAATATATTCACTACTATAATCAAAGTATATTAGAATGCTCACTCAACATGTCAACCTGCTATAGTCAACTGTGTCTTTTTTTCTAATCTTTCTTTTCAGTGGCATTTTTAATTCAGTTCAGAGACTATAGCTGACTTGTTAGAGGTCTAGTTGTTAGATCTACTTAAAGATGGCCTGTTTAATTATCTTGAAAAGCACATAATCACAGAATTGATCCCACAGTGAAGCTTATTACAAGCAAATATATTTAGAAACAGTCAAATAACAAAATTCACATACCTATGTGATTCTTCCAATTGGAAAATAGCCCCATTATATGAAAACTCAGTTCCATCAAGAAAACAAATGACATACTAGTGAAAGTAAAGCAGAAACTGGTTGTCTTCCCATGTGTAAAAGCAAAGTGCTACTGATTTTTCAAGTTGCCAGTGGATGAGAAAACTATTACATACCCATATGACCGACTCCTCCTAAAAGTTACTAAACAGGCCTTTTAGTAACATATGACCAGGTCTTTCAACATCATGAACTAAAAAGTCTTCTAAATAAAACATATGACTGAGAGCCCTCACTCACAATAAGTTACCAATTTATCAAGTAATTACCAAGTAATCTACAAATTCTTTACAAAAAACAATAGATCAAAGTCTTTACACTAATGCATTAAAAAATCAAATTATGGAAGAGAAAAAAATAAATCAAATTATGGAAACCATAAAATACGACAAACTGTTGGAATGTAGGTATTTATGGCCAAATCTTAAATCTGACACACATCATCAAAGGGTTTGTCTGTTTTTAACATCCTCAAAGTCAAACATCAGCAGTACAATCTATCCTGATTCTTGCACTGCCCTAAAGTCATTGTATTCTAAATAAATGGGTATGAGGCTTTTAAGAATTGCTGGACAAGGCTCAAGTATCTACCACAGGGGGAAATATCATCAAGGGAAAAAGGTATAAAAGTCTTTTCTGAGCTATGAATTTCAAATCAAACATACAAAAGTAAAATTTTAAAAAGGAAAAGAACTGCCATATTTCAGGTTGGAAGATTAAGAGGTGGTATGTATGCAATAAAAATATAGCTTACATATTTTAATGTTAATAAATAGAAAATACATATCAAGTTGATAAAACAAAAGTATAGACACACAAATTTTATATATTATACATACACACCTATATAAACAAAGGTTGGGAAAGAATCTAGAATAATTTAAACTGTTCACTGGGATATTTTTCAACAAACTTGTTTAATTATATAATAAAGAGTAAGATTTTACTGAAAAAACTATGAGAAATTGTACATTACAAATAACATAGTACTTACAGGAAAGCAATTAAAAGATGATGTCCTTATTATCTTCCTGGGATTCTAAACAAGTTTGTTGCTGCTGTTTTCAGTCATCAAGTCATGTCCGACACTTTTGCAACCCCATGAACCATAGCCCACCAGGCTCCTCTGTCCATAGGATTTCCCAGGAAAGAATACTGGAGTGGGTTTGCCATTTCCTTCTCCTGAGATCTTCCTGACCCAGGGATCGAATCCATGTCTCCTACATTGGCAGGTGGATTCTTTACCACTGACCCACCAGGGATGCGCTCTAAATAAGTTAGTTTTTCCTAATTCCAAATATGCAAAAAATGACATGATATCTAAAAAGAGTATCAACTAAGTCTACTAATTTCGACATTCCTTTCAGAATGTGCATAGTCGCTCAGTTATGTTCAATTCTTTGCAACCCCATTGACTGTAGCCCGCCAGGCTCCTTTGTCCATGGAATTTTCCAGGCAAGAATACTGGAGTGGGTTGCCATTTCCTTCTCCAGGGGTTCTTCCCCACCCAGGGATGGAACCCAAGTTTCCTGCATTGGCAAGTGAATTCTTTACCATTAGTGCCACCTGGGAAGCCCAATTCAGAAAAGAAATCTTCAGTTGTTGTTCTTTGTGTAAATTAAAATATACTTTACACTTTAGGACTTCCCTGGTAGCACAGTGGATAAGAACTCGCCTGCCAATGCAGGGGACACGGATTCGATCCCTGGTCCAGGAAGATTCCACATGCTCTGGAGCAACTAAGTCCCTACTCCACAAATACTGAGTCCAAGCTCTAAAACCTACAAGCTGCAACTACTGAGCCTATGTGCCACAACTACTGAAGCCTGCATGCCTAAAGCCTATGCTCCACAAGAGAAACCACCACAATGAGAAGCCCACACACCGTAATGAACAGTAGCCCCTGCTCACTGCAACTAGAGAAAGCCTGCACAAAGCAATGAAGGCCCAGTGCAGCTCCCCAAAAATGTACTTTATCTTTGTAAATTAAAATTTACACTTGCTCCCCATGACAGATCCACAAATCTGGCTATATATCCAATTACCCGGAGAACTTTTAAAAGTAAGTTCCTGGGGGAAATTCCCTGGTTGTTCAGTGGTTAGGACTCCATGCTTCCACAGCAGGGGCCACAGGTTTGATCCCTGGTTGGGGAACTAAGATCCCTCAAGCTACACAGCAGGAACAAAAAGTAATAATAATAAAACTGCATTTAAAACATAAATAAATAATAAAAGTAAGTTCCTGAGTCTTATCTCCTGGAGATTCTGATTTAGAAAGTCTGCAGTGGATGCCATGAATCAGTAATATATGATATAATATTATATAAAGCTCATGTTGGTATATTAAGGGAATTCCTCCTGTGATTCAGCTGGCTCTTGGAATTGATCCCTTATTTCAGTGCTTTTCAAGCTCTACTGTGCATAAAAATCACCTGCAGATGTTACTAAGAGGTAGATTCTGATTCAATAGGTCTGGGGTCCTGGGGACCTGCAGCTCTAAGTTACCAGGTGATATCCATGCTGCTGGTCCATGGAGTACACTTGGAGTAGTAAGACCTTATAGGATCTTTCAGTCTTTCCACAGGTGAATAATAAAAGGTATTCCCATATGCAGTTATTATTACTGAAATATTTTCAAGTTTTACAGAAACATTCTTTAGCATAGCTAGAGTATACAACTTGCAAAATATTTGACTTATCTTTACTATGTGTCCTACTACCAAGTGAATGGAAATTATCTCCCCCATTTACAAACAGAATAACACTAAAAGATGAGTGTTACTGCAGTCAAAAGATATAAACTTCCATTCATAAGATAAATAAGTACTAGAAACATAATGTACAACAAGATAAAGATAATTAACACTTGTATGTTATCTATAGAAATGGTTAAGGGAGTAAATCCTAGGCATCCTCATCACAAGGAAAAAAAATTATCTATTTAATTCTGTATCTGAGACGATGTTCACTAAACTTACTGCCCTATTCATTTCATGATGTATCTTAGTCAAATCATTATGCTGTACACTTTAAACTTACACAGTGTTCTATGTCAATTATATCCCAATAAAATTAGAAGAAAAAAGCAAATAACAATAACAACAACAAAGGACCAGACAATAAGTATTTTGCATCTTGTAGGTCCCTACCCCCAAAAAAGATGAATGTTACTGAAATCACAATGCAGAGTTTAATTAAAAATTACATACCTTCATTCACACACACACACACACATATATATATATATGCAAAAATATTTATCATGACCATGTTTATAATAGTAAAATACTGGAGAAAATCTAGAAGTCCAACAATAGAGGACTGATTAAATATCTTATAAAGGCATCTATCAAAAATAATGATGTAAATGTACAACTACCAGTAATGAAAAGATGTTCATGATTAAGTTTAAAAACAAAGTTTTGTCCAAACCTTATAGTATGGTTCCATGGGGGTGCATACAGTCACATATACATTTATTCAAAAGAAAGAGTCCATAAAGATATATACTAACATGGTTAAAGCATCCTCAAAGAATTATAATTTCAGGTGATCTTAATGTTTGTTTACTTGAAGGATCCAATATTCCTACTATGACACAGAATTTATAATAAAATTCTTAAAGGGTAAAAAGGGGTGAGAAGAAAACCAAGCAAACCCCGCATAGCACATGCACACACCTTTCAAGAACTACTCTAATGGCTTGACTCCAAACAGTCATCAAGGGACTTCCTATATTCAAAGCACTCTGAAAGCTTGTTAAAAATGTAGTCTTGCATCCCACCCCAGATTTAGAGAATCTGAATCTCTGATGATAGTCTCCTAAATCTGCATACAAAGCAAACAGTGACTCTTAAACACAGTAAAGTTTGGAAACAAAAAGACTCCTAGAAATGCAGGGACCAAGACTAAATTTCAACCTATCTAAATGGCAAACTATAGCAAATTCAGAATGGGTGAAATCATGATACATACCTATACACCCACACACAGCAACCACTGGAATATGAACAACAAAAACCTGTATTTAGCAACTAGCTTTATTTAGTCTTAATTTTAAGCATCTCTTATGAACACTGACCATTTCCCATGAGCTGACTGAGGTCACAAAGGTTTTCCTTATGTTTGATCTACATCTCTCTGAAGCTATTCCTATTATAACCTTTTCTATGATGTTCTGTCTCCATTTACTCCTTCATTAGTTAAAAGTACCATATAGACATTTACTACGGAACCAAATATCTAGATAATTCAACCATTCTTCTGATGCTTTCACTTCTCCTTCCTAAACAACATTCCAGTTGACCTACCCCAGTAGATTCTGGTGATTATTTCATCCAAAGATCCTCTCTGAGGCAAACTCAAAGGCATGGAGAGGAATTTATACTACTAGAAGCCCTCAAAGAAGCAAGGAAAGCATTTCCTGTTCTGAAAAACAGCACATGAACCCCAAAAAGTCTGTTTACAGAAATGGAAAATATCATACTGAATATATCCCTAAAATATCAACTCATAAGGCACACATTTACTAAAAGCTTTCAAAATAAGACATTAAGAGTTTTGAGAATTTTCTAAGGTTAATAAATTAGAATCATTTCCCCAAAGAAAGCCAGAACAGACTTTCCCCACTTTAAAACAGAGAGGAAAACAGTAGGGAAAAAAAAGTTTGGCATGAGCTAAAAGGATTTAAGAATAATTTCAGGGATGTGGGGACAAGTCCTTCATTTTATTTTAATCCATGATACATTTTAATCCTGGATCACTCAGAAGTCCAGGCCAGCTGAAACTGGAATTTATTAAAACCAAGAAGATTATACACCCACCTGCAGCTCACACCAAGCAACCTCAACCCATGTTTCAGTGTCCAGTCCTTTATATACTGTTTTAAATGCTCCTCTTCCCAGTTCTATGTCAAATTTCAGGAACCTGCCACTAGGAGAAGTAGCTACAGCCTTCATTTCTGCTTCTTCTTCCATCTCCTTTTCATTTTTCTCCTTGAAATAATCTTTTGAGGATTCTGACGTTCCCTTTGAATATTGCTCATATTTAACTTCTTGTCCTCCTCTTAGCACATTTGTAGGAAGCTTTTCTACTCTTGGAACATTTGTTGCAGTCTTTATTCTCTCATCTTTAGAGGAAGATTCAGAAACTTTGTCATCTTCTGTCATCTCAACACTCTTTCGAAAGAATCTTTTCTTTTCTATAGTTTCTCCAGAAGCAGAGAAGGTATTGCTTTTCTCCTTTAGTCTAGCTTCCACTGTCAAAGTTGCTGCAACCTGAGGAACTCTGTTTTCCAATGAAACTCCATCAGGTTTCTCAGAATCTTCTGTGCTAGCTGGCTCCCCTGAATCAGTAGCCATTGTAATTAAGGTTGGCACTAAAATTTTTCCTGTTCCACTCTTCAGTCCAGTTGCATCTCAGGTATCAGAATTATCAGGATGGACTTCCTTTTATGTGGTCATATATTTCCATAGCAACCTGAAGGGAGGAAAGAAGGATATATTAAAATCACCCCACAAAGGAAATCATTAAGGAGAAAAATCACCTGACTGTTTAATCCCTTTTTTCTTAATAAGAAATTTGTTCTTTTTCTGTCCAGCCTTAGCAACCAGCAGGCTCCAGGGACTATGTCTTATCTTGTTTACCATTGCAGTCCTCAGTGCCTAGCAGACTACTTGGCATACAGCTCAACAAGTCTTCATACTGCATGAACATTGTTTATAAACCTAGTTCTCAGCACCTTCTATGAATCTATCATATTTAAAGCAAGTATCCAAACCCTGAATTTGCTTAGCTACAAGGTAGTACACAAAATAGGCTTCTCTGGTGGCTCAGATGGCAAAGAAATCTGCCTGCAATGCAGGGGACCATGGTTCAATCCCTGGGTCAGGAAGACCCCCTGGAGAAAGGAAATGGCAACCCACTCCAGCATTCTTGCCTAGAGAATTCCATAGACAGAGGAGGCTGGCGGGCTACAGTCCATGGGGTCACAAAGAGTCGGACACGGCTAAACATGCACACACACATAATACATACAATAAGCAAAAATAGCACATAATTTCTCAGTAGGTGGTTTTTGTCTAAAATTCTGGAACTAATCCATAGATTTTTTTATTGTGGCAAAATTTAATCACTGTTAAGTGTACAATTCAGTGGCATTAAATACTCTGACAATGCTGTGCAATCGTCACTACTATCCATTTCCAAAACCTTTCCATCCTTCCAAACTGAAATCTATTAAAACAATAACTCCTCATCACCCCAGACCCTGGTAGTCTATTCTATTTTAGGTCCTTGTGAATTTGTTTGTTCTAGGTGCTTCATGTAAGGACTCATACAATATTTGATCTTTTGTGTCTGGCTTATTTCACTTGGCATAATATTCTCAAGTTTCATATATATATATATATATGTGTGTGTGTGTGTGTATGTAAATATAGCATGTATCAGAATTTCATTCATTTTTAAGGCTGAATAATAATAGTCTATCGTATGTATATAACACATTTTGTTTATCCATTCATCTAATCAGTGGATTGTTTCCACCTTTTAACTATTGTGAATAATGCTACTATGAATGTCCAACAGTAGTTTTGAATAATGCAAATATTATACTTGTTCATTGAGCTTGCCTTCATACTTCAATAGGAAGATTTTAACTACTATCAAATATTAACACATTATGTTATTTAAAAATGGCAAGAAAGACTTAAATATGTATCCTCTTGAACCAGCAATTCCATTCATAGGAACTTGTCATAGAAAATAGTCAAGAATCTGTGCAAAGATTTAATTGTAAAGACATTCATTATAGCACTTATAATTTGGAAAAACTATAACTAAATATAAACATAACAGGGGTTTAATTAAGTATCTCAAAATGAGATAGGATACAGCATTTTAAAAACACTGTAGTAGTGAGATGAAAAGACATCTCCCATATGTTATATGGTTAAATGAAAAAAGAAATATATATAACAAACTTTCATTATATATACACACACACGCACACGATGTTAACTCTGAATGGTGGAATTATGGACTTTTTTTTCTTTCTGCTTTTCTGTATTTTCTAAAATTTTCCACAAAGAACATGTGGAAATATGTGGAACATATAAAGAAAAACTGTTTAAAAGGTTTTTCAAATGAATGGTCAAACCAATAAGAAAATTCTTTCCTTCTCACCATAAACATACATCACAAAGTTAAATATGTATATTTGTTATGATATTATATAGCCTAGAAGGCAGAATTTGTCATGTCAAACCAAAAATATACAATAAAAAATTTGAAAAACAACTCTAAACTAAAACAAACAAAATTGGGTGAAATATCCTAAACTGTTCTATACATTCAACACAATTCCTATCAAAATTTCAGTTGGTTTCTTTGAAGAAATTAACAAGCTGATCCTAAAATTCATACAAAACTTCAAGGGTCCCAGAATAGCTAAGTCCAAGCAAACCTGAAAAAGAACAGAGCTAGTGGACTCAACCTTTCCAATTTTAAAACCTACTATATAAAGCTACAGTATTAAGACAGTGTGGTACTGGCATAAGGATAGATGGATAAATAAATGGAATAAAAATACAGAGTCCAGAAAAAACACATATATTTGTGGTCGACTGATTTCCAACAAGGATGCCAAGACAATTCAATGGGGAAAGAACTCTCTCTTCAACAAATGGTGCTAGGACAACTGGATGTCTACACACACAAGAATGAAGTTGGACTCTTCGGAGTCCAGGTTAAGTACGCTTCCTGGAAAAGATGCCTGAACTGAGCCTCAAAGAAAGAAAATTAGCTCATCCAAGCAGAGGGAAGATGACAAGCAAAGTCGTGAAATAGCAGAACAAGTATATAAACAATTCACTAACAATACTAGACCTGGTGGCTCAGACAGTAAAGGATCCATCTGCAATGTGGGAGACCTGGGTTCGATCCTTGGGTTGGGAACATCCCCTGGAAGAAGGCATGGCAACCCACTCCAGTATTCTTGCCTGGAGAATCCCCATGGACAGAGGAGTCTGGCAGGCTACATACACTCCATGAGGTGACAGAGTTGGACACGACTGAACGACAAAGCACAGCAATACTAGAAGCAGGAAGATGAGGACAGAGACAGATAGTCACCAAGGATTTCTACGATATACAATGTAAAACAAGGAGATCAGTTAGAGAGCTACTGTAATAATCCAGGGAAGAGTTGCTGACGCTTGAGTGAAAATAGTGTCAAGAGACAAGATATATTAATGAAGTATTAAATACAAGATTTACTATCTGAATGAATATGATTGTGAAGGAACAGGAAGAGTCTACGCTAACTCCTAGAAATTTGCCTATCAGATGACACAGCTAGGACAGAGCTAAGAAACTAATAGCTCATGATGTACTATATAAGGTTACACTGCAAACAAAATCAATAGACTTTGAAAGTCAGTAAGACTAGTATTACCTGCAAGTGGGAAAAGGTAACTAACAATGCCTCATTTAGGTAGAGATTTATTTAACTTATTTTTAGACTTGGAAAAAGGCATGCAAGAATATACAAAGAATCTAGTATACCCTTCACTCACACCCCCAAATGTTAACATTTTAGATTGGACATTCTTAAGAATAACTCTATCCACTTCACCTAACTAAAGGTAACCTACTCAGAAACTTCAAAAGCAAAGATCCGTAAGTAAGACAAAAGGACTGCTGCTGCTGCTAAGCAGACAAAAACAGGTTAAAAAGAATGTGAGTTGGAAAAGCCTTCAAGTTTTTTTAACTGCAGAACCCCTTTTTTAAAAAAATATGAAATTTTACTCAGAACCCTAATATAAAAATAGAGGGGCAAGTAGTGCTGCCCTGGTATAATAACTATAGTTATAATGCCTGGTCACCTGGTTTCCCAAACTATGAAATAAGAAGCAGCAAAAAAGAGAGATGAGGAAGTGAGTGTTCCTTTAGTCTTAAAAACCAACCCCCAAGACAAAAATATTACTAAAAACAAAGAACACTTTATAAGTATGGAAAGATTAATTCATCAGGACAATGTAACAATTATAAACATATACACATCTAACAACAGAAGCCCAAAATACATTAAATAAAAACTGACAAAACCAAAGAGAGAAATAATTCAGTAGTAATAGTAGGAGATTTTAATATCCTATTCTCACTACTGGGGAGATAAACTAGATATAAAATAAGCAAGAATCTGGAAAACTTGACCAATACCATCAATCAACTTGAACTAACTGCCATCTATAGAACACTCCACCCAGCAAGAACAAAATACACATTCCTTTCAAGCACACATGGAAAAATCATAGTACAGATCATGTACTATGCAATAAATCTCAAAAATTTTAAAAAGAATTGAAACCAAAGTATACTCTCCTACCACAAAAGAATTAAATTAGAAATGAACAGAATAAGTGTATATAGATCAGTGGAATAGAATTGAGAGTCTGATCAACTGATTTTCAATGGAGAGGTCAAGACAATTCAATGGGAAAAGAAGAGTCTTTCAAAAAATGTATTGGGACAATTGGATATCCACATACAAAAGAATGAAGTTGGACTCTTACCTCACACCATACAAGAAATGAACTCAAAGTGGAATGTGGACCTAAATATAAGAGCTAAAACTACAAAACTCTCAGAAGAAAACATTAAATTCTAGGGACTCTGGGTTATGCAATAAAATTATGAAATCATACTGTACTGAGGTACAAGTGATAAAAGAAATACAAGTGATCAAAGAAAATTGAGAAGGTGGACCTTATCAAAATTTAAAACTTTTGTGCTTCAAAGGATGCCATCAAGAAAGTGAAAGGGCTGGGAGAAAATATGTGCAAATCATATATCTGATAAGGTATTCAGAATATACAAAGAATTCTGACAACTCAATAATGAAAAGATAAATAATCCAATGGGTTAAAGATTAGAATAGGCCTTTCTTTAAAGAAGATACATTAATATAAATGGTCAATAAACACATGAAAAGATGTTCCACATAGTTACTCATTAGAGAAATACAAATAAAAATCACAATCAAATACTATTCCATACCCATGATGATTACAATAAAAAAGACAAGACAGTAACAAGTGTTGGTAAAGATATAGAGAAAACAGACCCCTAATACACTGCTGGTGGGAAAGTAAAATGGAACAGTCTGGCAGTTCTTCAACAAGTTAAACATAGAGTTACTATATGAATACTGTCTACCCAAGAGAAATGAAAACTTATGTCCACATAAAAACTTATACACAAGTGAAAAAAAAAAAACAAAAAAACTTATACACAAGTGTTCACAGCAGCACTATTCACAATAGCTGAAAGGTGGAAACAACCTAAATGTCTAACAACAGCTGGATAAACAAAAATGTGTTATATTCATGCAATGCAATATTATTCAGCAATAAAAAGAAATGAGGTATTGATACATGCAACAGTAAGGATGAACCTTGATAATATCATGCTAGGTGAATGAAGCCAGAGGAAAGACCACATACTGCATGGTTACATTTATATGCATTGTCTAGAAAATGCAAATCTACAGAGACAGAAAATAGATTACTTGCTGCCTTAGGCTGGGGCACAGGAACTGGACTGACTGAAAACTAGCACAAGAAAACTTTCGGGGGTGATGAAAATGTTCTAAAATTAGATTGCAATCAAGGTTATACACTGGATAAATTTGCTAAAAGTCACTGACACTTATACTGATGAATTTTATGATATATAAATTATATCTCAATAAAGTATGTCCTTTAAGAATCTTGAAATATTGTGACTAAAATCAAAGCAATCATAATATCAAATATACCTTTTTAAAACTATACTCTCTACCTCCCCCACCCCCACCCCCACCCCATTCTGACCGCTCTCCTCATCTCCTGCCTGGCCTCTTGGGTTAAGAATCATTGGCCTGAAGGGAAAAGACCTGATAACAATAAAATGTAATAGCTGGTGCCCTAAGGGTAAACAATGAATAAGAAAAACAAATTTTTAAAAAACAGGTAAAGAACTTCACTAAGCAGAGTATATCTGTGGCCTTTTCATCATGGATCCAATAGCTACTTGACCATAAAAAAGAGTTTCAGAACTCAGGCTTCAGAGTGGGAGAAGCCTGGAATCAATCACGGTTCTGCCTCTCACTCCTCAGATACTTGGGGCAAATTACTTAACCTCATTCATTTTTTATTTCATTTGTAAAATCTCACAGAACTAACATGAAAAGAAAATGGAAATATACATGTAAAGTACTTAACACGGTGCCCAGCACAATATAATAATAAATGGAAGCTTTCATTTCCTACCTCTTAATAACCCCTAGGGGCAGCACTATACTAAAGCACAACTCAACAATACTCAAGAAAACATAAAATGATTTTTCAGAAGACTATTTAGTAAGGCTGAAAAGTATATAATACGTTCTTTTAAACCTTTCCAGTAAGAAACCATGGTGGCATTGCTAAAGGGATATGATCAGGATAACATCTCTTCTACACTCAGCAGTGCAGAAACATAGCTCCGTGACAAGGGATCGAAAATCAGGCCTCAAACCTGAAGTTTCTTTACCAAATACAACAGCTATGTATTATAACCTACATGTGACCATTTTTCCCTTCATATAATGATAACACATTGATTTAAGCCCTAGGAATATGCATAAAGGCAATCACCAAAGCACTTCTATAGAGAAAGCCTCTATATAGAAAATCTCACAAATCTGTGTCCCATATCTAATCCTTCAATATATTTGATATACAAGCTTAGGGCATTTCAGTTAAAAGCTCAAGATAATTTCCCCCCATAAGCATATCATGGTTGTATCCATGGGAAATTCAGCATACAATCAGTACTTTGTCAATCAGTGACTCAATAATTTTTTCAACTTTTGGAACCAGCAATTGTAAGACTGAATCTGTAAATAGTCAGAAATGTGGCTTCCCTGGTGGTCCAGTGGTTACATGTCCACTTTGCAATACAGGGGACATGGGTTTGATCCCTGGTTGGGGAACTAAGATTCCACATGTTGCAGAGCAATTAAGCCCGCATGCCACAACTACTAGTCCAGCGTGCCACAACTGGAGAGTCTGTGCACAGCAATAAAAGATCCTGCATGAGGCTACAAAGACCCTGCATCCCACAACTAAGACACAATGCAGCCAAATAAATTAACAAATATATTTTTTAAATAAGGAATCAGAATTATATAGTAAAATTTTCCACTGACAATTCTCTCTCTCATACACGTGTGTTCATACCAATAAACACTCTAAGTGCCAAGCACTGGGTTAGGGTTTGTGGATAAAAGAAAAGTCACCCTAGATAACATACATGTTTCGATGCTGTTCTCTCGAAACATCCAAAGTAATTAGCCTCCAACTAATAAAAATAAATGGAAAAAAAAAAGAACAAAAGTCAGTCTTTGTCCTCAAGGAGCCTATAGTTTTACAATCTTAAAATATACCATTGTTGACTTCTAGTTCAAGACAATGAACTGAACACCTATATGTCTAGTTCAAGACAATGAACTGAACACCTATATCTCTTGTACTTTCCAAGACTCTGAAAAAGTGATGGTAAGAGTACAGAAGTAAAATTACAAGTTAAGGACAGGAAGGGAAAATGGCATAGCATATACAAGATTTCAACAATTTCTGACAGAAAGCAGACAAGAAAGAACTGGCTGATAATACAAATCAAAGGAATGATAGAAAGGGTTCCAACCCAGGAGGAAGCAGACTTACAGGGCAAAACCCCAGAGGGGTTCCACACTCAAAGAAGACTGATCCTAAAGAGGGCTAAAATGAGAAAAGGCTAAGTACATGGATTAAGTGAAGCTCTGAATTATGACAGTTGATGAACTCTCCCCCCAAAATAAATTTCTGCATACAGAATACCAAATTCAGCAAACTAGGAAGAATGAACAACAGCAAGGAAGAATAAGGGTACCCTAGTACAAAGCCCTCTGCCCTCTGGCATTTGGGCCCTCCAAGTGTAAAAGCCAGCTGCTTACACCCTCCCCCCAAAACCAGTTGACATCCCTGCCTAGAAACACAGAACTCCCAGTCAGCCCTTCTACTAGTTCATTATTTAATACAAACAGAATCAGGAGGCAGCTGTTTGAAGAAAACCTGTAACACAGAAGAGAAAGAACAAGAGAAAATGTCCTTGGAAGAGCTGAAATAATTCAAGAAATCACTTTAAAATTAATTTTTAAGATATTATCATAAGATTTAAAAATCAAAGAAAGAGGTATATAATGAACAGGTTCACTCCCAAATGTGTTTCCTATCCATTCAATTCCCCCCAACTCTCTCCACAAATAACCACTCATTAGATTTTCTGTAGCTCTCCAGAGTTTCTTAGGGTAAATAAGCAAATATATGTTCTATCTCCTTTTCTACATGAACATATATATATATATATATATATATATATATATGTATATACACACATACTCATAAGAGCAACAGAGCTATAAAATACTAATCTAGGAATAAACTCAAAAAGAAATATGCAACACTTATAGAAAGAAGACTGAAATTTTACATAAGATACACCTTTCTTTGGTTGAAAGACCCAATATTAGCATCTTCAGAAACCCTCCTGAGATTATTCCAAAGTCAGTGTAAGTCCAACAGAAATCCCAAAGAGATGTTTTTGTCCTGAACCGACAAATTGATTTGAAAAGAGTACAAGGAAAGCCAAGAAAATCTCGAAGAAGAACAATGAGAGTTTGCCTTACCAAATAATACTTATAGCTATAGTAAGTTAAACAATGTGCTTTCATCACAGAAATACACAACTGGACTAATGGAGAACAATCAGTAGAGAAACAGACACACGTATGTATAGCAAAGTACTCCATGGTAAAGATGGACTTCAAATTTATGAGGAATAGATAGCATAATAAATGATGTCAGAATAACTGGCTATCCATTTAGGGGGAAGAAGTTAAAGCCCACTTAAAACCAGTCACAAAAATAAATTTCAGATAGATTAAAGAGCTAAACATAAAAATAAACTATGTAACTATTAAAAAATATGGCAGAACCTGAAGAATTTCTAACCTGAAGAAAGGCTTTCTTAAAAAGATAAAAATAGGAAGACCATTAGTAACAATGACAAAAAAATACATTTGGCCATTTGACCATGAACTAGGTTAAAAGATAAGCAACAGACTGGGACTGGAAGCAAACATCTGCAACATGCATAGCAAAGCGTTAATATCCAGAATACATAAAGAACTAAAAAATCAGTAATAAGAAACATAAATAAAAAATTTAAAAAAGAAACATAAATAGACAATAGATGTATGGCAGAGGGATGGCTCAAACTCCTTAGTAAGCAGGGAGATGCAAATTCAAACAATTCAATATCATTTTTTGCCTATCAGGTGAGAGAAAATTACATTATCTGTTACTATCACATTTTGAGTGTGTGAGAAATTCAGCATACCATGCACTGTTGCCAAATAAACTGGAATAGCCTTTTCATATGGCAAATTCCAAATATCTAGTGCATACTTGTCATCCAACAATTCCACTTCTTAGTACTTACATGAGAAATATTCCTGTATGTGTACAAATATGTATGTACAAGGATTTTTTTTTCTGAAGGGCTTTTTATTGTTTGCAACAGCAAAACTGAAGAAAATTTACATATTCATCCATAAGAAAAAGGTGAAATAAAAATGTACTACATAATAATATGCATCTGTTTAAAAACTGAGAAATGGTTATACATAGATATATAAAAAGTCTCCCACACATACATATACTGTTGAGAAAATTAAGTTGTACAACACATACATTACATCTAAATATCACATATACATATGTTATATATATATATAAATACATATATAAAAACAAAACTTTATGCTTCTAAATGTACTCATATATGTGTAAATGCATATAAAAAAGACTGTAAGGATATGCTCTAAACTGATTCTAGTAGTTAAAGAAGCATGTAGTATGAAATACTATGTCTCCTTTAAAAAGAACAAAGTCAACATACATATACTTACATGAAAGCCTTAAGACATATTCTTTGGGAAAAAAGTAAGTTATAAAATACATTTTTTATTTGCATATGCCCATACATATACATGTAATTACAGAGAAAAAGGACCGTACAAGTTCACACTCAACTCTTAACAATGATTACCCACTGGGAGGGCAGGAAATTGGGTAAAGGAGGACTTGAAGGTTTTAATCAACCTCTGTATTATTTTAACTCATAAAAGCAGAATTGTCCATCAATAACCTGTACCAAGAACCAGTTAAAGATATTATAATTTCTTAAAATAACTGAAGGAAGGACAAAACAAATTAGGCATGTACAACTTATATCCAAATAAATATTATCGTTAACACTTATTGAATGCTTTGGGCTAAGCACTCTAAGTCCTTCCATGCATTTTCTCATGTAATAATAAGAATCTTGAGATAAAATTATCCCCATTTTACAAATGAGAAAACTAGGCTCAAAAAAGTAAGTTAAACTTTCCTAAGATTACACAGCTAGTAAAAACCAAGGACAAAATTAAAACCCAGGCAACTGACTCCCAAATCCACTCGTCTGTGTGTGTGTAAGTCACTTCAATCGTGTCCGACTTTTTGTGACACTATGAACGCCAGCACACCAGGCTCCTCTGTCCATGGATTCCCCAGACAAGGATACTGGAGTGGGTTGCCATGCCCTCCTCCGGGGGATCTTCCTGACCCAGGGATAGAACCCCCATCTCTTAACGTCTTCTGCATTGGCAGGCAGGTTCTTTATCACTAGCGCCACCTGGCAAATCAATATAGGGCCACACATAATTTGGAGCCACATGTACACACTATACATAATCCTGAATTGCACAGATACATACATTATATAACCACATCACAGCACTTGGGAGTTTATAATTCTGTCTTCTTCCTCATTTCCATCTTTCAGTTTTGTTTGGCAAGGTCATTCCCTCAATTAAAGATGCTCATTTTATGTGAAAATATTTCTGGATCCACATTAGAAAAAGAATCTAAATCATCTCCATCTTCCTTAAACAATCTCTATCTACCAGTCACCTACCCTTAATCCCTAATTACCACTTTACTCAGCTTAATCCTTTATAACAGTGGTAGCCAAACTATATACAGCCCTCAGGACAAACCTACCTCACCTCCCAGCCTGTTTCTGTGAAGCAGGTAAGTTAAGAAAGATTTTTACATTTTTAAGTGGTTGAAAAAAAATCAAAAGAAAAATGGTATTTCATGACATGAAAATTATTCAAAATTCATATTTCAGTGTTCATGAATAGCATTTATGAACACAGCCACTCTCATCATTTATATATATATCTATGACTGCTACACAGAAGAGTTGAGTGGTGGCAAAAGAGATTGCATGGCCCACAAAGCCTAAGATGCTATATTCACTATCTGGTCCTTTATGGAGAAAGTTTATCAAATCTCGCTTTACAATTTTCAAAAGAAGTTCATCTATTTAACTCAATTACTCCTAACAACAACCCTGAGAGCTACTTGGTATTTGCCTGAAATCTGAAAATTAAGAAGGCTCAAATAAGTTTAGTGTCTTGCCTGTCACAGTGCTAGTAAGTAAAGGGAGAATTCTGGAATCCAAGTTTTCTAGCTCCAAATCCAACATAATTTTTACCACACTACCACTTTCAAAGAACCCAACCCCTTCTGATTAATCGATGAGTTTAGACATTTGGTGCTAAAATTTACCAGATGGGGAGGGACATAAAAGCTTTAAACTGGTCCGAAAACATGTCTCAACTGACTCCAAAAATAGATGAATAGGATACATTGCATTTCATACATAGTTGTATAATTTACAAAGTATATTGTTTCATTTAATTTGCAAAGAAATCCTGCTAAATAGGTAGTGCTTTTGTTTAGTAACAAATAAGGAAATATACAGACTTGCAAAAGATTATACTAAGGCAAAAACAGAACCCAGGCTGACCCCTACTCCAATGATAGTTCCGACAGTTCTGCTCAGGAACATTGTCTCTTCTCACAAGGAATGTACCTGTTGTTTTATTTTTTTTCCCCTTAGAAATAAAAAGCAGTTAACTAAAAAAAAGAGCATTTAACTCACATATTCTGAAGAGAAAGAAACTAAAGCTTTATTTTAGAAAGGATAAACTAACAATTTAACAAAATAATACCAGAAGGGATACTCTTAACATCTGGATCTCTGTTCAAAGTCACCTTCTCAAAGAAGCCTTACAAAATAACCAAGTGAGCCAGAGGCTCCCCACAACACCCCAGCACTCTAAAATTTTTTCTTCTTAGCATTTATTTTCTGAAATATTTGCTGCCATATGTTGCTCTCCACTGTAATGTAAGCTCAAAGATAGCGGGACCATTGCCTTCTTTGCTTCCTGTTCATCCATCCCCAACACATCAATCCTGGCATATAGGAGAAACACAATAAATATTTGTTGAATGAATGGTAGAACCTACAGGTACACTGGGTAAATCATATTCTGTAACTCACAGATTCAGAATAAGTTATCAGCGTATTTGAAACATTCCTTAGCAAATGAAATACACATCTTCAATAAGAGCTTTTGCTCTTGCCAGAAAGACACCATCAAAGGCGAATTCAATGGAAATGCCACAATTGCCCAGCAGGACAAAAATTATTCTCTGGGCAGCAGTGGATATAATGAGCTGAACTAGCACCTTATAGATCTTAAGACTGATTAAGAAGATTTTTCATTCTTGTATTAAAGCACATCCTCTAATTTAAAAATTCTAATTACTGTCTCTGTTTTAATTATACTTAACTAGAGGCTGAGATTTAACAATTCTGCTGTGCTAAATTTTAATTCTCACTTTTACAAGAAACCAAACTGAAATAATCTTACATTATCCTAATAATATATGATGAACGTAGCCCAAGCTATAAGTAAAAAGTCTCCACAAGGTACTAACTGTTAAATGTTTTCATCAAGAAGTCGTCTCACAAACATAAGCTATACAATACACACACATAAATTACTTTTAGCATAAACCTAATATCAGTTTCTGGTAATTAAAAACTAAATCTACTTTTTCCCCAGTTTTAAGAAGAGATTTCACCCTACACAAACAATTTTAAAACCACAATAATATTCTTTACATAAAAAAAAAATCACTTATGGGAAATTCCCTGGTGGTCCAGTGGTTAGAACTCCGTGCTTTCACTGATGAATGTGAGGGTTCAATTCCTAGACAGGGAACTAAGATCCCACAAGACATGAGGCATAGCCAAAAAACCAAAAACAAAACAAAGGGGAAAAAAAATCACTTATGTAACTTTAGCATAAGGATCATCTAGTTTGCCATACTGAAGTTTCCTAATCATAAAGTTTCATTGATTCACAAAGAGTTTTAGAATCCCCACACTTCAAATACAAGACATGACCTTCAAAATGCATTTAAAAACATTTCTTCCCCACAACTACCAAGAGTGATTAAATATCACCACAAATAGCTTTATTTAACATACATGTATAGTACTATTATGTATTTTATAGTTTACAAATCTTCAAGTTAATCCACATGCAAAAGAATGAAGTTGAACTCTTACCTCATACCAGATACAAAAATTAACTCAAAATGGAACAAAGACCTAAATATTAAAGCCAAAAACTACAAAACTCTTCAAAGAAAATATAAACCTTCATGATCTTGGATTTGACAGTGGTTTCTTAAATAGGACACCAAAAGCACAAGCAACAACAGAAAAAATAAACTGGACTTCATCAAATTTCAAAACTTTTATGCACCAAAAAACACTATTAAGAAAGTAAAAAGAGACATACAGGCACATGAAAAGATGCTCAACATTACTAATCATCAGGGAAATACAAATTAAAACCATGATGAGATATCACCTCACACCTGTCAGAATGGCTATTATCAAAAAGAAAACAAAAAAAAAAGCATTAGTGAGGATGTGGAAAAAAAGGGAAACATCATGCACTGTTGGTAGAACTGTAAACTAGTACAGCCACTACAGAAAACAATATGGAGATTTCTCATAAAATTAAAAATAGAAGTATCATACAATACTAGATCCAGCAATTCCATGTCTGGGTATTTGTCCAAAGAAAATATAAACAGTGATTCTAACGTATAATATGTACCACTATATTCAATACAGCATCATACATAATAGCCAAGATATGGAAGCAACCTAAGAGCCCATCAACAGATAAATGGATAAAGCAGGTGAGGTATGTATATATATATACACATAGATAGATAGATAGATAGATAGATATAGATATATACACACACCACACACACAATGGAATATTACTCAGCCATAAAAATAATGAAATCTTGCCATTTCAACATGGGTGGACCCACAGGGTATCATGCTAAGTGAAATAATTCAGAGAAAAAAATCAAAACAAATGAACAAACATAACAGAAACAGAGTCACAGATACAGAAAACAAACAGGTGGTTGCCAGAGGGGAGAAGGTTGGAGGGAGGGGAGAAATAGGTAAGAATGATTAAGAAGTATAAACTCCCAGTTGCAAAGTAAATGAGTCACACGTATGAAATACACAGTGTGGGGAATATAGTCGATAATTATGTAATATCTGTGTATGGTGACAGATGAACTAGACTTAATCTTGGTGATCACACTGCAATATACAGAAATATTGAATCACTATGTTGTGAACCAGGAACTAACATAGTGTTGTAGGCCAATTATACTTCAAACACAAGCGAACAAACTCATAGAAAAAGAGATCAGATTTGTGGCTACCAGAGGTGATGGTAGGGGAAAGGAGAATTAGCTGAAGGTAGGAAAAAAGTACAAATTTCCAGTTATAAGATAAATAAGCACTAGGGATATAATCTGCCTGCAATGCAGGAGACCTGGGTTTGATTCCTAGGTCGGGAAGTTCCCCTGGAGAAGGAAATGGCAACGCACTCCAGTATTCTTGCCTGAGAATCCCATGGACGGAGGAGCCTGGTAGGTTCCCAGCTCATGGGATCGCAAGAATCGGACATGACTTAGTGACTAAACCACCACCACCAGGGATATAATATTTAACATGATAAAAATAATTAGTATTGCTGAATGTCACACATGAAATTTTTTGTTTTGTTTTTTGGCCATGCCATGCAGCATGCAGGATCTTAATTCCCCAACCAGGGATTGAACCCATACCCCGTGCATTAAGAGCGTGGAGTCCTAACCACTGGACCTCCAGGGAAGTCCCCATGAAAGTTGTTAAGGGAGTAAACCCTAAGAGTTCTCATCACAAGGAAAGATATTTTTTTCTATTTCTTTAACACTGTATCTGCATGAGATGATAGGTTTGCACCACCTGATGTGAAGAGTTGACTCATTTGAAAAGACCCTGATGCTGGGAAAGACTGCGGGCAGGAGGAGAAGGGGATGACAGAGGATGAGATGGTTGGATAGCATCACCGACTCAATGGACATGGGTTTGGGTGGTCTCCAGGAGTTGGTGATGGACAGGGAGACCTGGTGTGCTGCGGTTCATGGGGTCGCAAAGAATCGGACATGACTGAACTGAACTGAAACCTACTATAGTGATCATTTCATGATGTCTTTAAGTCAAATCATTATTTTATCTCAATAAAACTGGAAAATAGATAAGTAAAAAACTCAGAGTGGAAAAAAATTTGCAAATCATATGTCTGAACAGGCTCTAGTATTGAGAATATATTTTTTAAAAACTCTTACAACTCAACTATAAAAAGATAAACAACCAAATGTAAAAATGAGCAAGGACTTAGACATTTCTTAAAAGAAGAATTTTTTTTAAAAAAAGAAGAAATTTAAATAGACAAAAGCACATGAAAAGATGCTCCACAGCACTAGTTATTAGTAAAATGGGAATCAAAACCACAATGACATACCACAACACACCCACTAGATGGCCATAAAACACACACATACACACACACACACATAAACGCAAAATCCAAATGTAACAAATGCTGGAGAAGATGTGAAAAAACTCTTATACACTGGAGGTGTAAATGGTGCAGCCACTGCGGAAAACAGTTGAAAATAATATATTCCTTGAAGAAAGGGGCAATAAAGGTTCACTTCTGCAGTAAGTTAATCTCAACATTTTCCAAACCAAATATCTCATAACAAGCTCTACCAAAAACAATTAAAACTAGCATCAGGACTTCCCTGGTGGAAAAGTGGATGGCAATCTGCTGGCCAGTGCAGGGGACACAGGTTTGATCCCTGGTCCAGGAAGATTCCACATGCCACAGAGCAACTAATCCCATGTGCCACAATTACTGAACCCACATGCTGCAACTACTGAAGCCCGTGCACCTAGAGCCAGTGCCCCACAATGAGAAGCCACCACAATGAGAAGCCCTTGCACTGCAACGTACAGTAGCCCCTGCTCACTGCAACTAGAGAAAGCAATGAAGACCCAACACAGCCAAAAAATAAAACCAATAAATAAAAATTTTAAAAACTGGCATCAAATTCTACTTTGAAGCTTTGGGAATTTCTCTATGAATGCCTTTATAGATGTCCTTTACAGTCATCAAATATCTCCTAACAGTAGCATAAACTTTATGATCTCAAACAAAAATGGAAAAGACCCACCCCTCTGAAAGTATTCTGGTTTTTAGCCAAGAGACATAATCAAGTATATCTGCAAACAGAGTTGGTTACTTACTTATACTAAGATGGGAGAGTGAGGAAGGAAGGGATTTTTCTTACACACTACCCCTCCCCCCCACACACAAACATACATACAAAAATTTAGGCCCTCCCGTATTTTTAAGTAAATTATTGGACTAGAAATTTAATAGTAATATAGCAGTTCTCATCTTTACTTCTGACTAATTTGATTCTGTGCAACCATTGGCTTTATCATTTCCTGGCTAAGTGACAGACACCTAAATGAAAGGAAATTCCCCTAGGGAAGAAAGGTAAAGTCCACATTACAAAAATTTAACTCCTAAAACACTATAGAATAATTACATCAATGAATGTAGACTTGTGATACGGATCAACATTGGCCTAGAAGTCAGAACTCCAGGATTGACCACTTACTTACTAGGGTGAGCCTTATTTTTCTGAGCCTTGTTTTTTCTCTCTGAGGTACGAAAAGGAAAATAACTTTCCTGCCTGTTTCCCAAAAGAAGTACAGTAATAAAAATATGTACAAGGTATTATAGGACCACTAAAGAGGGGCACCTAACCTAGCCTGATGGGGGATGCTGGGAAAAGGAAAAATGGGGGAGCAGGAAAGGCTTTCATGAATAATAACAGAGGTCAGTATAAAAAGAATGAATTAAAATTTAATGGGAGGGAGAGAGAGAGAGAATTCCAGATTCAGGGCGGGGGGCGGGGGGGGGGGAATCAGAAGCAAAGCCAGAGAGATGAACACCACAAACCTGCTTATGCTATTCACTCCTTGGTAAATAGTCAAAAGCTCCTAACTCTGCAGGGTAGTCCTTCACTCCAGCCTCAACCTGAGATTCCAGCCTTATCTCATTCCATTCCCCAAATATACCATGCTTACACTTTCCTGCCTCAATACTTGAATGTTCTTCCACTCCAGGAACATCTAGTTTGAAAGTGGGAGACCAACTTGCCTGCCAGAGTTGGTGCAACATTTCCAGGCTTTCATGGTGCTTTTATATTTTTATTCTACTGCTTAGTATATTAAGTATTCATTTAATCAAAGAGAATATGAACAGAGTATTAACTTTTTAAACTCTGGGTAGCCAAAACAAGGATTATACTCTTTCCAACATCAAAGCAGAATAAAAGAAAAAGGGCATGGGAAAGTTCTCAAATTTGCAACATTTCCAAGATAAATGAATATGTCATTAAAGTTTGTAAAAAGTAAGCATGAAAAGTTAGAAACCCATAAACTATTAATCTTGACCCAGAACAGAATGAGACCATCACAAGACATCCTTACCAGAAGATATGAATTCAAAGAACAGCATGTCCAAGTAATCTGCAGTGATTTAAACTCACGCCAAAAAGTGTCAATTTTCAAACAAGGTAAATTCAGATTAATGGAAAAAATCACGTATATTTTAGCATTCAAAATCAGTATTTTAGCTATCCTTTAATGCAAGGTATCTTTCCTTTGGAGTGCTGACTTTAAAACAATTTTTAAATTCATCCACCCAAACAATAGAGATTATCTAGAAGACATCGACTACTTTGTTGTCATTATATGGAGACCTCTTTAAAAGTTCTCTTGGTATTACAATTTACTACAGATGAAAAACAGGTAACAATGCCTCCCCAAATTGAGAGCAATCATCACTATACAGAAGATTTTCACAACTTAAAGGCTATTTATCATACAATTGCTTCAGTCCACAGTAACTCTTAAGAAGTAATTGGGCCACCAGGGAAGTCCATTAAAAGTTCTCTTGGTATTACAATTTACTACAGATGAAAAACAGGTAACAATGCCTCCCCAAATTGAGTGCAATCATCACCATACAGAAGATTTTCACAACTTAAAGGCTATTTATCATATAATTGCTTCAGTCCACAGTAACTCTTTAGAAGTAATAGCCATTCCACTTGCCTCTGTTTTGAGGGTTCAATCTCATTTTAACAAGGTCTATCAATTCTCAAGATAGGGAGATACACATGCGCAGGATTTCCACCCACAACCTACTACATAAATGTTTCACCATTCTTAACTAGACAAACAAAACCTCGTACAGTACAGTACACCACTTTCATACTAACCTCACCATACCATCTCCTTCCCATCCGATCAGTCACAGAACACACCGTTCCCAAATAACACCTCTCAATCTCCTTGAACCAACCCATTAACACAACCAGCCGGCAGCATTCCTCACAAGAATACAGTCCTATCGACCTTCACACATCAACTGAATCTCTAAATTAAATTCACTTTCCCTCATACACTGAAACTCAACTTCCAAAACCCGACGCGATCCTCGCTTTCAGTAGACTCAATCTCACCTAAATGATCACTCAGTTTTTTGTCAACCGTCACCCGGTCCCCTCAAGTAACCGCCTCACGCCCCCCCCCCACCGCCCGTCCCCTAGGCTCCCATCAACTCCCAAAGTTGCCACTCCTCAACGAAAATGACAAAAAAAAAAAAAAAAAAAGTACCTCAACCTCAAACCTGCGCTTCCCCACTTTCCCCCTCCGAATTTTCCTCTCAGCCTGTTGGCTCACACCGAAAGCAGCTCCGACAACTCTTAACGACCCAAGCCGGGCCTCGTCCCACACATCTCGGCGACTGAAATCACCCTGCCTCGGTCAAACCGCCCCCCACTAACGCGCTTACTCTGAACAGACTCTTGGTCGCCGCTGCCTCCCCTCCATTCATCCCCGGCCCATTCATCTCTCAGCAGGATCCCAGACACGCCCCCCGGCCTCCTCCCTCACTCCCACCGTCCCGGCCGGCTCGGGACCCTCACCAGATTAGAGGCTCTCGCTGAGGGAGACTCTTTTCGCTTCTCCCTCGCCCTCTTTCAAGCCTCCGCTCGCCCCTCGAGTAGCCGCACCGTAGAACACGCAGATACACACACACCGCCTCCTCTGTCGCCTCCTCAGATGCTTCTTACTCCCCTCCTCGATGTCTCGCGCTCCGCTCCGCGTTGTGTGCGCGTGCGCGCGCGAGCGTTTCAGCGCGAGCCCACCCGGCCAGCTACCGCTGGTAGGTAAAGAGAGGGCGGGGTTAAGGGAGCGGGGTACGAGCCCAAGCTCGCGCTTGCCCGGGAGCAGAGCAGGCGCACGCGTACTCCTGTCAGGGAATTCAGATAGAGGGGGACGGAGGGGGGCGAGGAAGGGAGGGGAAGAAAGGAGGGGGGAGGGGCGGAGAAAACAGACGGAGCAGCCCCAACTCCGAACTGCCCCTATCGCAGCGAGGTGCCAAGTAGCTACCCAACTAGAGCTTGCGCACTCCTCTCCCGCTCGCCTCAGCGCAGCGGGAGAGAAGGATGCTCGTCAAGAGAAAGGCTTCGCTCTTTTCCAAAAAGGAAATCTGTGAGGAGCCACGCGTGACATCTCCTGTGTGTTCAAAAGCTCTCCACGGCTGCTTTACCCTCTTCCCTTCAAAAGAAAGAATCCAAGCACACACTTCTTCCTAGATACCCACCAACCATTCTCAGTTCTCTACATGTCTCTAAATGCGGTCGCTCGGCCGAGATGTGGTACTCGCCAGCATCTTTTCACCCGCCACCCCTAACTCCCTTTTTCCAACTCTCGACTTTTCTCGCGAGACCCATACCTGCCGGCTTCGGGATTAGAAGTCGAAGCACATATTTACAAATACCGGTCTCCCAATTACGCTGCGACGGCAATAGCCATAGCATGTCCCCCCCTACCCTCCAGGACCGCAGTGCGCGCGCGCGGGGGCTGGGCAACCACGAAAGCAGGGATGGGAAAGGGAAGCTATGAAACGGATTTTTGACGGCATGTAACCGCTAGGCCTGGGCACGTGCCCTGCGCCTCGCGGGCGGGTGCGGTGTACCCTGGGAATTGTAGTTTTTGTTCCCACCTCCAGTCCCACTCCCACCTCAGCCTTACTTAGGCCTCTGTCCAAGAGGGGGATTACTGACACCATTTTGCCGGGAACAATGGCCCTCAGCCGAGGCAGCGAAGGGTGGGGGAGGGAATAATGTTTTAAGGGTTCAGTTAACCTCCCCTGGCCCCTCGGTACCATAGCAACCCCTCAGAAACCTGGCCACTCCCCCTCTCTGCTCCGCCGGGCTCCAAGATTGCGCGCATGCGAAAAGGCCACCTCCCCCTGAGGCTGGTTCTCACCGTCTCCTACAGTCCACCTTCCAGATTCACTAGTTAGTTGTTAGTGACTGCTACCTTTTTTGAGGTTTCACAGCAGGTTAACCTCCGCGCAGTGACTTTATCTAAGAACAGCTTCCTGCCCTGTATCAGGTGCAATACAGAATTGTTTCTATCGCTCTCACGTGAGCAATCCTGACTCTCCAGAGGAGGAAACTGAGGCTGGGGGTGGGGAGGGGGAATGGACATGACTTGCTCAAGTTTGCATAACTATGTGTGGAAGAATCGGAACTTTAACCCAGGTGTGTTCACTCCAGAGCCCATGAAATTTTAAGTCCCTCAGGTTGCATCTGGTATCAGAGACCCTGAAGAAAACTCCTAAAGGGCGGGATTTCTTTCTGAATGCCCCTCAAGCTTTAGCGGGATGCCCTGAGGGTAGGAGACTGTGTGGAAAATGCCAGGCTAATATTTTCAAATGCCCAACCTCGGGGCCCCATCACAGAACTGTACTAATCTCTCCTCTCCACCATTTTCTTTTTCGTACTGTACATGTCAGAACCTCAGCCTTCTTCAGCTTTAAAAAAAATCAACAATAAAAAAAAAATCAATAAATTTAACTGAGGTTTCCGAAGTCCAAAGGGAGTGGAATGATGGGAGACCTTGTAGCCCTTGTTTTTTGTCTTTGCACCTTTCATCTTGAAGGTCACTTATTAATCCTAGTATTGCCAGAACATATAAGGAAACCAGACCCGTGTGTGCCCTTAACAAATCCACCCCCTTTCCTTTTTTGACAAGGGAGGGAGACTCTGAGGAACTAAATTCAGGACTATGAGGTTCAGCTATTCCACCTGTAGCTAAAATTTAAAGAGCAAGATGTGATTTTTTCAAATAGTGCAACCACCTTACCTGAAAGGTCTCTGCATTCCAAATTAGCTGTAGAACGGATGGGATCTCCCAAACTCTGTCTTCCCTCACTGTCCCTGAAGATAGTTCCTTTTCCCTGTTGAATCCCAGGTGGCGCTAGTAGTAAAGAACCTGCCTGCCAATGCAGGATACTTATGGCGCGGATCGCTGGGCATGGCAACCCACTCCAGTATTCTTGCCTGGAGAATCCCATGAACAAAGGAGCCAGACAGGCTATATAGCTCATAGGGTCGCACAGAGTCAGACACGATTGAAGTTACTTAGCACACAGAAACACACACACAGCACATGGGGAAAACAGGAAGTACAGCCAAATAACCACCAAAGGGCACTATCAAAGGTTACCAAGTTATTTCAAGCTTTTGTAGGTCCCAACTCCCACAGAGATGGTAACTACAAACTTGTGCCCTTTTCCTTTTATTTCTCAATGTCACCTTACTCCCACCACCACACACATCTATCCACCTTTAGGAAAATCAACAGGTACTTCCCTCAGTTGTGGCCTGCTCCTCTTCATTTGTTTCTGAGCCTTGTGTGTTAGCCCGTCAAGCTGCTCAGATGTGAACCCTTCTGCAAAGGTCCTCTTCTTCAGTTAAACATTTGCTAAACAACTATGAAGTAGTATGACTTTTACAAATCTCAGAAATTAGAAAATCAAAGTTAAGTCTGCTTCCCATCCAAATACAGGCCCTTCTAAATTTAGACCTTTTATTGACAGATGCACTCTTCTGCTTGAAAAAACCTGTCCGTAACTCAGCACAAATGCCACCATAAGCAGAAAGGGGAGTGGGCAATTATAGTAGCCAGCAATGTATGGCAGGGACCATTCCTTTCTGATCCACTGGTTTCCACTTACTCTCAAATGGCATTTGTGATGTTTCTATTCACCAGATAGAAATTTTAATTCATATTGACCACTTGTAATTCGGCTTTACATTATTCCAGGAAAACATCCTTCCAATAATCTAGTTTATCTTGTCTGAAGGCTCTGGTGCCAAGAAATTAGCAAAGGCTTCACAGGAACTACTTTCTGAACCCAGCATCCCATAGGGGTGGGGATGGGGGTTAGTTTCATGGCCTTACTAGGTGCTGATCTCCTCTTTACCACACAGATGGTAACTCCTCAACCAACAAGATAGAACTAAGATGAACATCAAAATTTAGCTGACTACTACAGCCTTGAGTAGAGTAGTGACTCTTTTTGGAACTCAGTTTCTGACTCTGAACCCTCCTTTGACCAGATTTTTGGGAAAACAATATGTCATTCCTGTTCTTTTCCCTTATCCCAGATGATGCTATAGTTTAGGGGTCTTATGTAGTACCCAAGCAAGGGGGTACAGTAAAGGTATATGCTTCCAAGTCCTTAGGTCCTGTCAATAACTGCTAGCTCTCTGCCCACATGGAATTTTTCAGGCGCTGTGTCCTCACCAATATCTCTTCCACACTTGGGGGCACAGAACTCAATGCCAGGGTCACTTGCTATTCCATCTACCTAGACATTTTACACAGCTCTTTCTCTGTTGAGTCTTCATGCCAACCAAGTGTTGCTTCTCGAAGTATATGCTGCTTGAGCTCCCAGAGAGCACTCTCTCTCTGCATCGTTCACCCCAAGAAGAGGGGAGTAAGGAAAAGAAAAATCCTTTTTTTTAAGCTAATGCAAATCTTTCTCCCTTCTAGTTTCCTGGCTCAGATACTTCGTCTCTGCACCTGCACCCAATCCACCTTCCCTAGGGCTTACACTTTTGGAACATGAAAGTCATAGAGACTGGCAGAGTATTTGTTTTCCTGCTTTTCCACCCCTCTCCCCTGAGATATACCACAAAGGTGACTAATTTGGGAGAGAAGAGAGAAAATAGAAAGGGGGGAAAGAAAAAAATCCACTTATATCTCAAAATAATATTGCAACACATTCTCCTTCAATTAAATGTTAGCATGTCAGCAAAGAAAATTTACTTGTCATCCAGTTGCCTCCTCCCAGAGCTTAGATGCCTGGGTGATCTTTTCTCCAGGCAAGCCTTGGCACCCAGGGAGTTTCTCACCTGGATCATCTAGGGTATATTAATGTCCTCCTGGGAGGCTCTCCTTCCTCCAGCACAGGTTGAGTGTCCCCTGAGGAAGAATAAGCATCACCTACCTCAGAAATGAGTGGGCTTCCCTGGTGGCTCAGTGGTACAGAATCTGCCTACCAACGCAGGAAATGCAGGTTCGATCCCTGGGTCAGGAAGATCCCCGGAGAAGGAAATGGCAACCCTCTCCAGTATTCTTACCTGGGAAATCCCAAGGACAGAGGAGTCACAGTCCATGGGGTCACAAAGAGTCAGACACGACTTAGTGACTAAACAACCTCAGCAATGACCTCAGAAATGAGCAATTATCTTTGGCATAGTGACTGACTTAGAAACACTCCACCTTTCAGATTGGACAGTGTAATTTCTCAAGGCTTACAATGGTGTCTGATCTCTCCTAAACACAGTCTTCCCTCATGTGCCCTAGGTCGTGTGTGTGTGTGTGTGTGTGTGTGTGTGTGTGTGTGTGTGCGCTCAGTCATGTCTGACTCTTTGTGACTCCATGGGTTATAGACTGCCAGGCTCCTCTGTCCTTGGGATTTCCCCAGCAAGAATACTGGAGTGGGTTGCCATTTCCTTCTCCAGGGAATCTTCCTGACCCAGGGATTAAACCCACACCTTCTGTGTCTCCTGCATTGGCATGTGGATTATTTACCACTGAGCTACCTGGGAAGCCTGATCCATATTGTTGTTGTTATTCAGTCACTAAGGTGAGTCTGACTATCTGTGACCCTATGGACTGCAGCACGCCAGGCTTCCCTGTCCTTCACTATCTCCCAGAGTTTGCTCAAACTCATGTCCGTTGAGTCAATGATGCCATCCAACCATCTCATCCTCTGCTGCCCCCTTCTCCTCCTGCCCTCAATCTTTCCCAGCATCACTGTCTTTTTCAACGAGTTGGCTCTTCACATAAGGTGGCCAAAGTATAAGAGCTTCAGCTTCAGCGTCAGTCCTTCCAATGAATATTCAGGGTTTATTTCCTTTGGGATTGACTGGTTTGATCTCCCTGCAGTCCAAGGAACTCTCAAGAGTCTTCTCCCGCACCACAGTTCAAAAGCATTAATTCGATGCTCAACCTTCTTTATGGTCCAACTCTCACATGCGTGCATGACTACTGAAAAAACCATAACTTTGAATATACAAACCTTTGTTGGCAAAGTGATGTCTCTGCTTGTCTAGGTTTGAATGCTGTCTAGGTTTGTCATAGCTTTTCTTCCAAGGTTCAGGCGTCTTTTAATTTCATGGCTGCAGTCACCATCTGCAGTGATTTTGGAGCCCAAGAAAATAAAATCTACCACTGTATCCACTTTCCATGTGTATTTGTCATGAAGTGATGGGACCAGATCCCTCGATCTTAGTTTTTTGAATGTCGAGTTCTAAGCCAGCTTTTTTCACTCTCCTCTTTCACCCTTATCAAGAGGCTCTTTAGTTCTTTGCTTTCTGCCTTTTGAATGGTGTCATCTGCATGTCTGAGGTTATTGATGTTTCTTCTGGCAATCTGATTCCAGCTTGTGCTTCATCTAGCCTGCCATTTTGCATGATGTACTCTACATATAAGTTAAATAAGCAGGGTGACAATGTACAGCTTTGACATACTCCTTTCTCAATTTTGAACCAGTCCGTTGTTCCATGTCCGGTTCTAAATGTTGCTTCTTGGCCTGCATACAGGTTTTTCAGGAGGCAGGTAAAGCGGTCCAGTATTCCCATCTCTTTAAGAATTTTCCACAATTTGTTGTGGTCCACACAGTCAAAAGCTTTAGCATAGTCAACGAAGCAGAAGTAGATGTTTTTCTGGAATTCCCTTGCTTTCTCTATGATCCAATGAATGATGGGAATTTGATCTCTGATTCCTCTGCCTTTTCTAAATCCAGCTTGTACATCTAGAATTTCTCGGTTCATGTACTGTTGAAGACTAACTTGAAGGATTTTGAGCATTACCTTGCTAGCATGTGAAATAACTGCAATTGTACAGTAGTTTGAACATTCTTTGCCATTGCCCTTTTTGGGGATTGGAGTGAAAACTGACCTTTTCCAGTCTTGTGGTCACTGCTGAGTTTTCCATATATCAGGGGAAAAAATTAAGTTCCTTTACCTCCTCCTTTATCTGGAGGAGGAAATGACAACCCACTCCAGTATTCTTGCCTGAAAAAAATCTCTGGACAGAGGAAGCTGGTGAGCTACAGTCCATGGGGTTGCAAAGAACCAGATATCACTGACTAACTCTTGCAGAGCCTAAAAAAAGAGTAAGCCCACTTACTAAAACTTGCTAGGTGTCTGAAATTGTAATTGCTCTGCAAAGACCCCATGTTTGCAGGATACAGAGCCTTAGTTGGGATGGCTGGAATAGACTTTTCCCTCTCCAGAAGAGGATTAGTTCTGCTAGAAATGTACAGTATAGTGCATTTTTCTGAGAATCAGAGAATTCAGTCTCCTGGGCTAATGAACAAGGCTGCATTAACCTATCTACCATTCCTTTCTCTTACCTTCCCTTCCACTGACACTTCTGTATATGTTCCAACATTCCATAATAGTCTTTCAAAGCAGTCTTGTTATTAATACAAATCCTTTCTGTAGCAGAAATGAGTCAGAGTCTACCACCACCACCACCACCACCACCACTACTACTATTACAACAACTGCTACTACTAGTAGTAATAAGACAACATTTAATATGTGCTTTATACAAACCCATTGAATTCTATGAGATAGGTGCTATTATTAACACTATTTTTCAGATTAGTAAACCAGTGCACAAAGAAGTTAAAGAATTCATCTTAAAAAAAAAAAAGAATTCATCTCAACATTCCCCCAAATTCATCCCACAATCCTGGTCCATACAGTGCTGAGGCCTGGGAGCAGAGGTCCATTAGGTCCTTGGTCACCAGGCAGCACAACTTACCAGTCCATTGCCTCCCCGCACAGTGTTCCTTTATGGTCTAGCAAGTCTTAGTTGCACAGGGACCCTGCCAATTACTGGGGAATTTCTGTTAAAGCTGCCTAGGACATTCTTTCTTGTCTCAAGTTTTCCTGTCTACCTAGGGGTTGTGCCATGAAACAGGACACAGGTCCCCTCTACCCAGGACCCAGGGGTCTGTGTAACATTGCATTATCACCAACCCTAGTACCAGGAAAAGTTATCTCTAGGCTAGATAAAATCCTTCTCCCTTCATATTTTCTGGCCATGACACTTTCTCTATATTCCTAATCCTCTTCCTCTAAGGATGTAGGCTTTTGAAACACAAAAACAAAGAGATTGGAAGGTAAAATCTGCTCTTTGTCTTGTGCGGCCCTTCCCGGAGACAATAAATCTTGGGTGGGAAGCAGGGTGAGGGAGAGGGAGATAGAGAAAGGAAAAGCAGTAACTACAGAAAACATAAAATTATTGGGACTTCTCTGCCAGTCCAATGGCTAAGATTCTGCAATTCCAGTGCAGGGGGCATGACTTTGATCCCTGGTTGGGGAACTAAGGTCCCACATGCCGCACTTCACAGCCCCCCGCCCCCTGCCACAAAAAGATATTTGTTTCAATTCTGTGCAAAAAAGATAGTTTATTTAATATATGGTGCTTTCAAATTTGGTCATCCAACTAGAAGATCACAAAGATCCCTACCTTATGCCACATACCAAAAAAATTCCAGATGAATGTTCTTTTCTCTGCTTCCATCCATTGCTGATGGAAGTATGATTCATTACTATCTTTTTTGCAAAGTAATCTAGAAGAATATAATAAAATAAAAAATCTCTAGTATCAGTTCGGAATGGTCTGGGCTGCAAGTGATAGAAAATCTGACTAATAGTGGCTTAAACAAATAAAGGTTTGTTTTTCTTTCACACATAACAAGAAATCTGAAGGGACACAGATCCTAAGCTGCTCAACAAAGTAGTCAAGAACATAAGCTTTTTCTGTCCTTCTGTTCCACTATCCTTGACATGTTGGCTTTTGTTCCTAGGCATTTTACTTCATGCTTATAAGATGGCTACTACATCTAGATATCACAGCTGTATTCAAAGGCAGAAAAGGGAATAAGGGAATGGCAATGGCCAGGAAATCGAGATGTACCACTCTCCTTTTTTTCAGGGAAGGCAATTTTTTCCAGACATCCCCCAAGAAATTACCCATACATCTTCTTTGTTATAACTGGATCATATATTCCAGGAAATAGAACCAAATTCCTTGAGATCATGTTTCTCTGCCTAATACCTGAACAAAGTTAGCATTCTGTTAGCAGAAAAGAAGGCAGAGAATGCCAGGTGATTAGGCAGTTAATGTCTGCTACATACACTTACCCTCTGACTGAGCTGTTCAGAGTCTATCCTACAGAAATAAAAGCACCAAGAAACCTGCATGCCCATTGATAGGGGAGTGGTTATATAATTTCTGTTAATAATGCTGGTTAGTGGTATAGTTTTAAATGTGTTAGACTGAGAGTCAGGAAACCTGGGCAAAATAATTTTGCTGCTATTTGGACAAAAGAGAAGTATGCAGTTATAGTCCCTGCTTCTGGTAGACTTAGAATGCAGATGAAGAGATAAGGCATAAACAAGTGAAAAGGAAAATAATAATTCAAGAATTGTTACAGGGTACTGAACAACTAATTGGCATGTGCATGTTGCTTATAATAAGTGCTGCAAACAGTCAGGCATTCATTCATTCTTAGGATTTTAGTACATAAGCTAATATATCAGACTTCCCTGGGTAGCTGCCTTTGCATTCTCCCTTTTCTCAAAATCAGTGTCTAAGATTTAACTCTCATCTGGTTTCCCAGTTTCAGTGACTGATCTCCTGGCTTGTTATCATCCAATATAATCTGCTCTGTGCACTGGGTCTGGGGCCCAGTTTTGCTCTCCCCCTGTCCACCTCCTTCTCAGAAACCAGTCCTGAAATCTGTCCTGGGAATGGCTGAGTTTGTGCTTCTTACTGCCAGATTTCCATGATGCTGCTTATGTGGATCTGAACTGCATCAGCCTCCTTTCTAGTCTCTTTGCCTATGTACCCATACCACCAGTATGGGAATGGTAGCCATCAATGGTCATTCTAACCCAGAGATCCATCCTATCATTTATCTGCTTAAAAACCTTCAGTGGGCTCCTAGGGATTAAGAGATTTACCCTCTGCTCAAAACAACTTAAAAATAGATAAAATATATGGAAAAATGAATTTCAGACACTGGCATCAAGCAGTACAGAAAAATAAGTCCTGAGAGATGGGAATTAAATGAGGTGAATTCTGCAATTGCCTCAGCTAACTCCTGAAGACAGGTTTCAGGCCACACTTCAGGGAGAAGGGATTCAAATGGAGCTTGGTGTTCTCCCTGAGTTGAGGAGGTGGAGCTGAGGATTCAGGGAAGCCAGGATAGCTAGACTTCATAAAACTAAATTCCATAATTGAAGTTACAAAACGAGAGGGAAGGTGAGAGAAATATTTTTAAAACTGTTGGCTGAACGTTTTCCCACTTTGTTGAAAATTATAAGAGCTACAGGGAGAGTGTAGAACTGCACAGAGAAAGAACTCCAGAGACGTGCAGAGAGTTCCTCTTGAATCATCAGCTGAACACTGGTCAGCACATTCATGTGAAGAAACTATCTGAGGCTCAGAAAAGAATTACTTGAAAGAAGCAGGGCGGGTATTCTTGGGGCTCATGTAGAGCTGGGATCATTTACATTTCCAAAAGTTGGTGTGGAAAAAATTTCTAACATATGAGACATCAGGAAAAGTACTCAGAGGCATATTACCTCAGTACTAAAGCAAATTAGCCAAAAGACTATTCTGTTCCCATCTATAATGCACAAAAGTAAGCTTCAAAGGGATAAAATTGTTTCCAAGTGATTTATCCCTGTCCCAAAACAAAGTTCAAAATCATTTAAAAGAATAAAAAGAAAATACAGAACCCAACATGGTAAAAGTCACAATGGTTCAGTTCAGTTCAGTCACTCAGTCATGTCCAGTTCTTTGCAACCCCATGGACTGCAGCACTCCAGGTTTCCCTGTCTATCACCAACTCCGAGAGCTTGTTCAAACTCATGTCCACTAAGTCGGTGATGACATCCAACCATCTCATCCTCTGTTGTCCCCTTCTCCTTCCACCTTCAATCTTTCCCAGCATCAGTGTCTTTTCCAGAGTCAGTTCTTTGCATCAGATAGCCAAAGTACTGGAGCTTCAGCTTCATCACCAGTCTTTCCAATGAATATTCAAGACTGATTTTCTTTAAGATTGGCTGGTTTAATCTCCTTGCTGTCCAACGGACTCTCAAGAGTCTTCTCCAATCACAGTTCAAAAGCATCAATTCTTTGGTGCTCACCTTGACCTGATGGACAGACTGCCTGATGAACTATGGACAGAGGTTCATGACATTGTACAGGAGACAGGAATCAAGACCATCCCCAAGAAAAAGAAATGCAAAAGAGCAAAATGGCTGTCTGAGGAGGCCTTACAAATACCTGTGAAAAGAAGGGAAGTGAAAAGCAAAGGAGAAAAGGAAAGATATACCCATTTGAATGCTGAGTTCCAAAGAATAGCAAGGAGAGAAAAGAAAACCTTCCTCAGTGATCAATGCAAAGAAAAAGAGGAAAACAATAGCATGGGAAAGACTAGAGAGTTCTTCAAGAAAATTAGAGATACCAAGGGAACATTTCATGCAAAGATGGGCTCAATAAAGGACAGAAATGGTAGGGACCTAACAACAGCAGAAGATATTAAGAAGTGGCAAGAATACACAGAAGAACTGTACAAAAACGATCTTCATGACCCAGATAATCACAATGGTGTGATAACTCACCTAGAACCAGACATCCTGGAATGTGAAGTCAAGAGGGCCTTCAGTTCAGTTCAGTTCAGTTCAGTCGCTCAGTCGTGTCCGGCTCTTTGCGACCCCATGAATCGCAGCACGCCAGGCCTCCCTGTCCATCACCAACTCCCGGAGTTTACTCAAACTCATGCCCATCGAGTCAGTGATGCCATCCAGCCATCTCACCCTCTGTCGTCCCCTTCTCCTCCTTCCCCCAATCCCTCCCAGCATCAGGGTCTTTTCAAATGAGTCAGCTCTTCGCATGAGGTGGCCAAAGTACTGGAGTTTCAGGTTCAGCATCAGTCCTTCCAATGAACACTCAGGGCTGGTCTCCTTTAGGATGCACTGGTTGGATCTCCTTGCAGTCCAAGGGACTCTCAAGAGTCTTTTCCAACACCACAGGTCAAAAGCATCAATTTTTCGGCACTCAGCTTTCTTCACAGTCCAAATCTCACATCCATACATGACCACTGGAAAAAACATAGGCTTGACCAAACGGACCTTTGATGGCAAAGTAATGTCTCTGCTTTTTAATATGCTATCTAGGTTGGTCAAACTTTCCTTCCAAGGATTAAGCATCTTTTAATTTGATGGCTGCAGTCACCATCTGCAGTGATTTTGGAGCCCCCAAAAATAAAGTCTGACACTGTTTCCACTGTCTTCCCATCTATTTGCCATGAAGTGATGGGACCAGATGCCATGATCTTAGTTTTCTGAGTGATAAGCTTTAAGCCAACTTTTTCACTCTCTTCTTTCACTTTCATCAAGAGGCTCTTTAGTTCCTCTTCACTTTCTGCCATAAGGGTGGTGTCATCTGCATATCTGAGGTTATTGATATTTCTCCCGGCAATCTTGATTCCAGCCTGTGCTTCTTTCAGCCAAGCGTTTCTCATGGTGTACTCTGCATATAAGTTAAATAAGCAGGGTGACAATATACAGCCTTGACATACTCCTTTTCCTATTTGGAACCAGTCTGTTGTTCCATGTCCAGTTCTAACTGTTGCTTCCTGACCTGCATACAGGTTTCTCAAGAGGCAGGTCAAGTGGTCTGGTATTCCCATCTCTTTCAGAATTTTCCACAGTTTATTGTGACCAACACAGTCGAAGGCTTTGGCGTAGTCAATAAAGCAGAAATAGATGTTTTTCTGGAACTCTCTTGCTTTTTCGATGATCCAGCAGATGTTGGCAATTTGATCTCTGGTTCCTCTGCCTTTTCTGAAACCAGCTTGAACATCTGGAAGTTCATGGTTCATGTATTGCTAATGTCTGGCTTGGAGAATTTTGAGTGTTACTTTACTAGCGTGTGAGATGAGTGCAATTGTGTGGTAGTTTGAGCATTCTTTGGGATTGCCTTTCTTAGGGATTGGAATGAAAACTGCCATTTTCCAGTCCTGTGGCCACTGCTGAGTTTTCCAAATGTGCTGGCATATTGAGTGCAGCACTTTCACAGCATCATCTTTCAGGATTTGAAATAGCTCAACTGGAATTCCATCACATCCACTAGCTTTGTTTGTAGTGATGCTTTCTAAGGCCCACTTGACTTCACATTCCAGGATGTCTGGCTCTAGGTGAGTGACCACACCATTGTGATTATCTGGGTCGTGAAGATCTTTTTTGTACAGTTCTTCTGTGTATTCTTGCCACCTCTTCTTAATATCTTCTGCTTCTGTTAGGTCCATACCATTTCGGTCCTTTATCGAACTCATCTTTGCATGAAATGTTCCCTTGGTATCTCTAATTTTCTTGAAGAGCTCTCTAGTCTTTCCCATTCTGTTGTTTTCCTCTATTTCTTTGCATTGATCACTGAGGAAGGCTTTCTTATCTCTCCTGGCTATTCTTTGGAACTCTGCATTCAAATGGGAATATCTTTGCTTTTCACTTCTCTTCTTTTCCACAGCTATTTGTAAGTCCTCCTCAGACAACCATTTTGCCTTTTTGCATTTATTTTCCATGGGGATGGTCTTGATCCCTGTCTCCTGTACAATGTCATGAACCTCTGTCCATAGTTCATCAGGCTCTCTGTCTATCAGATCTAATCCTTTAAATCTATTTCTCACTTCCACTGTATAGTCATAAGGGATTTGATTTAGGTCATATCTGAATGGTCTAGTGGTTTTCCCTACTTTCTTCAATTTAAGTCTGAATTTGGCAATAAGGACTTTGCCTTAGGAAGCATCAATAAAAACAAAGCTAGTGGAGGTGATGGAATTTAAGTTGAGCTATTTCAAATCCTGAAAGACGATGCTGTGAAAGTGCTGCACTCAATATGCCAGCAAATTTTGGAAACTCAGCAGTGGCCACAGGACTGAAAAGGGGCAGTTTTCTTTCCAATCCCAAAGAAAGCCAATGCCAAAGTATGCTCAAACTACTGCTCAATTGCACTCATCTCACATGCTAGCAAAGTGATGCTTAAAATTCTCCAAGTCAGGCTTCAGCATTATGTGAACCATGCACTCCAGATGTTCAAGCTGGTTTTAGAAAAGGCAGAGGAACCAGAGATCAAATTGCCAACATCTGCTGGATCATTGAAAAAGCAAGAGAGTTCCAGAAAAACATCTATTTCTGCTTCATTGACTATGCCAAAGCCTTTGACTGTGTGGATCACAGTAAACTGTGGAAAATTCTGAAAGAGATGGGAATACCAGACCACTTGACCTGCCTCTTGAGAAACCTGTATGCAGGTCAGGAAGCAACAGTTAGAACTGGACATGGAACAACAGACTGGTTCCAAATAGGAAAAGGAGTATGTCAAGGCTGTATATTGTCACCCTGCTTATTTAACTTATATGCAGAGTACACCATGAGAAAGGCTGCGCTGGATGAATCACAAGCTGGAATCAAGATTGCCGGGAGAAATATCAATAACCTCAGATATGCAGATGACACCACCCTTATGGCAGAAAGTGAAGAGGAACTAAAGAGCCTCTTGATGAAAGTGAAAGAAGAGAGTGAAAAAGTTGGCTTAAAGCTTATCATTCAGAAAACTAAGATCATGGCATCCGGTCCCATCACTTCATGGCAAGTAGATGAGGAAACAGTGGAAACAATGGCTGAGTTTATTTTTGGGGGCTCCAAAATCACTGCAGATGGTGATTGCAGCCATGAAATTAAAAGGTGCTTGCTCCTTGGAAGGAAAGTTTGACCAACCTAGATAGCATATTAAAAAACAGAGACATTGCTTTGTCAACAAAGGTCCGTATCATCAAGGCTATAGTTTTTCCAGTAGTCATGTATGGCTGTAAGAGTTGGACTATAAAGAAAGCTGAGCACCGAAGCATTGATGCTTTTGAACTGTGGTGTTGGAGAAGACTCTTGAGAGTCCCTTGGACTGCAAGGAAATCCATCCAGTCCATCCTAAAGGAGGTCAGTCCTGGGTGTTCATTGGAAGGCCTGATGCTGAACCTGAAACTCCAGTACTTTGGCTACCTGATGTGAAGAGCTGACTCATTTGAAAAAACCCTGATGCTGGGAAAGATTGAAGGCAGGAGGAGAAGGGGACGACAGAGGATAAGATGGTTGGATGGCATCATCGACTCAATGGACATGGGTTTGGGTGGACTCCAGGAGTTGGTGATGGACAGGGAGGCCTGGCGTGCTGTGGTTCATGGGATTGCAAAGAGTCGGACATGACTGAGCTACTGAACTGAAATGAACAGCTTTCTTTATGATTCAGTTCTCACATCCATACATGACTACTGGAAAAACCATAACTTTGACTAGACAGACCTTTGTTGACAAAGTAATGTCTCTGCTTTTTATTTTTTATTTTTTTTATTTCTCTGTTACATTCTTTTTTATTTATTCATTTTTTCTTTTATTGTAGTGGTTTTTTGCCATACATTGACATGAATCAGCCATGTATTTACATGTGTTCCCCATCCCGATCCCCCCTCCCGTCTCCCTCTCCATCCCATCCCTCTGGGTCTTCCCAGTGCACCAGCCCCAAGCCCTTGTCTCATGCATCCAACCTGGGCTGGTGATCTGTTTCACCCTTGATAGTCTACTTGTTTCAATGCTGTTCTCTCTGAACATCCCACCCTCACCTTCTCCCACAGAGTCTAAAAGTCTGTTTTGTACATCTGTGTGTCTTTTTCTGTTTTGTATATAGGGTTATCATTACCATCTTTTAAAATTCTATATATATGCATTAGTATACTGTATTGGTCTTTATTTTTCTGGCTTACTTCACTCTGTATAATGGGCTCCAGTTTCATCCATCTCATTAGAACTGATTCAAATGAATTCTTTTTAAGGGCTGAGTAATATTCCATAGTGTATATGTACCACAGCTTCCTTATCCATTCGTCTGCTGATGGGCATCTAGGTTGCTTCCATGTCCTGGCTATTATAAACAGTGCTGCAATGAACATTGGGGTACACGTGTCTCTTTCAGTTCTAGTTTCCTCGGAGTGTATGCCCAGGAGTGGGATTGCTATGTCTCTGCTTTTTAATATGCTGTCTAGGTTGGCCAGAGCTTTTCTTCCAAGGAGCAAGTGTCTTTTAATTTCATGGCTGCAGTCACCATCTGCAGTGGTTTTGGAGCCCCCCAAAATAAAGTCTGTCACTGCTTGCATTGTTTCCCCATCTATTTGCCATGAAGTGATGGAACCAGATATCATGATCTTTGTTTTTTGAATATTGAGTTTTAAGCCAGCTTTTTCACTCTCCTCTTTCACTTTCATTGAGAGCCTCTTTAGTTCCTCTTCAGTTTCTGCCATAAGGGTGGTGTCATCTGCATATCTGAGGTTATTGATATTTCTCCTGGCAAACTTGATTCCAGCTTGCGCTTCCTCCAACCCAGCGTTTCTCATGATGTACTCTGCATATAAGTTAAATAAGCATGGTGACAATATACGGCCTTGACATACTCCTTTTCCTATTTGGAGCCAGTCTGTTGTTCCATGTCCAGTTCTAACTGTTGCTTCCTGACCTGCATACAGGTTTCTCAAGAGGCAGGTTAGGTGTTCTGGTAGTCTCATCTCTTGAAGAATTTTCCACAGTTTGTTGTGATCCACACAGTCAAAGGCTTAGTGTAGTAAATGAGGCAGAAGTAGATGTTTTTCTGGAATTCTCTTGCTTTTTCTATGATCCAATGGATGTTGGCAATTTGATCTCTGGTTCCTCTGCCTTTTCTAAATCCAGCTTGAACACCTGAAGATTCTCGGTTCACATACTGTTGAAGCCTAGCTTAGAGAATTTTGAGCATTACTTTGTTAGCGTGTTAAATGAGTGCAATTGTGCAACAGCTTGAACATTCTTTGGTATTGTCCTTCTTTGGGATTGGAATGAAAACTGACCTTTCCCAGTCCTGTAACCACTGCTGAGTTTTCCACATTTGCTGGCATATTGAGTGCAGCACTTTCACAGCATCTTCTTTCAGGATTTGAAATAGCTCAACTGGAATTCCATCACCTTCACTAGCTTTGTTCGTAGTGATGCTTCCTAAGGCCCACTTGACTGCACTCCAGCATGTCTGGCTCTAGTTATCTGGGTCATTAAGACTTTTTTGTATAGTTCTTTTGTGTATTCTTGCCACTTCTTGTTAATATCTTCTGCTTCTGTTAGGTTCATTCCATTTCTGTCCTTTATTGTGCCCATCTTTGCATGAAATGTTTCCTTGGTATCTCTAATTTTCTTGAGGAGATCCCTAGTCTTTCCCATTGTATTGTTTTCCTCTATTTCTTTGCATTGATCACTGAGGAAGGCTTTCTTATCTCTCCTTGCTATTCTTTGGAACTCTGCATTCAGATGGATGTATCTTTCCTTTTCTCACAATGTCTGGGATTCAATTTAAAAAATGATCAGACATGCACAATAGCAGAAAAATGCAACCAATATGAAGAAATCAATCAATAGAAAGGAACCCACAAATGAAACAATGAGAAAATTAATTGAAATGGACATTAAAACAGCTTTTATAACTATGTTTTATATGTTGAAAAATGTAGAGAGAAGAGTGAGCATATTAAGGAGAACGGTGGGAGATTTTTTTTTAAAGGACACAAATTGAACTTCTAGAGATAAAAAAGTCATTGTCTGAAATGAAGAATACAATGGAGGGGATTAATAATCTCATTATTTTCCTACGAAATGTTCTGATATCCACAGAAGAGAAAACACAGTTCTTGAAAGCATAATGCTTATAAGCATAAGGCTTACTTATAAGCATAAGGCCTACTCGTGAAGAGAACTTCTGTACTCAGTAGGTTATATTGTTTCCAGCAAGATGTCTGCTATCATTTTATCATTGCTCAGCATATAAAGTATCTTTTTTATTTTTATTTTTTTTTAATTTTATATATTTAGTTGCACTGTGTCTTAGTTGCAGCATGTGGGATCTAGTTCCCTGACCAGGGGTTGAACTCAGGGCCCCCTGTATTGGGAACACAGAGCCTTAGCCACCAGACCACCAGTGAAGTCCTAAAGTATCTTTTTTAAAAAAACAAGTTTCTTAAAATATTTTCTTCAACATTGGACATTGTAGAATAAAAGACTAATGAACTTGAAAACATAGCTATAGAAACAACCCAAAATTAAAGACACAGAGGGGGGGAAAAGGCCAAAAAAAAATGAACAGAGCTTTAGTGAGCTGTGCAACAACTTCAAGGGGCCTCAATATACATGTAATGGAAGTTTCAAAAAGAGAGGGAGGGAGAAAAAATATTTGAAAAACTGTTGGCTGAAAATTTTCCCACTTTGTTGAAAATTAGAAAACCACAGATCCAGGAAGCTTAAAAAAATGCAAGCAGAATAAACATTCAGAAAACCTCACTAAGGTGTGTCAAACCAAATTGCTTAAAATCAGTGATAAAAATCTTAAAGCAGCTTGTTTAAAAAAAATACTTTTTGTACAGAACAATGGTAAGGATGATAGCAGACTTCTTGTTGGAAACAATATAACCTATTGGCAACAGAAGCTCCCTTCACAAGTAAATCTTACATTTGAAAGCTTTCTGTTTCAAGAACTGTGTTATCTCTCAGCCATGAAAGGGAATGAAATTGGGTCATTTGTAGAGAGGTGGATGGACCTCGAGACAGTTATACAGAGTGAAGTAAGTCAGAAAGAGAAAAATATGGTATGTTAATGCATATATGTGGAGTCTGAAAAAATTGGTGTAGACAATCTTATTTACAAAGCAGAAATAGCAACACAGACATAGAAAACACACATAGGGATACAAGGGGGAGGGCAGGGTGTGATGGACTGGGGATTTGGAATTGACATATTTACACTATTGATACTTAAAATAGATAACTAATGAGAACCTACTGAATAGCACAGGGAACTCTACTCAGTGCTCTGTGGTGACCTAAATGGGAAGGAAATCCAAAAGATAGGGGATATGTGTATACATATAGCTGATTCACTTGCTGTACAGTAGAAATAACACAACATTGTTAAGCAATATATTTGAATCAAAATTTTAAAAATATAAATACAACTGAAAAAAACAGTGACATCTCTTCTGTGGACCTCAGCAAATATTTGCTGGAAAATAATGAGGCTCAGACTTATTTATTTATTACATTCATTAATTTAACACACTCCGTGTTCAACTTAAGGTAAGAACCTAGGTGCATGCGTGCGTGCTTAGTCACTACAGTCATGTCTGACCCTTTGCTACCCTATGGACTGTAGCCTACCAGGCTCCTCTGTCCATGGGATGCTCCAGGCAAGAATACTGGAGTGGGTTGCCATGCCCTCCTCTAGGGAATCTTCCCAACCTAGGGATCGAACATTCATCTGCCTGTGTCTCCTGCATTGCAGGCAGATTCTTTACCCACTGAGCCACCTGGGAAGCCCCAAGAACCCAGGACAGAAAGCCAAGTCCCAGCATTTGAGCTTACAGTTTAGTCAGGGGCCCAAAAAAAAATCTGTGGTTTTATAATCTCCAACAAATTTTTTAAGTGTTTGGCCATTAGTTTTTCAATAGTTTGGTTTTGATGTTAGGAAGATGGACTTGTTGATAATGGCTTTCAAACGATTGAGCAGGGAATTTTTATGTGAACTTTAAGGTGTCTTTTCAACCCTCTTGGCAAATCAGTGGAATTGGAAAACCAGCCTTCTTTTTTCATTTGATACTACTGTATATAGCAAGCTGTATCACGATCAATAGCTCCGTGGAGCTGTGAACTTCTCTCATTCTGGGATCCTGTATATATCAGTAGTAATCTATACTGATTCCCAATCCAAAACCTAAAAAATTTATCCTTTTCCGTCATCATTACATTGTACCATTTGGACTCAACTTTCAATGATGTATTATCACTCATCTGTACATATTCTTTTACCTTGTTCTTTTCTTTCACAATTGAATCCTCTTGACCAGCTGCTCTAATATGCTTATCTCAAGAGTCTCAGCAAAAACACGTTGCTTTTGATGTGTTTAGTGTTACTAGTCTTTGTATATTTTACGGTATTAGTTCTTTCACTTTTTTTGGCTTTCCATTTGTATTTTGTATAAAATAATAAGAGAAAATGTAATAAAATATTTGAATCACTGCAAAATTTGCTCTACCACGATGGCTTTGTTGTTGTAACTGGAGGGTTGGCTAGCAGGCAATAGCTTGAAATATTTGTCTGATGTATCCAAGTCCAAATTTAGTCCAAAGAAGATGGTTTAGATATGTTAATATATAATGTATAACTGTGCAAATGTTATAAAAGTCAAGTGTATAAAATCTGGAAACCTCCTGTGAAACCAAATAACCCTAATACAAAGTAGAAAGTAATGTGTGCTATTAACAGGTATCAACTTAGAAATAGCTATGGGGAGTTATGGGAGATTAGATTGAAGCAACATTGATGTGGACCTTGAAAGATTGGTAAGATCTAGACAGGCCAAGATGATGGGAAAGGACCTTCTAGGTGGAAGCAAAGACTTGCTTGCGTATTTGAAGTTTGTAACTTCCTTGGGTTGGTGGGGAAAATTCAAGCTTCCTTTATTCCCATCTACTCGCAAAATAGAGGACTTATGATAAGGTTTAGGAACACAGAATTGAATCACTCTCTTAGGAGTAGAACTTGCGAGGTTAAAAGCCACTGCCATAGGATCTCTACTTTGGCATATCTCTGTCTTGACCTTCCCCTTGCTTGGATATCTTTCTTTGTCTAGTTAACCTGTTGGATTGTGCCTTTTCTCCAGTGCAGGTGGAAGAATAGAAATATCCATTCCTAGACCACCATCCTTCACTGAGCAGGCCAACTGGGAACTTAGATAGAGTCCAAAAGATTGGAAACCTGGAAATGGAGGATGATATTGAGGCATGTTCTGCTCTAATCCCTCTAAGCCAGGGTTTCCCAGCTTTAGTACTGTTGATATTCTTTGTTGTGGGGGCTAGTCTGTGCATTGTAGGATGTTTAGCAGAGTCCCAAGTAGATGCTTGTAGCACCTCCTCCACAAAGAGGAGAAAGGGCAAAATCACCCATGTTGAGAACCACTGCTCTAATCCTTTTGAAAATGTTATCTATGATTCCAGCTACTCATAGTCTGGCTAGTAAGATTGAGAGGGACAGAAAGAACCCAGGGTATGAGCCCAAATGGAAGGACCAAGAAATTTAATTGGCCAGTCTCTAGTTTAGACCCTAAGCTGAAAAACTTCATCTCTTTTAGACTCCTCATAGTTCATACATGCTCTAAAGTAAGATATGGATGCCTTCCTAATCCTGTATTGCAGTTTCTTCTCATAGAGCACAATTAACATCTAATATGGCTCATCCACCTTTGGTGAACATATACACACATACTGTGGTGACATCAGTATCTCTGCTTACTGGCTGGGGAATGGTGGTAGATGCTTCTCAATATCCTGTGAAAGTTTGGAGAGAAGGCAGAGGTCATGGAAAGGGGTCTAATTATCTCTCACTAGCCAGTTTGTGAATCTTGCCATCTGACACCTCTCAGGGTAGGGAAGACCAGGGCAACATTCAGCTTCATCTCAGGAAGATCTAGACCTCTCCTCTTCCTGAGGACTTCTTCATTAAGAAGAGAGCCCAGGTCATAGCATCAGAATTAAGAATTCAGGCCCCTACCAAGCACCCAGGTGACATTCTTCTGACTGAAAAAAAGAGAGAAATAAAGTGCTTTGGATATATTGGGGGCTTTAATTTTTTCCTTAGGAAGAAAAGATTAATTTGCTCATAGAATGGCCTTCATATTATTAAATTTTATTGGGCATTATATGGTCATTATATTAATAGTTACTTGAAACACATTGTAAAATTCAATATGTAGATCTGGGTTGCATAGCAGGTACATTGTTCTAAATTCCCCACTCCCCCTACAAACTCACCCCTCACAGAGTTTTTCCACAGCCTCATTGAGTGGGCAATGGGCCTTTGTCACCTCACACCTGGGATAAGCTGATTGGCTCAGGTTAGGCACTTAACCTGAGCTAATCAGCTTCTCTTCCCTAAGAATTTGGAAGGGGACTCAGTAACTTCAGTTAGCTAGCCACAGGGGCTGGACTGACACAGAAATACTTTTGGAGGCCATGTGTGGGCTATACAAACTGATGAGTTGGCAAAGAATTAAGTCTTCAGTCTGTTTAGTTTCTGTTTACCCTACCAGGTTATCAGATTAAAGAACATACGAACCTTTTGCACACTAGAGTAGACCCAGAGTCTGGTACAGTGCCTGATGCATAATAGACAATAAATATTCATCAAAAAAAGTTTTGACCAGTTTTACCCCAGTGGCTCAGTGGTAAAGAACCTGCCTGCCAATGCAGGAGACAAAGTGGAAGCCATGAGTTCAATCCCAGGGTGGGAAAGATCCCCTGGAGAAGGAAATGATAACCTACCCCAGTATTCTTGCCTGGAGAATTCCATGGACAGAGGAGCCTGGCAGGCTATAGTCCATGGGATTGCAAAACACTGAGACATGGCTTAGCAACTAAACAACAACAAACCACTTAAGAGAATGCAAATGTGTGCTCAGTCCTTTCAGTCACGTCCAACTCTTTGTCCTCTTCCAGGGGATCTTTCCAACCCAAGGATTGAATCCATGTCTCCTGTGTCTCCTGCATTGCAGGCGGGTTCTTTACCACTGAGCCACCGGGGAAACCCACTTAAGAGAATAAATAACGGCTATTTGTCTTCTTCCTCTGATTAACTGTTTAAGCATTCATCTGCCTTTATTAATAGAAAGTCACTATTTCCCTTTTAAGGGCTCTATCCCCCATAAACTTGGTAAAGAAGATAAGAACCTATTCATTCCAAGATGATGAATCCTATTTCTAAATTCTAGGCAGAGGGAGAGAGAACTGGAAAGCCTAGTCAGTGCACTAGCACGATTATTTTTCTTGCCACCTCCCCTGGTCAGGCATAGTGCAAGAGTTCCGAGTGTCAGGGTTACAGGTCTTTGAGTTAATTCTTCATGCTCAGCTATTGACCCTCAAAACATATCACTGTGTTTTCTAGATTCAGTCCTGGGGATTTAAATCTTAGAATCAGCCCAAACCCCAAGAATCCTTAGGTTCTGGTGTTGATCCCAGATAAGCAGCCCAGATTTTTTCTGCCTAAAAGGTAATTTTTCCTTTGGGACCACTGGCACCCTTTCTTGCCATTCCACAGATGTCTAAAACTTTGAATCTAAGCAAGAAGTAATTGGATTCTTGGCCCTTTCCCTCTCAGAAAGCCCTTTGCCTTCTTATGCAGATTTGTCTACTCCTTCCCCCAAGATTCTCCATAGCTCTGAATAACATTGTTAAAACACAGCGGGGAAAGGTCTTGTTATTTCTTGGCTAAGAGTGCCTTTCTGCCTTCCATTTACATGACTTAGGGAACTAGGCAAATCATTTTTTTCTATAATAAAATATCTTCCCAGAGTGAGTCACAGTCTTTATGATATCAAAAAGAGTGGGATTTTTTTTTTAATTCCACTCTACTAGGTACCTAGCTGTATAAGAACAAACAAAGATGCAATTACCTGGAATGTGCTTTCAGTGTAACTCTTCCAGAAATCTGTAGAGGTTGTAGGCCAAGGATCTGGGTCATCAGGGTTTTGACTCTCTGAAGTACCTAACAACATGCAAGGGCAAGAGAGAGGACTATCCAGTATTACTTCATTTCAACTTGCTTGCATCTGCAAAGACCCTATTTCCAAATGGCACATGTACAGGTACTGGGAATTGGACTTAAATGTTTTTGGGGAGAGCACAGTTCAGCTCACAGCAGGAACTAACACCCACCATGAGAAAACCAACATCTGTGTTAAGGTTGTATCTCTTGCTGTTTCCATCTTTGAGGTGCTGGAAATATGCTATGTTCTGCATAGCAGTGGGGGTAAGTTCCATCTCCTCCATTCTGTGTTACCTTTTATCCCTCTGTGACTAATGGGATAGATCCCTTGTAAAATCAGCTCCTTGTATTTTGCCTGAAACCTCTTTTTACCCAGGGTTTGTTTAGACACTAGTCCACCCAGCCCACAGGTGCTTCCCTGGTGATTCAGATGGTAAAGAATCTGCTTGCAATGCAGGAGACCCAGGTTCAATCCCTGGGTCGAGAAGATCCCCTGAAGAAGGTAATGGCTACCCACTCCAGTATACTTGCCTGGGAAATCCCATGGACAGAGGAGCCTGGCGGGCTACAGTCCATGGGATTGCAAACAGTCAGACACAACTGAGAGACTAACGCTAACACACACCACACAGTGTTTGTCAGGAGACAGACAATACATGTAGTAGAGTGATCAAGCATGTAAGCACTGCAATTAGACTTTCTGAATCTACTAGTATGTGTGGTGTTGGTTAAGTTATTTAATCTCCTTAAGCTTTAGGCTCCTAATTTGGAAAGTAGGTATGAATGATAATCTACCTCACTTGAGGATTAAATGAGATATCAGACATATATGTAAAACATTTAGCCAAGTTCCTAGAATATGGTGAAGTGTGAAAGTCGCTCAGTCGTGTCCAATTCTTTGCGACCCCATGGACTATACAGTTCATGGAATTCTCTAGGCCAGAATACCAGAGTGGGTAGCCTTTCCCTTCTCCAGGAAATATAGAATATGGTAATTATTTAAATGAGAATGAACCTACCACTAAGAATAAACGTATTAATATGTTTTCACAATTGCTACAGATTTTTAAATGCCAATTCTTTCCATGGCTGATTGTTTTATTTATTTATTTGTCCATGCCATGGGGCATGCAGGATCTTTCCCTGACCAGGTATCAAAACTGTGACCCCTGCAATGAAAGCAGAGCCTCAACCACTGGATCACCAGGGAAGTCTCCAGATTACTTTTGAAAGAAAGAAAATATTACAGATATTTCTCAAGCCCCACCCCACATCCCTTTCCCCTTTGTCCCTCCTCAATGGTTGCCATCATCCTGAAGAGGGTATATATTATTTCAATGAATGCTTTTATACTTTTATTTCATACGTCAGTTGCCATAAACAATATTTATCATTGCTTTTGCAAAAAGGTCTCAAAGTGTATGTATGATTTTGAAGCTTGCCTTTTAAACTTAACGTTGTTTTCCAGGTTTATCCCAGTTGATTCATGTAGATCTAGCTCCATTGTATATTCTATTCAAATCATAGTTGATTTATCCATTCCTTTACTGAAGGACAGTTGAGCTGGTTCCACCTTTTTGCTATTACATAGAGTGCTGCAGTAAGCTTCCTTGCATATTCTACCTATACTCATGTTTGAGATTTTTCTGTGGGATAAATACCTAGAATTGGATTACTAGGTAATAGGGAATATATATCTTTTTCTCCAACATTTTATTAAGAAAATTTTCAAACATACAGAAAAATGGAAAGAATTGTACAGTGAGTTCACATGTACCCACCACCTAGATTCTACAATTAACATTTTGCAATACTTGTTTTATGATACATAAATATCCATCTATCCATTCCTCTATTAATCCATCAATCTATCTTATTTTTCTGATGCTTTTCGAAATTGCAGACATCAGTAACTTCACTCCTAACTACTTCAGCACGTACCTCATTAAATAGAAGTCAGTATTTGTTTATGGTTCTTTTTTCTTTTGAGGTAAAATTTGTATGTAATAAAGTACACAAATCTTAGGTGGTAATACAATGAGTTTTGACAAATGCATGGACCTGTATTGTTGTAATTCCTTTCAGGACACAGAAAATTAGCATCAACCCAGAAAGTTCCTTCACGTGTGTGCATGCTACATCGCTTCAGTCATGTCCTACTCTTTGTGACCCTATGGACTGTAGTCCACCAGGCTTCTCTGTCCATGGGGATTCTCCAGCCAAGAACAGAGGAGTGGGTTGCCATGCCCTCCTCCAGGGGATCCTCTGGATCCGGGGATTGAACCCATATCTCTTAACTCTCCTGCACTGGCAGGTGGGTTCTTTACCACTAGTGCCTCCTGAGAAGCCCAAGTTTCTTCACACCTCTTCCCAGTCAATTACCTCTATCCCAGGCAATCACTGTTCTGATTTTTTTCTGCCATAGATGAGCAGTTCTGTCTGTTATAGAAACTCATATAAATTGAATCATGTACTATGTATTCTTTTGTGTAAGGCTTCTTTAACTCAGCCTTTTTATTACTGAATAGTATTCTATTGTATGAATGCACCGTACTTTGTTTATCCATTTTCTTATCAATGAACATCCAAGCTGTTTCCAGTTTGGGGCTGTTTTGAATAAACTTGCTGTGGTAGGTAACCTCTAAAGTGACCCCAAATGATCGCTGCCTCCTGATACACATGAACTTGTGTGACCTACCTCCTTCAGTTGAATCTTCATATGAGAGCACACCCCCAGATGATGCCTTGATTGCAGCCCTGTGAGAGATCTTGAGGCAGAGGCATTCAACTAAGCTGTGAATGAAACTGAGAAAATGAGAAACTGAGAAAATAAACATTTGTTGTTTTAAGACACTGAATTTTGAGATACTCTATTATGTAGCGATAGATAACTAATACAGTAGCTGTGAACATTCTTATAAAAGTCTTTTTTCAAACAAGTGCTTTGATTTCTCCTGGACCTCAATATGTAATTTTACTAGGTATTTCTGAATTAATCCCCAAACTATGTGTTCTTATGTATATTCCAACCGTTAATGTCTGAGACTTTTCCCCTTCAATTTCTTACCAATACTTGATATTACCAGATCTAGTTAATTTTTTAATTTAGTTAAATGTTGCTAATCAGATGTATGTGAAATATTACCAATCAGATTGCATAGATGTGGGAATAAGTTCCATCTCTTTCACTCTAATGTCATTTTACTTTTAATTTTCCTGATTACTAGTAAGATTTACCATCTTTTCATATGTTTATTGGCTCTTTTGTGGTTCATTTTGCGTGAATTGTCTTCATATCATTTTCCCACTTTTTAAATGAATTGCTTATCCTTTTTATTTATAGGAGTTCCTTATTTATACTGCATATTAATCCTTCATTGCAATATTTATGGCAATTTATTTTCTCCCAATTTGTGGCTTAAATTTTCATATAATTAACTCTCCATCCATCAAACATCTACTCAGCTATATATCCTTCTTGCTATTTGGATTCACCAATTATTTACTCTGGTTATTCTTGGGTGGTGGGGTTTGGGGGGTATTTGTTGCCTTCTTTGTTCTTTTCTCTACTGCTTAATTTTTCTGTAAAAAGCATATGTGATATTTGTAAAAGCAATAAAGTTTGCATCTTCTGTTTAGTTGAAAGTATGCAATGAGAAGGAAAAAGAAGGAAAAGAAGAAAGATATTTGTAATTTGCTTGAGAGGTGAGACTTGACATCAAGAGAAGCTGGGCAGGGCAAGTAAGGTAAAATAAATTGATGTCCCTCACTTCTAGATAAGGTAAGTATGGAGTAAAATTTCCAGTGGGTGATCACTCACCACATTTAATGAAAATCTACATATGTGGTCAGATTACTTTATTCAAAATTCCAGTAAGAGGATCTACAGAAATTTTGCTGAGTCCTCTTTGTTTCAGGAAAAGTTGCATAAGGATAGCACTAGGAAAAATGGAAGGGTATATATACTTAAAGCAGCTTCAGGATGGCATAGATTACCTTGGTGAATTACATTTCAGAGTTTTGCCTCAGATTTACAGGCTCAATGTGGCTGGATATATTTTAGGTAAAAGTTTTTTTTAGGTAGACCTTTTATTGAAGTATCACATACATACAGAAAAATATCCAGATCTTAAGTGTAGGGTTTAATGAATTTTCATAGAGAACACAGGTGTATAGCAAGCATCCAGATCCCAAAACAGAACATGACCAGTCCCCCAGAAACTCTCCTCATATGCCTTCCCAGTCACTACACATCTCTAAGATAACCACTACTCTGATTTCTAAGACCAAAGATTAATTTTGCCTCTTTTAGAACTTTATATAAATTTAATCATACAGTATGTACACATGTCTGGCTTCTTTTACTTAATGTTGTATTGGTGAGAGTCTTCTGTGTTGTTTCATGTAGGAACTTATTCATTCTCATTGCTGTATGTTATTCCTTTGTGTGAATACACTATAGTTTATCCATTTTACTGTTGAGAGTTTGGGTCATTTCCATTTGGGGCTATTATAAATAATGCTAACACAAATATTGTTATATTGGTGAACATATGTATGTATTTCTCTTGGGTATATATGAGAAGTAGAATTGCTGGGTCACTGGGTATACATACGTTTAGCTTTAGTAGTTATTGCCAGTTTTCCAAAGTGATTGTACCAGTTTATGTTTCCCATCAAGATGTTCCACATCTTTCCCAACATGTGGTATTGTTAGTCTTTTCTATTTTAACCATACTAGTAAGTGTGTAATGGTGTTACATTATGATTTTTTAAAATAATTTTATTTATTTATTTTTGGCTGTGTCGGGTCTATGTTGCTTTGTGAGGGCTTTCCCTAGTTGCCTCGAGTGGAGGCTCTTCTTCATTGTGGTGCACAGGCTTCTCACTGCAGTGGCTTCTCTTGTGGAGAACGGTGTCTAGGTGCGTGGGCTTCAGTAGTTATAGCACGTGGGCTCAGTAGTTGTGGTGCAAGGACTTAGTTGCCCCGCAGCATGTGGGATCTTCCCGGTCCAGGGATCAAAATGAGTCCCCTGCACTGGCAGGTGGATTCCTATCCACTGTGCCACCAAGGAAGTCCTATATTATGATTTGAATTTGCATTTTCATTGTGACTTAGGAAGTTGAACATTTATTCTTTTGTGTGGTGCTGGTTTAAAGTCAGTTTTCAGTTGAATTGTCTGCATTCTACTTCCTTTAGATTTCTAGAACTTGGTTATATATTGTTAACATGAATCCTTTGTTGGATATATATGGGTTGGCCAATAAGTTCGTTTGGGTTTTTGGCTAACTGTTACAGGAAGCCTGAACGAACTTTTTGGCCAACCCAATGTATTTCAGATATCTTTTTCCTTTTTTGGTCTTGCCTTTTCAATCTCTTAACAGTGTCTTTTGATAAACACAGTTGTTTATTGTAAGAAATTCATTTTTTTTTTCACTCTATGACTAGTACCCTTTGAACTCTATTTTAAAAGCCTTTGCTTATCTCCAGTTATTTTGAAATACCAGAGTTATTTTCTCCCTGTATTTCATCTCTTCCCCCTTTCTGCCAGAGAGCAGACTCTGTTTCATAGCCTTGTGGGAAGTATGTGGCCAAGCTGAAAGTAGATTAGCTAGTAAGATATTTGAGCTTTCTTTTCTTAAAAAAAAGAAAGAAATGCATGGAAAAGAAATGCAAAACAGCAAAATGGCTGTCTGAGGAGGCCTTACAGATAGCTGTGAAAAGAAGAGAAGTGAAAAACAAAAGAGAAAAGGAAAGATATTCCCATTTGAATGCAGAGTTCCAAAGAATAGCAAGGAGAGAAAAAAAAAGCCTTCCTCAGCAATCAATGCAAAGAAATAAAGAAAAACAACAGAATGGGAAAGACTAGAGATCACTTCAAGAAAATTAGAGATACCAAGGGAACATTTCATGCCAAGATGGGCTCGATAAAGGGCAGAAATGGTAGGGACCTAACAGAAGCAGAAGATATTAAGAAGAGGTGGCAAAAATACACAGACAAACTAAACAAAAAAGATCTTCACTACCCAGAAAATCACAATGGTGTGATCACTCACCTAGAGTCAGACATCCTGGAATGTGAGGTCAAGTGGGCCTTAGAAAGCATCAACATGAACAAAGCTAGTGGAGGTGATGGAATTCCAGTTGAGCTATTTCAAATCCTAAAAGATGATGCTGTGAAAGTGCTGCACTCAATATACCAGCACATTTGGAAAACTCAGCAGTGGCCACAGGACTGGAAAAGGGCAGTTTTCATTCCAATCCCAAAGAAAGCCAATGCCAAAGAATGCTCAAACTACCACATAATAGTACTCATCTCACACACTAGTAAAGTAACACTCAAAATTCTCCAAGCCAGGCATCAGCAATACGTGAACCATGAAATTCCAGATGTTTAAGCTGGTTTTAGAAAAGGCAGAAGAACCAGAGATCAAATTGCCAACATCCACTGGATCATCGAAAAAGCAAGAGAGTTCCAGAAGAACATCTATTTTTGCTTTATTGACTATGCCAAAGACTTTGACTGTGTGGATCACAATAAACTGTGGAAAATTCTGAAAGAGATGGAAATACCAGACCACCTGACCTGCCTCTTGAGAAACCTGTATGCAGGTCAGGAAGCAGCAGTTAGAACTGGACATGGAACAACAGAATGGTTCCAAATAGGAAAAGGAGTACATCAAGGCTGTATATTGTCACCCTGCTTATTTAACTTGTATGCAGAGTACATCATGAGAAACGCTGGCCTGGAAGAAGCACAAACTGGAATCAAGATTGCAGGGAGAAATATCGATAACCTCAGATATGCAGATGACACCACCCTTATGGCAGAAACTGAAGAGGAACTAAAAAGCCTCTTGATGAAAGTGAAAGAAGAGAGTGAAAAAGTTGGCTTAAAGCTCAACATTCAGAAAAGATCATGGCATCCGGTCCCATCACTTCATGGCAAATAGATGGGGAAACAGTGGCAGACTTTATTTTTGGGGGCTCCAAAATCACTGCAGATTGTGATTGCAGCCATGAAATTAAAAGACACTTACTCCTTGGAAGGAGTAACCTAGATAGCATATTAAAAAGCAGAGACATTACTTTGCCAACAAAGGTCCGTTTGGTCAAGGCTATGGTTTTTCTAGTAGTCATGTATGCATGTGAGAGTTGGACTGTGAAGAAAGCTGAGCACCGAAGCATTGATGCTTTTGACCTGTGGTGTTGGAGAAGACTCTTGAAAGTCCCTTGGACTGCAAGGAGATCCAACCAGTCCATCCTAAAGGAGATCAGTCCTGGGTGTTCATTGGAAGGACTGATGTTGAAGCTGAAACTCCAGTACTTTGGCCACCTCATGCGAAGAGTTGACTCATTGGAAAAGACCCTGATGCTGGGAGGGATTAGGGGCAGGAGAAGGGGATAACAGGGTGAGATGGCTGGATGGCATCACTGACTCGATGGACATGAGTTTGAGTAAACTCCGGGAGTTGGTGATGGACAGGGAGGCCTGGTGTGCTGCGATTCATGGGGTTGCAAAAAGTCAGACATGACTGAGCGACTGAACTGAACTGAACTTTCTAAAAACTCGAGCACAGTAAGAAGAACTGGGTTTGAGGGAGAATGGGACTTCCATCAGATTCACAAGGAGTATCCTTTGGGCTGAAGTTAGAGAATGTGGGAGAAGTCAGGTAGATACTGGGCCTTGCCTCTGGTGGCTTCTTGGAGAAGCCTCAGAGTGGAATGGCTGCTTTAATGACCTTGAGGGACAGAAATGTAAGGCTTGGGGCTATAAACACTAAAAAATCTTCTGTGTCCTAAAGCTGGCAAGAGATACTGCCAATCTAAAGATGCCAAGTGGACAATGTTTCAATAACCTGTGAGGACAAATGATCCTTCTCAGTACCTACCCAAGGTCTGGCATTACATAAGACCCCAGAACCAGTTAGGGAAGCCCCAAGAGTATAACTGAGACTTGCCAAATTCTAGCCCCAAAAGAAGTAGCTCATTTACTTCTTTATGTGGTAATTTCTGAAGTTTGAGGTTGATTTGAGAAAGGAGAACATTCACAACTATTTAAAAATGAAGAAACAGAACATGGCTGAAAATTACTTGATGTGAACTGCAGGTGAAAGTATAATCTTCTTAATAAATTCCAGTTTCAGCCAGCATAGCTTCCTAAATGACCTAGGATTAAAATAATAACAATGTTCAGAATGGAAGTTTTTTTCTTTTCCCTGAATTGTATTCGTCTTCTCGATCCTCTTAGGAGCTCACCAAACTCTTCTTCCTCCTGTATTTTTCCTTTCCATTTAGAAAAATGAACTTTGCTGCTTTCTTTACATGTAAAAAAATGCTTTTAATTTTCCGTAATAAAAAATAATACTCCTAATTTATTTTTAAAATATTTTAAATAAAGTAATAGTTAATGCAGAGAAAATAATATTTGCAATTTATGTTTGTCATAAAGCTTAATATTAATAATAAAATAAACACCCATGAAGCTACCATCCAAGTTAAAAACTATAACATTTCCAATACCTTGTATTTATCTAAATGCTTTTCTCTATCCTATTTCCTACCTCTCCACAAAGTTAACCACTATTTTGAATTTTACATTGTTTTCAAAATGCTCTATTGCTTGTGTATGTATTTATAAATAATATTTTGCTTAATTTTTCCTTATTTTTAACTTCATAAATATAATATTACACTGTACATACTCTTCTGCATCTTGCTGTTTCTACTCAACATTTTATTTCTGAGATTTACCCATTTTGTTATACATAGCTGTAGTTCATTAATTTCCAAAGCTGATAGCTTACAGTGAATGATGTTGGATTTGTGATCTCCAAAGAAGATTTAGCCTTGGGACCAGGGACCAGACTTGATCACTCAAGAGCTTTTGTGTATCAGAGTTTAATTAAAGTAAGAAAAGGGATAGAGAAAGCTTCTGACATAGACATCAGAAGGGGGACAGAGAGTGCCCCCGTTGCTAGTGTTAGCTAGTGTTAGCAAATGTTATATAATTTTTAATTAATTATTACAATAAATCAAAAGAATGTCTCAAGTTTGTGAAAATTTTACGACCCACTCCCACAATTTGCATTTTAGGATAACAGGATCAGAACTTAACAATAGAAAGATCCTACCAGACCCACTTCCATAATATACATTCTAAGAGATCAGGATTAGTCAGAAGGTTTTCAGGAAGGAGAAACTGTCCTTAAGCAGGATATATTGTTGTTGTATAATCCCTAGCACAGAATTTAAACTGAGTTGTTGGTTGTGTAATCATCAGTTTCAGACTTAAAGAAAAAAATCGTTTTATGTGACTAAGACTAAGGAATGTAGAGAGAAAAAAAAAAGACATTTGTTCTTTCCTCCTCCTTGAGAACTCCAGACCCCTATCTCCTCCTCGGGGACCCCGGACTTCTTATCAACCTGCCTAGGAATTGACTCTCTCAAAGCTATGTGATATGCCATTGTATGTCCATATCACAATTTTTTTTTCTCAATGAACATTTGACTTGTTTTCATGTTTTTGCTACTATCAATAGTGTTGCTATGAACATGTCTCATAGTACACACATGAAAAATTTTTCCAGGGCATATACCTAAGATTTGAATGTCCAGATTGTGGAATATGGTATGCTCAATTTTATTAGTTAGGTAATACCAAAATGTTTCTAAAGGGGTTGTCCCAGTTTACACTCCCCTCAGCAATATATAAGCTTTCATTTTCCTATCACTTTCTACTGGCATGTTTTTTTAACTTTTGTCAATCTAATGAGTAAAAATAGTACCTCATTGAATTTTTCATTTGCCTTGATCTGATTACCAATGAGATTGAATGTCCTTTCATATGTTTATTTGACATTTGTGTTTCCCACTCTGTGAAATGCTTGTCCATGTCTTTTGCCCATTTTTTCATTATCTTTTTTCATTTTGATCTCTGTGAGTTTCTGACTTATATTCTGGATACCAGTCCTTTGTCAAGCATGTGTTTTGCAAACATTCACTTCACAATTTACACCTTTGTGATTTCACTTTAATTACATATTTTTGATGAAACAATTTCTTAATTTTAATGTGGTCTGGAAGCTAAGCTATCTATCAATGTGTAATAAATCACCTTAAAGCTTAACAACTCAAATCAACAAACCTTTATCTTACATTTTCTGTGGGTCAGGAATCCAAATATCGTTTAACCTCTAGCTCAACTTCTATCATGAAGTTTCAGTTAATCTGTCAGTTGGGGCTATGGTTTCATTGGAAGTCTTGACTGAGGGAGGACCCACTTTCAACTCACTTATGTGGTGCTTAATGGACCTTGGTGCCTAGTTGTGGGTGCTTCTCCATAGAGCTTTCTAAACAAATGGCAACTGGCTCCTCTCAGGGAGAGCAACCCAAGAGAGAGTGAGTATGAGACAACCCAAGACAGAAACCACAGTGTTTTTATGACCTAATCTCAGAAGTGACAATGGAAACAGTGAAAACAGTGGCAGACTTTATTTTTGGGGGACTCCAAAATCACTGCAGATGGTGACTACAACCATGAAATTAAAAGACGCTTACTCCTTGGAAGGAAAGTTATAACCAACCTAGACAGCATATTAAAAAGCAGAGATGTTTGCCAACAAAGGTCCATCTAGTCAAAGCTATGGTTTTTCCAGTAGTCATGTATGGATGTGAGAGTTGGACTATAAAGAAAGCTGAGCACCGAAGAAGTGATGCTTTTGAACTATGGTGTTGGAGAAGACTCTTGAGAGCCCCTTTAACAGCAAGGAGACCCAACCAGTCCATCCTAAAGGAAATCAGTCCTGGGTATTCATTGGGAGGACTGATGCTGAAGCTGAAACTCCAATATTTTGGCCACCTGATGTGTAGAGCTGACTCATTTGAAAAGACCCTGATGCTGGGAAAGATCGAAGGCAGGAGGAGAAGGGGATGACAGAGGATGAGATGGTTGGATGGCATCACCGACTCAATGGACATGAGTTTGAGTAAACTCTGGGAGCTGGTGATAGACAGGGAGGCCTGGCATGCTGCAGTCCATGGGGTTGCAAAGAGTCAGACATGACTGAGCGACTGAACTGAACTGAACTGAATCTCAGAAGTGACATCCCATTGAAAGGTTGTTGCTGAACGATAAGACGCCGGGATTCTTGGCCTCCGGAGGAGAAAAATTCAATCCAGGGCCAGAGATGAGCCTGGATCGCTCAGAGCTTTTGTGTAATAAAGTTTTATTAAAGTATAAAGGAGATAGAGAAAGCTTTTGACATAGGCATCAGAAGGGGGCAGAAACAGTGCCCCGCTGCTAGTCTTCAGCTGGATGTTATATAGTCACTAGCAGTCTGTTAATGAAAAGAAAGGAATGTCTTAAAACTCAGAATGACTCCAGGCCCCTCATCCATAAATTGCATTTTGTGATAATCTTGGCACCAGTTGATTCATCCCAGGCCATAAAACGATTGACTTGAATCTTGTAGAAGGGCAGATTACCATACAAATAGTTTCATTTACATAGATTAGGGGAACAATATCTGAGTATAACATACTGGTTTGGCAAGTAGGTTCTGAGCCATTTGGCAGAATGACTTGAAGACAGAGTTTGGGGTAAATGCATAGCACATTAACATAGCTTAAGACAAACATTTCCATAAGAAAAATGTATTGGTTAACTCAAGGTTTGAGAATAGTTAGCTTCAGGTGAAACCAGGTGTCATGGCAACACAGTATTTTAAGAGAAACCTTTTAAATTTGTATAGAGAAGGAAAAAAAAATATTGCTTGTTTGTTTTCTCCTGCCACTTAAGAGAGATAAAAATGTCTGACACTTGCAGCCTATTTCCTCCATTTGGAGACCCCTGGCCTTCCTGCCTGTTACCCTCTCACCATCACTTCTGCCCCATTGTATTTGTTTGAAATAAGTCATTACACTCACAAGGAAAGGGGTTATACAAGTATGTGAAAACCAGGAGAGGATCACTGGGACCAGCTCAGAGGCTGCCTACCACATACTCAAATTTATCATTTTTTTTCTTATATTGTTAGTGCTTTTGCATCTTGTTTAAGAGATACTTCCCTATCCCCAAGTAAAAATATATTCTTCAATATTTTCTTCTACAGGTTTTTAAGTTGTTAATGCCCTCCAGCCAAAGACCATAAATAATATACTTGTAATTGAACAAGTTGGGTTTATTACTCGTTGCAGTGAGGGAGAACACCCACCATGAGAAATTAAGGGGTGTCTCAGTAAGATTTTATAGAAAAAAACCCTTTTATTGAAGTTGAACTTTGGATGACTGTTTTGGAGGAGGGTCTCAGAAAGTGGGAGTTTGGTCTAGTTTTGATGCCATCAGAAAGAGGGGATGATTTTGTAATTGGGTATATCAATAAATTTTATCTATTGGGAGGGGAGACTAGCATAAAACTAAAGCTATAATTGATACAGAAGTAGAAGTCACTCATTTTGGCAAAGAGGGAAGTGTTTGGTACTTTGTAAGTGGCAGTGTTTGTATGCATGCATGCATGCCATGTCACTTCGGTTGTGTCTGACTCTTTGCAACCCCATGGACTGTACCCTGCCAGGCTCCTCTGTCCATAGAATTCTCCAGGCAAGAATACTGGAGTGGGTTGCCATGCCCTCCTCCAAGGAATCTTCCCAACCCAGAGAACGAACCCGAGACTCTTTTGACTCCTGCATTGGCAGGGGACTTCTTTACTACTAGCGCCACCTGGGAAGACCAAGTGGCAGTGCTTAGATAAAATTACGAAGTGACCATGCTTTGTCTCAATTTATTATGATCTTAGAGTAAATTTGTTTGAGGTTGGTATTCTGTGTTTATATCTAAATAGGAGAATCATGTGCCCTAGCAGTGAGTGCTGGGCTAGCTTCTGAATGTCAGGGGCTGTTTTTTTTTTTCTTTCTCAAAGTTTTGCCTTTATTTGTAAGTGACTAATAAGTCTGAAGTTGGATTTTGTAGATGGTATAGTATAAGGCTCTGGTTTCATTTTTTTCTTATATATAATCAATTGTTCTACTAACATTTGCTGCCAAATCTCTGATCTTAAACTCCCTGCTTTGAGAGCTTTTAGTAAATGTTTTCATTGGTTGATTGAGAGTGTGATAGTCTCCTTAAGAAAATTTTTGTGGGCTCATGTGACATTTTTCAGAGAAGAAAAGGTTTTACTTGATTCTCTGAGGAATTCTATGGATGTAAACTCCTCATGCTTTTGAGTTTATCTTAGAGAGAACCTCTGGAAGAAATAAATGCCAGAATCTACTGAGGTTAGTCAATTGGAAGGTGTTTAGAGAAGAGAAATGAAAGCAGCAGAATAGTTGATTTACATAGACATTTGGTACCATAATAAATGTTTATGTCATACTTTTAACTAATGAAGGACTAAAAAGGGACAGAAAAATCACAGAAAGGGTTATAATATGAGTAGTTTCAGGTAGATATAGGTCAAATATAAGTAAAGCCTTTGTGATCTCAATCGCATAGGAAGTAGTCAGTATTCACATAAGATGCTTAAAATTAAGACGAAATAAAACCAGTAGCTCAATACATATCAGTTGTTGTTGTTTTTAATGAACATAGAGGGACCTTAGAGATGAGGTAAAAACTGGAACCTAGGGAGATATAGTAACTTATCTGGGAAAATTGGTTGCTAAAACTAAAACTGAACCTTGAATAATATAATATTGTATGATTACGAGCTACCACTTATGTATCCCTTGCTATGTGATAAGTGTTTCACTTATATTACTGTGTTTAATCCTTACAGCAGCCCTGTGAAAATTAGATACTCATTATCATCACTGTTTTACTAACGGAGAAAGAAAAGCTCAGAGAGATGGAGTGGCTTGCCCAGGGTCACACAGCTGGTAAATAAATGGCAGAAGTCAGAATCTAATCTAGGCTTTCTCTCTCCAAAACCTAAGCTATGGATCACAGAACACTGAGGCTACCTTAGTGGTAGAAAAAGCAGACACTTTTGAGTCAGAATGAAGAAGATGTGAAGTGAAGTTGCCCAGTCGTGTCTGACTCTTTGAGACCCCATGGACTGTAGCCTAACAGGATCCTCCGTCCATGGGATTTCCCAGGCAAGAATACGGGAGTGGGTTGCCATTTCCTTCTCCAGGGGATTTTCCTGACCCAGGGGTCGAACCTGGGTCTCCTGCATTGTAGGCAGCGGCTTTACCCTCTGAGCCACCAGGGAAGTACTCAGAATAGTAGAGTTCAAATTCTGATCTTTCTACGTAATAGGTGTGCCACCATGATCTAATTTTTCCATATGGAAAACCCAAACTTTTAGCCAATCCAGTACTTACCCTCTCTGAGGGTTTTGAGCATTACCTTGATAGCATATGAAATGAGTGCAACGGTGTGGTAGTTTGAACATTCTTTGAAATTGCCTTTCTTTGGAATTGGAATAAAAACTGACCTTTTCAGTCCTGTGGCTACTGCTGAGTTTTCCAAATTTGTTGGCATATTGAATGCAGCACTTTAACAGCATCACCTTTTAGGATTTGAAACAAATCAGCTGGAATTCCATCACCTCCACTCGTTTTGTTCATAATGCTTCCTAAGGCCCCCCTTGAATTCACATTCCAGGATGTCTGGCTGTAGGTGAGTGACCACACCATCGTGATTATCTGGATCATTAAGGCCTTTTTTGATATAGTTCTTCTGTATATTCTTGTCACCTCTTCTTAATTTATTCTGCTTCTGTTAGATCCTTTCTGTTTCTGTCCTTTATTGTGCCCGTCTTTGCATGAAATGTTCCCCTGGGGCCTCCAATTTTCTTGAAGACATCTCCAATCTTTCCCATTCTATTGTTTTCCTCTATTTCTTTGCATTGTTCACTTAAAAAGGCTTTCTTATCTCTCCTTGCTATTCTCCTGAACTCTGTATTCGGGTGGGTATATCTTTTCCCCTCTCCTTTGCTTTTCTCTTCTCTTCTTTTTTTTTTTAGCTATTTGGAAGGCCTCCTTAGACAATCATTTTGCCTTTTGCATTTCTTTTTCTTGGGGATGGTTTTGGTTACAACCTCCTGTACAGTTAGAAACTTCTGTTCATAGTTCTTCAGGCTCTCTCTCTACCAGATCTAATCCCTTGAATCTACTCATCACCTCCACTGTAAAATCCTAAGGGATTTATTTGATTTAGGTCATACCTGAATGGTCTAGAGGTTTTCCCTACTTTCTTCCATTTAAGCCTGAATTTTGTAATAAGGAAATCATGATCGAAGCCACGTCAGCTCCAGGTCTTGTTTTTGTTGACTGTATAGAGCTTCTCCATCTTTGGCTGCAAAGAATATAATCAATCTAATTTCAGTGTTGACCATCTGGTGATGTCCATGTGTAGTCATCTCTTGTGTTGTCGGAAGAGGGTATTTGTTATGACCAATGTGTTCTATTGGCAAAACTCTGCTGGACTTTGCCCTGCTTCATTTTGTACTCCAAGGCCAAACTTGCCAGAATGGCTATCATCAAAAGACCACAAATAACAAATATTGGTGGGGATGTGGAGAACACTTGTATACTGTTGGTGGGAATATAAATTGGTGTAGCCACTGTGAGAATGGCATAGAGTTTTCTCAAAAAACTAAAAATAAAGCTACCATGTGATCCAGAAATTCCACTCCTGGCTATATATCTGAAGAAAACAAAAACTCTATTTTGAAAAGATACATTCACCTCAACAGTAGTTGAGGTGTGAACATCCTGGAGTGTGAATTCAAGGGGGCCTTAGGAAGCATTATTATGAACAAAACTAGTGGAAGTGATGGAATTCCAGCTGAGGTATTTCAAATCCTAAAAGATAATGCTGTTAAAGTGCTGTACTCAATATGCCAATAAATTTGGAAAACTCAAATAATACTAGCAGTATTATTTACAATAACCTGTATATGGAAGCAACCTCAGTGTCTACCAACAGATGAGTTGATAAGAAAGATATGATATATATTTACAATGGACAACTATGAAGCCATAGAAAGAATGAAATTTTGCCATTTGCAACAACATGGATGGACCTGGAGAGTATCATGCTTAGTGAAATAAGTCAAATTAGAAAGACAAATACTGTATATAATCACTTATATGTGAAATATAAAAAATAAACTCAGTTCATTTCAGTTCAGTCACTCAGTCATGTCCGACTCTTTGCGACCCCATGAACCACAGCACGCCAGGCCTCCCTGTCCATCACAAACTCTCAGAGTCCACCCAAACCCATGTCCATCGAGTTGGTGATTCCATCCAATCATCTCATTCCTCTGTTATCCCTTTCTCCTCCTGCCCTCAATCTTTCCCAGCATCAGGGTCTTTTCAATTGAGTCAGCTCTACACATCAGGTGGCCAAAGTATTGGAGTTTCAGCTTCAACATTAGTCCTTCCAATGAACACCCAGGACTGATCTCCTTTAGGATGGACTGGTTGGATCTCTGTGCAGTCCAAGGGACTCTCAAGAGTTCTCCAACACCATAGTTCAAAAGCATCAATTCTTCAGTGCTCAGCTTTCTTTATAGTCCAACTCTCACATCCATACATGACCACTGGAAAAATCATAGCCTTGACTAGATGGACCTTTGTTGGCAAAGTAATGTCTCTGCTTTTTAATATGCTGTCTGGGTTGGTCATAGCTTTCGTTCCAAGGAGCAAGCATCTTTTAATTTCATGGCTGCAATCACCATCTGCAGTGATTTTGGAGCCCAGAAAAATAAAGTCAGTCACTGTTTCCACTGTTTCCCCATCTATTTGCCATGAAGTGATGGGACCGGATGCCATGATCTTAGTTTTCTGAATGTTGAGCTTTAAAACAACTTTTTCACTCTCCTCTTTCACTTTCATCAAGAGGCTCTTTAGTTCCTCTTCACTTTCTGCCATAAGGGTGGTGTCATCTGCATATCTGAGGTTATTGATATTTCTCCCGGCAATCTTGATTCCAGCTTGTGCTTCTTCCAGGCCAGCATTTCTCATGATGTACTCTACATATAAGTTAAATAAGCAGGGTGACAATATACAGCCTTGATGTACTCCTTTTCCTATTTGGAACCAGTCTGTTTTTCCATGTCCAGTTCTAACTGTTGCTTCCTGACCTGCATACAGGTTTCTCAAGAGGCAGGTCAGGTGGTCTGGTATTCCCATCCCTTTCAGAATTTTCCACAGTTTACTGTGATCCACACAGTCAAAGGCTTTGGCATAGTCAATAATACTCAGTAATAAAAGGAATGAACTATTGATAGATGCAGCAACTTAGCTGAATCTCTGGGGAATTATGGTGAGTGGAAAAAGCCAATCCTCAAATGTTACATATCGTATGATTTGTATAACTTTTTTTTTTTTTTTGCTGCACCAGGTCTTAGTTGTGGCCCACAGGATCTTTAGTTACAGAATGTGGGATAAAGTTCCCCAACCAGGAATTGAACCCAGGCCCCCTGTGTTGGAGCATTGAGTATTAGCCACTGGATCACCAGGGAAGTCCCCAGCATAACAGTTTTATTTTTTTTTTTTACAGTTTTTTTTTTTTTAAATTGGGATGTTCTTCATCTTTCTTTCTTTATCTTCCCTCCAGCATGTAACTGGGTCAAAGTACCACTGTCTGTCTAGAATTTAAAACAATTTGGAAATTTAAAACAAATTGGAAATTTTTGGGATTTCCCTGGTGGTCCTGCGGTTAAGACTCTGAGCTCCCAATATAGGGGGCCTGGGTTTGATCCCTGGTCAGAGAATTAGATACCTTATGCTGTAACTGACAGCCTGCCTGCTACAACTAAAAAGATCCCGCATGCCACAACAAAGATCCTGAGTGCGGTAACTAAGACCCAGTGCAGCCAAATAAATAAATGTAAATAAATATTTTTAATTGAAAATTCTTGAAGAAAAGAAAATTCCCCAGAAGAGATTCATCTTCAACTTCGTGGCCTGAGGACTCTGAAGGCCTTTTGCTTCCGTGACCAGTTTTGACATTTGCTCTGGCTTTGGCTTTGCATTTCCTCCCAAGATGACCATACCAGCTAGCCCTTTAAAGACCTTACAACCTCCATTTCACTTCTTCATGGCAATTGTCAAGAGATTGCTTCAGACTGAGGCTCCCACTTCATTGCCTAAAAACCTGACAGTTATTTTGGGGGCTATTCAGTTTCATACTTTCCACTGTGTGTAGTCTAGGCAGGAGGGGAATTCCCAACACCTGCTTCCCACTGCTGGCTTCTGTTACAAAAGCCAATGGGGCCAGATCCTTTTTTTACCTCCACTCTGGTATAGATCCTGTGTGGGCTCTTGACCCAAATTTGGCTCTCTTTTAGGACTTTGAATCATGAGTGAGTAATGCAATAATGGAGAAGACTGGAAATGAGAGTGTTCACGGCAATTCCAATGATATCACAAATCTTTTTCTTTCCACTCCTCAGAATCGACTATCAAACTTGTGCTCTGCGTACTAATGTGTGACTTATAGAACTAAGGGTTCCCTAACTATCTGCTTTGTTCTCCCGTGGGAGTGAGTATATTATATGAGACCATCTACCTGAGGCTGTACTTTTAGTTACCAGAGAAAAGTCATAAATTAATTCACTCAACAAAAATTTATTCAGCATGTGCTTTGGGCGAGGCAGTGTTCTAGATGCTGGTGATACAATGAAGTATAAGGCAGATGTAGGCTCAACTCTCATAAGTAAATAATAAATAATAAAGGTAAGTTCAGATAGTAATGTTATATGAAAAAAATATAATCAAGTGGGAAATGGGGTTGGAGTGGAGAGGTGTACGTTAGATAAACTTATCAGGGAAAGCCTCTTTAAGAATATATTTGAACTGAGACCTAAAGGATGGCAAGTCAGTGGTACGGATATCTGGAGGAAAAGAATTCCAGGCAGAGGGGAAAGCAAGTACAAGACACTGAGATGAGGTGGGTTTGGTATGTTTAAGAAACAGAAAGATGGGGACGTCCCTGGTGGTCCAGTGGCTAAGACTCCACCCTCCTGACGCAGGGGCCCCAAGTTTGATCTGTGGTTAGGAAACTAGACCCCACATGCCACAGCTAAGAGTTCAAATGCCACAACTAAAGATCAGGCACAGCCATATAAATAAATATTTTAAAAAAAAGAAACAGAAAGACATCTAGTGCAGTTAGGATAGAGTGATTGATGAGGAGAGAGGTAAGAGCTAAGATTATGGAGGTATTGGGAAGCAGATCATGCAGGACCTTGTAGGCTACTACTGGGGCTTTGGTTTTTACTGTGAGTGCAGTGAGAGCCATAGGAGGATTTTGAACAAAGGAGGAATTTCATTGACTTAGGTTTTCATTGGACCTGTTTGACTGCTGTGAGATATGTTGATGGAGGCAAGGATGGAAGCAAGAACAAGGTTGTTGTTTAGGTGATACTTGCCTATAATCTTTTGACTTCAAAAATGGTGCCTTCTCCAGGTAGACATAACCCCCATGGCACTTGGCTTGGAGGAGAGGGCCTTTATCTAAAGAAGAAGATGCCCCTTTTTGCTGCAGATGCAGCCCCACACCTGGTACATGACTTAGAACCGGAATACATGCTGGACTTCAGCCCCTACTGGGCCCCTAGCCAGATATCCTTGCACAGTGTACAAACAATGCAACTGTTGATAGTCCTGATCAAAGAGACTGGTGGTTGCAGTAATCCGGATGAGAGATGATGAGTTTGGATCTAGATGGCAGCAGAGTGGAGGGAGGAAAAGGCACAAGGCATATGCTGAGGAAGTCCTTTACCCTGGAACCAGTCCTAGCCCTGAGAAGAATAGACTGTCATTGTCTCTAAGAGAAGCTCTAATGTCTACCAAAACTGTGGGCTCAGACTCATTTCAGCCCTAAACAATTCCCTGAAGGGAGAGGTGGGGGTGGTTACTGGGTGAGAGGTGGAAGTGGGCAAGGGAAGGAGGTTTCTTTCCCAGTGGAGAGAATCCATAGTCCCCAGGAAGATTTGACCTTCCAGAAGAATGACAGGCAGTAGGCTAGCTCCACAAGAGTTCAGGAAGAGTTGTATATCTATGCAAATTGTGAGAAATGTGGATATTAACCCCTACTTAACCTAACAAGGTGGTTATGAGGATCAAATATATGTTTAAAGCATCTAGATTAGGCCTGGCACTTAGTAGGCATTCAGAAGGCCTTGGCCCTAGTCTTGGTTCCTCCACAGACTCACTGAGACATCTTAGACAAATGGCTTTCCCTTCCTGAGGCTCAAATTCTTCATTTGTACAATGAATAAAATACTCCCTGCAAAGAAAAAGTTGATGGAACAGACAGAATGAAACCCTGGATGTGAACATGACAAAAATGAGATTGCCCTAAGAAAGTTTAGTGGAATGCTACCCAGAAAAATGGTGATAATTCCCCCAGAGGGGCTTAGAGAAGCTGGTCCACCACTTATCTTTACTCTTTCTGGTCTTCCTTCATTTCTGTCTCTCTTTCCCTTGGTCTTTCTCAGACTTTTTCTCCTTCCTGGCTTCCTTCTGTGTTGCCCCTTTCCTTTTTCAAATTTCTGCTTTTGTGTTTGTCTTACTCTTCTCATTCCCTTCAATGAGCAACAGTCTTTGGACCTATCTAACTCTCCATGTTCCTTTCACCACTTAACCCATTCTGTCTCTTTTGTCTGCTCCACCCCCACCCTACCCTTCATCCCTCCTCCTAGATTTAAGGATGAGTAATGTCTGAGACTCTGGAGCTATTGCAGCTGTTCTGAGCCACTGGGGCCTCCCACCTCCTGGATCTGAATAAGCCTGATCCTCAGGAGGGGCAGAGGGGAGAGGGTAGCAAGAAACAGGGAGTGTTGTTACACTTCTAGTCTCCTTTTTTGCCATTCATTTTGGAAGGGGAAAATGAAACAAAAGAGAAATTTAAAGCTTCTTCTTTTATCTTGCTCCAGATGCAATTAATGATGCCCTAAGAGCTTGGTTTGACTTTCTAGGAAAGAAGACTCCTCTAAGAAACCAAATTGTTTAAACATTAGGTTTGCCTGGACCACAGGATCTGATAAGACAATGAAAACAGAAAAGGCTTTTAAGACTAACTTAATCCACACACAAATGTAATTCTAATGAAGAATCAATAGTCTGGTGGATCATTTTCCCTGCTACTCCTTGGAGAAGCTTAAAAAGACTTTCAATCAATGGAGTGGATAGTGAGTAAAATGTAATATACAAGGTGGTACTTCTTGGCAAATTTCTTCAGTGGCTGCTATTTAGGAAACAATGATCTAATGAAATCAATATATAATGGGAGGTGGCCAGATGCCTACACAAATTAATCAGGGCTATGACCACATCTGAAGAAAGAATGGCTCCACTAACAAGTGTGCCCAGCCTTAAGGAGAGATGCAGAACTGGAAGAGCATGGCTAGTCCTGTCTAGGGGAGAGAGATTTGGAGATATTGCTTGTTGATTTATGGTTGCCTAGACCCACTTCCAGAGAAGGCAATGGCAACCCACTCCAGAACTCTTGCCTGGAAAATCCCATGGACGGAGGAGCCTGGTGGGCTGCCGTCTATGGGGTTGCACAGAGTTGGACACGACTGAGCGACTTCACTTTCCCTTTTCACTTTCATGCATTGGAGAAGGAAATGGCAACCCACTCCAGTGTTCTTGCCTGGAGAATCCCAGGGATGGCGGAGCCTGGCGGGCTGCCATCTATGGGGTCACACAGAGTCGGACACGACTGAAGCGACTTAGCAGCAGCAGCAGCAGCAGACCCACTTCTCCTCCTTCCTTTATTGTCTTTGGGGAATTCTCTCTGACCATTGTAACAGGCCTTGTCACTTGCCCCCTTCTTCCAGGTTGTCAGGGTTCTTCCTTGGTTCCAGGGCCCATTTTTCCCTTATATGATTCAGGACTAAGTCCTGAGTGATTTAAGCCAGTGGTTCTCAAACATGGTCTGAGATTCTCAGGGGATCCCCAAGACCCCTTTAGACTGCAAGGTCAAAACTCTTCTTGTGATGTTATTTTCCTTTTTCACCCTCATTATTTCACAGGTACATAATGGAGTTTTCCAGAGATTATGTGACATCATGATGTTATCACCCTGACAGTTAACAGAATGTTTGTGTATCTTTGTATTTTTTAGAATTTTCCAAGGTTTAACATATAAATATCTGTGTTTTTACAGATTAATTCAGGTTGACGTCAATACTTCTACTGTGCTGTTATTATCTTCAGTGGTCCCTGTGATAATCTCTGTAACTGTATTATTATTAAATATATTATTACTTTCATTTTTTTTTCAACAGTATTTATTTATTTGGCTACACAAGGTCTTAGCTGCAGCGTGAGAACTCTTAGTTGCAGCATGTAGGATCCAGTTCCTTGACAGGGATCGAACCCAGGCCCCCTGCCTTAGGAGCATGGAGTCTTAGCCACTGGACTACCAAGGAAGTCCCATATTATTACTTTTAAATCACAAAGGTTTCCTTGCATCTATATGGAAATACACAAGAAGTTAGTGTATTTTATTGTTTGGTCTTGCAATCATGTTTTTAAAATTTCTCAGTCTTAACTTCTGATATTATATAAACTGGTAGCTATCACTCGTATAAACAAAAGCTCTTTGAGATCTTCAATAATTTTTAAGAATATAAAGATGTCTCGAGGCTGAGAAGTTTGAGAACTAGTATTGGCTGAAGCCAGTCACAAGAGGTCCCAATCCTCTTTCCAGAAATTGATTAAAGGAAAATGTGTGAAAAAGATTTTTTTGACCTGAAAAGAAACACACAAAGAAGCACCATCCCTTTTATTTATTTATTTATTTATGGTTGCACTGGGTCTTTATTGCTGCTCACAGGCTTCTCTCGTTGCTGTGGCTTCTCTTGTTGCAGAGCACAGGCTCTAGGTGTGTGGGCTTCAATAGTTGCCGCACACAGGCTTAGTTACCCCAAGGCAAGTGGAATCTTCCTGGACCAGGGATTGAACCTGTGTCCCCTGCATTGACAGGTGGACTCCTATCCACTGTACCACAAGGGAAGTCAAGAGCAACCATTCCTTGGTTTGTGGGTTTTTTTTAAAGTTAATTAATCAATTAATCAATTTTTGGTTATGCTGGGTCTTTTTTGCTATGTGCAGGCTTCTCCTAGTTTCAGGGAGTGGGGGCTACTCTATAGTTGAAGTTTGCAGGCTTCTGATTGTGGTGGCTTCTCTTGTTGTGGAGCTTGGGCTCTAGGCTAGAGGGCTCAATAGTTGCAGTGCAGGCTTAGTTACTCTGTGGTATGTGAGATCTTCCCAGAGCATGGATCAAACCTGTACCCCCTTCATTGGCAGGCAGGTTCTTAACCACTGGACCACCAGGGAAGTCCCCTTGGTTTGTCTTTTGATACTGTCCTGTCTGGAAGTGATGCTGAGATCAGCAGCCAGCCAGGCAAGGTAGCCTAAGAACAAAGTCAATGCACTGAGTTTCACAGAATGGCAGGGTAGGATAAACTGAGTCCTGCAGGTACTTCTGGGTCCCAAAAGTCCCCCTACCTGAGGGCTTCATTTTTTGTTAAATAATGCATTTTTTGTTGTTTTTTAAGCCAGTTGAGTAGGGTTTGAAGCTACTCGCATCTTAATTAATTAATTGATATACCCATTGTGTGTTGTCTTCATGAGACAGTGAAGCTCATGAAGGGTGAAAACCTGAATAGGCTAGATATTAATTCTTTGCTCCCTAGTGTGTTGAAGGGAGTTGATTTCTAACCTTAGTCAACTAGATGCTCTTTTTGAATTATAAGCAAAGAATACAAGAATGGGGGGTGGGGGAAGAGGATGAAGTTTTTCACTCCTCAGAGCATTCCTATAGCTCTCTTTCTTATTTCTTGCCCTGTTCTTAACCTGGTCCTCCAATCATACATAGATTCTAGAAGCACAGAGTTGATTTTTGTTGTTCGTAACCAACAACCTTAATGGAGATGCAGGATCAGAGATAGGAGTATACTAATCACTAAGTCGCGTACTCTATTTCCTTTTGTTTCATCAGACAAATATAACTCAGGGCTCTTCATCCCTGGGGGAATTTCCTGGCAGTCCAGTGGTTAGAACTCTGCACATCCACTGTAGGGGGTATGAGTTTGATCCCTGATCAGGGAACTAAGATCTCACATGCCATGTGGTGCAACTGAAAAAACAAACAAACAAACAGACCTCTCCATCTCTGTTGGTACTGGTTCTCTGCTCAACCAAGCAGCCATTCTATGGAATGTGCCTGGCTCAGTTGCAAAGAGTCAGACATGACTGAGTGACTTTCACACATAACATAAAATTTACCACCTTAACCATTTTTAAGTATACAGTTCAGTAGTATTAAGTACATTCACATTGCTGTGCAACCATCACCACCATCTATTTCCAGAACTCTTTACTTCTTTCAAAACTGAAACCCTGTACCCACTAAACAATCACTCCCCATCATCCTCTACCCCAGCCCCTGGCAACTATCATTCTACTTTCTGCCTCTATGGATTTTGCCTACTCTATGTATCTCATATAATTGGAATCTTATAGTATTTGTCTTTTTGTTACAGGCTTATTTCACCTAGCATAATTTCCTCAAGATTTATGCATGTTGTAGCACGTGACAGTATTTTCTTGGACCAACCCTTCTTAAACCATAATTCTGCTGCTTCTTGGACCCACTTTGATTAGCAAGATAGTAGGCCATACTAAAAATCTCAGGATAAGGTCTTGAAATCGTAATCTCTGTGTTTTACTTTTTTGGCTTACCCTTCCTAACTCTTTCACTGGGAAACAAGAGCATCCATGTCTGTATTAGTTTGTAATAATTAGTAATTATTGGATAATTACAATACAATTATTTGTATTGGCTGTTGTAACAAAATACCACAAACTGGATGGCTTCAAACAACAGGAATTTATCCTCTCACAGTTTTAGAGGCCAGAGATCCAAAATCAAAGCGTCAGCGGGGTTAGTTCTTTTAGGAGGCTCTGAGGGAGAATCTGATCAATGACTCTCTCTTCAGTTCAGTTCAGTTGCTCAGTTGTGTCTGACTCTTTGCGACCGCATGAATCGCAACACGCCAGGCCTCCCTGTCCATCACCAACTCCCAGGGTTTACTCAAACTCGTGTCCATCGAGTCGGTGATGCCATCCAGCCATCTCATCCTCTGTTGTCCCCTTCTCCTCCTGCCCCCAATCCCTCCCAGCATCAGGATCTTTTCCAATGAGTCAACTCTTCGCATGAGGTGGCCAAAGTATTGGAGTTTCAGCTTCAACATCAGTCCTTCCAGTGAATACCCAGAACCCAGAACTGATCTCCTTTAGGATGGACTGGTTGGATCTCCTTGCAGTCCAAGGGACTCTCAAGAGTCTTCTCCAACACCATAGTTCAAAAGCATCACTTCTTCGGTGCTCAGCTTTCTTCACAGTCCAACTCTCACATCCATACATGATCACTGGAAAAACCATAGTCTTGACTAGATGGACCTTTGTTGGCAATGTCTCTGCTTTTTAATATGCTATTTAGGTTGTTCATAACTTTCCTTCCAAGGAGTAAGCATCTTTTAATTTCATGGCTGCAGTCACCATCTGCAGTGATTTTGAAGCCCCCAAAAATAAAGTCTGACACTGTTTCCACTGTTTCCCCATCTATTTGCCATGAAGTGATGGGACCAGATGTCATGATCTTAGTTTTCTGAATGTTGAACTTTATTTTTTTTAAACATTTATTTTTATTTTTTGGCTACATAGAGTCTTAGTTGTGGCATGTGGGATCTAGTTCCCTCACCAGGGATTGAACCCAGCCCCCCTGTATCAGGAGTGCAGAGTCTTAGCCACTGGACCACCAGGGAATTCCCTGAATGTTGAATTTTAAAACAACTTTTTCACTCTCCTCTTTCACTTTCATCAAGAGGCTTTTGAGTTCCTCTTCACTTTCTGCCATAAAGATGGTGTCATCTGCATATCTGAGGTTATTGATATTTCTCCTGGCAATCTTGATTCCAGCTTGTGGTTCTTCCAGCCCAGGGTTTCTCATGATGTACTCTGCATATAAGTTAAATAAGCAGGGTGACAATATACAGCCTTGATGTACTCCTTTTCCTATTTGGGCCTCTCTCTTAGTTTATGGTCATTGCTGGCAAGCCTTGGTGTTCCTTGGCTTATAGATCCATCACTTCAATCTTTGCCTCTGTTTTTATATAGTTTTCTCCAGATGTGTCTGTCTTCTGTGTCTCTGTGTCCTAAATTCCCTCTTCTTATAAGGATACTGGCCATTGGATTTAGGGCCCACCTCAGTCCAGTATGACTGCATCTGAACCTTGTTACATCTGCAAAGACCGTATTTCCAAAGAAGGTTGTATTCATAGATTCTGGGTGGATATAAATTTGGGAAGAAGGTGCTATTCAATGCAGTACATTGTTGCCTCTAAGGGAATTTGGAATTAAGATCATTAGAGAAAGAACATAAAGAGAAGGAAATAGATAACACTCAGCTTTTTGTTTTGTTTTGCTCCTAACTTAGATCATTGTACAAAGTTAATGCACTTTGTGCAAAAGAAAAATCCTTGATTGGAACAGAACATAGTATAATAAAGATTAGAAAAAAGAGGAGAGGAAAATAGAGACTGCCTTGTGGGGCTCTCCCCCTACCAAATGCTACCTGAGAGTCTCTTGATCTGGTAAGGGGGAGGCAAGAGTAGAGACACTGGCCTTAGAGGAGGTTAAGGGGCCTCAGAAGAAAGGATCGAATGGTGGGACCATGAAGAGGAGCAGGAACAGGGTGAAAATAGTGTCAAGCACTGTTGCTGGCAGCTCAGGGAAGCCCCCCATGAAAAGGGCAAGAGTGGCTATGCTAGCTACCAGGGCAGTGCAAAGCAGAGGTAGAGCCCAGAATAAGTAGGCAGTCTGACCAGAATAAATGAAATTTTGCAAGGAATTTTCAGCAGTTTTAAGGGAAATACTGGGTTTTTCAAGTGGCTAGGATTTGAATCATTTTTTGAGAATGTTGAAGTAAGAGACCACATTGGGCTGTACTTTTCAGATACATTTAGGCAGAAGGCATTTAGATAACTTTTGGATTTGTCCAATATCAATGCTTTTGTCTTGAGACCCCTACAACATTGACATCCCTACCACAGTCATTCGTTCAACAAACATTTGTTGAACATCTACCATGTGCTGGGTTCTGGAGGTCCAGGGATGAGTAAGTCAGACAATCTCCCTGTCCTTCTTGGTGTCTTCTGGTTGGTAAGAGAGGCACTGAACTAACAATTTACATAAGAACACATGTAGACTGTATGAATAGCTTTATGACTCTTGAAGAGCAAGAAGAGTCACATCTTTTGTATTTCTCCAAATTAGATGAAAATTGACTTGAGCTTTCAGGAGCCAGAAGAGCAAGAAGCTCAATACCATCCTCTTTGGCTCTTCTCTTCCTCTGGTTTATCTATTAGCTTCCATAGATTACAAAGGACGTTGGTCTGTTTGTCCATGCCTCAGCAGAGAAATGCCTCTACTGCCATGCCTGCTATTGTACCTCATTGCCACAATGTATGACTAGTGAACACAGGTCTGCTTTCTTACATCTGACACTGCTGGTCCACTCCTAAGCAAAGCTTCTGGTGCAGGTCAGCAAAGTCCTTCAAAGTCTTCCCAAGTGGCAACTCTAAGTGACCAGTGTTTCTGGGCATACTCTCAGCTCTTCTCAGAGACCTCACTGCCTCAGATTTCAATTGAATCGGATTTCAATTGAATCAGGCATTTGCCCATCACAGACACTCTTACTTTCCATTCTTTAGGGATTCATCCCAGGAGTTGAGAGACTTTCCTTTTTAAGCCCCTGAAATTCCCTTTATTGGGCAAAATAACCTCATTACCTCCAAGAAGGGCCCAGATCTAATCAACACACAATTTTGTTAATGCTTCTTAGGAGAAAAACCTTCCAAACCTCACTCTTCCAAAGAAGTACAAGAGTGAAATGGATATTTAATTGGTTCTCAACCACCCAGCATTCATTCCTCACTCTTTTGGTAACAGCACCCTGATTTGGGAGATTTGAATGATTATTCTCCTATTGGGTATAGTCTGGTAGGACTGTCAACTATTGGATATAGTCAACTATTGAATATAGTCTGGATATATCCAACTATTGGATATAGTCTGGTAGTACTGGCAAAGCATGACTATCATGCTTTCCTCTAGTCAAGGGAGTGGCACATGACCCAAACCAAACCAGCTGGATCTTGAAGAGGTCAGCGCTTTACTGAACTCTAATGTGCATATGAATCACTTGAGAGTCTTGTCACAATGCAGATTCTGAGCCAGTGGGGTCTGAAATCCTGCATTTCTAAAAAACTCCCAGATGATGCCAGTGCAGCTGTTCCACAGATCATCTTTTGAGTAGAAAGGGAGTAGGGTGAGCAAACAGTGCTTTCATCTAAAACCGGATGGAATACCTTCATCCAGATGGAGTAGCCTTAAAAGCTCATCAGTCTAGAATTACTCTGGATCCTGTCCTCTCTGACCTGAATGTTCAGCCTTTCTTTCCATTTCTACAAGCTCTCTATATCCTTAGAGTAAATTATATTTCATATTCAAGATGACAGAATTTATTTCTGATATTTGCAACCAGAGGATGGAAGGAGAAGAAGGAAGGGGGGAAAGGGAGAGAGAGAGAGAGCAATTTCCCTCCAGCTTGTAACTAGGTCAAAGTACCATTGTCTCTCTATACAGCTAGCAACTAGTTTTCAGCCTTTATGTGCTGCCGATCTCAGCAAAGACATTCTGTTTTGTGAACCCCTTTGGGAGACTATTAAGGATCTTGGGCATCTTCAAAACAGTAGAAAACTTCTTCATCTAGCAACAACTGAAGGAAAACTTTGGGGAACTATGTACATAGATGCTTGAATATTCATCTTGTTTTGGTGTTTTGATAAAGGAAAAAAGTCTGCACAACACTGTGATTCTTTGAATTGATGTCAAAGTCTCCATTAATAATTGTTCAGGTTCATCAAATTTCTGGAAGGCCATATTTGAAGGAATTGGCATTATAAATGCTATAGCTTATTAAAGGCTATGTGGCAGGAAGGAGATATGGTTAAGTGATGATCTGAGCTTGATGTCCCAAACTCACTGTTCTCACAACTCAGGTACAAAGCTGCGAGACAAAATACAGGTTTCTCAGTATGTACCTGAGACATTGTCACTAGCTGATAAGAACAGTTCAGAAAGCTCCTCCTTAAAAATAAAAATAAAACCAGACTTAACATCTCTGCCAGGGTTAATCTTTGAATAAAGCCCTCATATGAAGCCCTGTTTCCCAGAGATGGAATGAATGCCTGAGGACATTGGCATTATTGTGGATGAAGCCCAGCAGCTGGGAATTCCAGGAAATGTTCAGCTCTGGTTTCTCCTAGGCAAGTAATGTAACACTCTTATAGGGTTTCCATCAAGGACCATATTTGGAATGGAGCAGAATCTGTAATGGATAAAGCAAAAACATGGATGAGTTTTGCTTGTCCACACTGTTTTCATAATCAATGGTTCTTGCCTGCCCAACATTTTGCCAAGATGACTCTGTTTTCAAGGCTCCAGAAATTTTCTGACAGCAAATAATATGACGTATTATGTTCATTTGAAGTTTGGTTTGTAACAGGCTTATTATTCCATATCACATAGTAATTTGAGTTCACTCATAAGTAGCAAAATTTGAATCTATAAGACATCATTCATTAGCATTCAGAATGATATATTTAAGGGTCTCCTCTCAAAATCATTCTTGTAAGGTTGACAGTTCAGCCCAACCTTATCCCCTCTTGTAACTGTGAGGGTTTAAAAAAAGTTTATTAATTTATTTGTATTTTTGGCTGTACTGGGCCTTAGTTTTAGCACACAGGATCTATCGTTTCAGCACATGGGCTTAGTTGCTCCCTGGCCTGTGGGATCTTAGTTCCCAACCAAGGATGGGACCTGCATCCCCGGCATTACAAGGCAGATTCTTAACCACTGGACCACCAGGGAAGTCCACAACTGTGAGTTTTTATCATAAGTCTTTGCTTGCAAGTAACAGAAAGTGACTCTGGCTACCTTAAACAAAAAGGGAATTATTTCAAGGCTGGGGTCGAGAACTCACTGGATTGAAAGGAAGGCTAGGTAGACAGAAGCCATTTAGCTACCAAGGGAACTTCAGAATAGCAAAAAATTTATTAACAGTTTCCCCCAGATACCACTCCTAGAGTGAATGAACACCAATCATTTTTTCTATCTTTGCATCACTGTATACAAATCCCTGACATTCCAATAGAAGAATAAGCAAGGAAGATGGTCAGACCAAAATCAGATGGATTATATTCTTTGCAGCCAAAGATGGAGAAGCTCTATACAGTCAACAAAAACAAGACCAGGATCTGACTGTGGCTCAGATTATGAACTTCTTATTGCAAAATTCAGGCTTAAATTGAATAAAGTAGGGAAAATCAATAGGCCATTTGGGTATGACTCAAATCAAATCCTTTATGACACAGTGAAAGAGACAAAGAGATTCAAGGGATTAGATCTGATAGAGTGCCTGAAGAACAATGGATGGAGGTTCATAATATTATACAAGAGGTGATGATCCAAACCATCCCCAAGAAAAAGAAATGCAAATATGCAAAATGGCCATCTAAGGAAGCCTTACAAATAGCTGGGAAAAGAAGAGAAGTGAAAGGCAAAGGAGAAAAGGAAAGATATACCCATCTGAATGCAGAGTTCCAAAGAATAGCAAGGAGAGATAAGGACGCCTTCCTCAGTGATCAATGCAAAGAAATAGAGGAAAACAATAGAATGGGAAAGACTAGAGATTTCTTCAAGAAAATTAGAGATGCCAAGGGAACTTTTCATGCAAAGATGGGCACAATAAAGGATAGAACAGTAAGGACCTAACTGAAGCAGAAGAGATTAAAAAGACGTGGCAAGAATACACAGAAGAATACTTACCTGGCAGGGGAGATACCATGATCACGAGGGTGGTTTTCCCAGGGCGAGGCTTATCCATTGCACTCCGGATGTGCTGACCCCTGCGATTTCCCCAAATGTGGGAAACTCGACTGCATAATTTGTGGTAGTGGGGGACTGCGTTCGCGCTTTCCCCTGAAAAAAAAAAAAAGAATACACAGAAGAGCTATACAAAAAAATCTGAATAACCTGGATAACCATGATGTTGTGATCACTCACCTAGAGCCAGACATCCTGAAGCACGAAATCAAGTGGGCCTTAGGAAGCATTCCTACAAACAAAGCTACTAGAGGTGATGGAATTCCAGCTGACCTATTTCAAATCCTAAAACATGATGCTGTAGAAGTGCTGCATTCAATAAGCCAGCAAATTTGGAAAACTCAGCAGTGGCCACAAGACTGGAAAAGGTCAGTTTTCATTCATTCCAATCCCAAAGAAGAGCAATACTAAAGAATGTTCAAACTACCACACAGTTGCACTCATTTCACCTGCTAACAAGGTAATGCTCAAAATCCTTCAAGCTAGGCTTCAACAGTATGTGAATGGAGAACTTCCAGATGTACAAGCTGGGTTTAGAAAAGACAGAGGAACCAGAGATCAAATTGCCAACTTCCCCTGGATCACAGAAAAAGCAAGAGAATTCCAGAAAAAATCTACTTCTGCTTCATTGACTACACTAAAGTCTTTGACTGTGTGGATCACAATAAACTGTGGTAAGTTCTTAAAGAGATGGGAATACAAGATCACCTTACCTGCCTCCTGAGAAACCTGTATGCAGATCAAGAAGCAACAGTTAGAACCGGACATGGAACAACAGACTGGTTCCAAATCAGGAAAGGGGTACGTCAAGGCTGTATATTGTTACCCTGCTTTTATTTAACTTATATTTAGAGTACATCATGCAAAATGCTGGGCTGGATGAAGCAAAATCTGGAATCAGGTTTGCTGGGAGATATATCAGCCACCTCAGATATGCAGATGATATCACTTTTATGGCAGAAAGCAAATAGGAAGTAAAGAGCCTCTTGATGAAGGTGAAAAAGGAGAGTGAAAAAGCTGGCTTAAAACTCAACATTGAAAAAATTAAGATCATGGCATCTGGTCCCATCACTTCATGGCAAATAGATGGGGAAACAATGGAAACAGTGACGGACTTTATTTTCTTGAGCTCCAAAATCACTGCAGATGGTGACTGCAGCCTTGAAACTAAAAGACACTTGCTCCTTGGAAGAAAAGCAATGACAAACTGAGACAGTGTATTGAAAAGCAGAGACATCACTTTGCTGACAAAGGTTCATCTAGTCAAAGCTATGGTTTTTCCAGTAGTCATGTATGGATGTGAGAGATGGACCTTAAGTGCTGAAGAACTGATGCTTTTGAACTGTGGTGTTGGAGAAGACTCTTGAGAATTCTTTGGAAAACAAGGAGATCAGATCAGTCAATCCTAAAGGAAATCAACCCTGAATACTCATTGGAAGGACTGATGCTGAAGCTGAAGCTCCAATACTTTGGCCAGCTGATGCAAAGAGCTGAATCTTTGGAAAAGACACTGATGCTGGGAAAAATTGAAAGCAGGAGGACAGGGGAACAACAGAGGACGAGACGGTTGGATACATCACCGACTCAATCGATATGAGTTTGCGCAAACTCTGAGAGATAGTGAAGGACAGAGAAGCCTGGCATGCTGCAGTCCATGGGGTCGCAAAGAGTCGGACATGACTGAGCTACTGAACAACAATGAACAGACCATTTGCAGAAAGTACAGTGGAGGAATGACTATGTGAACAGAGATAGTCCCTGCCCACAAGGGGTTACATACACTATCAAACTGAGTGCTCCCTAGGGCAGGGCCCTGGGCCCAGGGCCCACAGCCTTCTCAAGGACTCCCCATCAGATGCTTTGCTCATATCAGTTCCTTTAATCCTCACAGCAACACTAGAATAAGCGTGATTATGCCCCATTTGTCCAACAAAAGAACATGCTCAGACGATGGAAGTGACTAGCCCTAGACTGTCTAGCTATGAGGTGGCAGAGCTGAGGTTGACCTTACACTGGTCATTTCTCCTACACATGCTGCCTTGGCTGCCATACATGGTTGTGCAGTTTATGCACTGTACAAAGTGTCCAGTCCAGAGGGCTTCCCAGGTGGCACTAGTGGTAAAGAACCTGCTTGCTAATGCAGGAGACATGAGATGTGGGTCCCATCCCTGCGTTGGAAAGACCCACTGGAGGAGGGAATGGCAACCCACTGCTTGCCTGAGAATCCCACCAGGCTCCTCTCCTCTGTCCATAGGATTCTCAAGGCAAGAATAGTAGAACGGATAGCCATTCCCTTCTCCAGAAGATCTTCCCAACCCAGGGATTGAACCCGTGTCTCTTACATCTCCTGCCTTGGCAGGTGGGTTCTTTACCACTAGCACCACCTGGGAAACCTAGGCTGCAGTCCATAGGGTTGCAAAATGTCAGACATGACTGAAGCAGTTTAGCATGCATACCCAGCCCAGAGGGCTTCCCCGATAGCTCAGTTGGTAAAGAATCCACCTGCAATGCAGGAGACCACAGTTCGATTCCTGGGTCAGGGAGATAGGCTACCCACTCCAGCTACCCACTCCAGTATTCTTGGGGTTCCCTTGTGGCTCAGCTGGTAAAGAATCTGTCTGTAATGCGGGAGACCTGGGCTCCATCCCTGGGTTGGAAAGATCCCCTAGAGAAGGGAAAGGCTACCCACTCCAGTATTCAGGCCTGGAGAATTCCATGGACTGTATAGTCCCATGGGGTCACAAAGAGTCAGATACCACTGAGCAACTTTCACTTTCCCAGTCCAGAGGACTGGGGCTAAGCTAAAATCTAACCTGTGATTCACTCAGGAAGCCTACTGCCCCTTTGTAAACCTGTGCCTATCTGGAAGAAGGGGCTCATTTTTCTAATATGTCCATCCAAAGGAGTGTCTTTTTCACTCTTCAGGGAACAGGACTAGTAGAAGTCTTACCTGTTGCATCTCTTTGAAGTAGGTGTGCAGAGGAGGTGGTTAGGGGTGGCTGGATAAGGAAGAGATAGCATAGGATGAGTGACTGTTAGCTTGACAGAGGTGGCGGAAAACATGAAACATTGCATGAGACCCAGGGGGTACTCAGGGCAGGAGCTTCTACATAGGGAAAAGGACAAACAAGGGGCATTGCCTTTCCCTGGGAATTTATTCAGGCTTATGTGAGCTTCTCAGTACAATCTTGGGGCTTGATGTGAGCAGAATGCAATCTGTGGTATTCTACTTTAGGATCTCAGTTTGAAGTCTCCACTTGAGGGGACAGGGCTCAGTTTATAAGGCATAGATGACCCATCCACAATCCTGGCCTCTTAGTTTTCTGACCTCTTCATCTCTACCCTATCCTTCAGCCACCTCAATCTCCTCCTCCCATGGTCACAGCCTAGCCCTTGTCCTCAGTGAATAAAGGAAACTCCTCCCTGAACCTCAATTTCAAACGTGCCACTCTAATCATCATTTCCTGGTCCTCTAGTTGATCTACTCTTGTACCTACCCTGCATAAGAATTCTTCAATCACATCTCAACCTCTGATTCTTCCACTCCATCACCTTTTCACTGCCCCTCACTCATCTCTTGTCCTCCCTTACTTTCTTAATTAGTGTGATAGGCAGAATTTTGAGATGACCTCTGTGATCTCTACTCCCTGGTATTACCGCTATATAGTCCCCTTCCCTAGAATATAAGAAGGACTTGTGACCTGCTTCTAACTCAAACTTGGGTCTCCTGCTTTGCAGGCATATTCTTTGCCATCTGAGCCACCAGGGAAGCCCTCCTAACCAACAGAATATGGCAAATGTGATGGGAGTTTATATATTATGGCTCCATTTTGTTACCATGTAAGGAATGTAGCTGCAGGCCTTGAAGAGATAAGCTGCTGGGCTGTGAACTCCTATTGATAGGGCCACATGGCAGGGAATTTCAAAAAGACAATAGGATCTGAAGGCCTCAGTTCTGTAACAACAACAACAAAAAACTAAATTCTACCAACAGTCATGTAAGCCTGGAAGAGAATATGGAATAATACGTGGCCTCATATGAGACCACACCCCTGGCCAGTATCTTGATTTCAACTTGTGAGACCCTGAACAAAGAATTCTGATAAGTTGTGTCTGGACTTCCAATACATGGAAACTATGAGTAATAAACATGTGTTAAGTTGCTAAGTTTGTGGCAATATGTTCTGTAGCAATAGAAAACTAATATACCCAGCTTAGGTTTTCATTATGCATCATTATAATCACTCCCTTGCAAACATCCTTACTATTCTAGCCCTTGTGGCTGATAGACCCTAAAGTAACCCCCAGTAATCCCCACCACCTGGTGTTCATGCCCTGTGCAATCCCTTACCCTGAGCAGAACCTGTGAGTTGCTTCTAGCCAAAAGAGTATGACAAGAATGATAAGATGTCACTCCCCTAAGACTCCATCTTATCAGACTAGAGTTTAAGAGACTCTTTTTTTCTAGCTTTCAGAAGTAAGCTGCCAGGTTGTGAGAGGGCCGTTGGAAAGGACCACATGGTGAGGAATTTGGATTCTAGCAACTGAGAGCTATCTCTGCCAGAAAGCTAGCAAGAAAATGAGGACCTCAAAAACAAACAAACAAAAATGAACAAAAAATAATAAAAACAGAACAACAACAAAAAAAAACCATAAAAAAGAAAATTTAAAAAAAAGAACCCCAAAAAAGAAAAAGAAAATGTAGACCTCAGTCCTGGAGCTTCGAGATGAATTCTTCCAACAACCTGAGGGAGCTTGGAATTGGATATTTTACCTAGTCAAGCCTCTGATGTGACTGCAGCCCCAGCTGACATCTGTATTGGAGCCTGATGAGACCCTGAAAGAGAAGACCCAGCTATTTGTTCCCAGACTCCTGGCACATAGAAAATGTGAGATGATAAATGCATGCAGTTTTAAACCTCTAAGTTTATGGTAATGTGATATGCAGTGTAGAAAACTGATACAGTCTTCCTCTTCCATCTTTATACTGACTTGACCAAATATAACCCCGGTTGTCAAGGACCTAACAGAAGCAGAAGAGTTGAAGAAGAGGTGGGAAGAATATACAAAAGAATTATACAAAAAAACCCCAAAGATTTTAATGACTCAGATAAGAACGATGATGTGGTCACTCATCTAGAGACAGACATCCTGGACTGTGAAGTCAAGCAGGCCTTAAGGAAGCATTCCTACAAACAAAGCTACTGGAGGTGATGGAATTCCAGCTGAGGCATTTCAAATCCTAAAACATGATGCTGTGAAAGTGCCACACTCAATATGCCAGCAAATTTGGAAAACTCAGCAGTGGCCATAGGACTGGCAAATGTCAGTTTTCATTCCAATCCCAAAGAAAGGCAGTACCAAATGATGTTCAAACTACCATACAATTGCACTCATTTCATATGCTAGCAAGATAATCCTCAAAATCCTTCAACTAGGCTTCAACAGTATGTGAACCAAGAACTTCCAGATACACAAGCTAGATTTAGATAAGGCAGAGCAGCAAGAGATCAAATTGCCAACATCCATTGGATCATAGAAAAAGTAAGGGAATTAAAAAAAAAAACAACACCTACTTCTGCTTCATTGATTACATTGAAGCCTTTGACTGTGTGGACCACAACAAACTGTGGAAAATTCTTAAAGTTATGAGAATACCAGACCACCTTACCTGCCTCCTGAGAAACCCGTTTGCAGGTCAAGAGGCAACAGTTAGAACCGGACATGGAACAGCAAACTGGTTCCAAACTAGGAAAGGAGTTCGTCAAGGCTGTATATTGTCACCTTGCTTATTTAACATATATGCAGAGTACATCACGTGAAATGCTGGGCTGGATGAAGCATAAACTGGAATCAAGATTGCTGGTGGTGGGGGGGGGGTGAAGACTGCCGGGAGAAGTATTAACAACCTCAGATATGCAGATGATACCACCCTAATGGCAGAAAACATAAAGGAACTAAAGAGCCTCCTGATGAAGATGAAAGAGGAGAGTGAAAAAGCTGGCTTAAAACTCAACATTCAATAAACTAAGATCATGGCATCTGGTCCCATCACTTCATGACAAATAGATGGAGAAAAATTGGGGTCTTTTCCAATGAGTTGGCTGTTTGTATCAGGTGGCCAAAGTACTGGAGCTTCAGCTTTAGCATCAGTCCTTCCAATGAGTATTCAGGGTTGATTTCCTTTAGGATTGACTGATCTGATCTTGTCGTCCAAGGGACTCTCAACAGTCTTCTCCACAACCACAATTCAAAATCATCAATTTTTCAGTGCTCAGCCTTCTTGATGGTCCAACTCACATCCATACATGACTACTGGAAAAACCATAGCTTTGACTAGATGAACCTTTGTCAGCAAAGTGATGTCTCTGCTTTTCAATACAAACTGTCTCAGTTTGTCATTGCTTTTCTTCCAAGGAGCAAGTGTCTTTTAGTTTCAAGGCTGCAGTCACCATCCGCAGTGACTTTGGAGCCCAAGAAAATAAAGTCTGTCACTGTTTCCATTGTTTCCCCATCTATTTGCCATGAAGTGATGGGACCAGATGCCATGATCTTAATTTTTTCAATGTTGAGTTTTAAGCCAGCTTTTTCACTCTCCTCTTTCACCATTATCAAGAGGCTCTTTAGTTCCTCTTTGCTATCTGTCATGAGGGTAGTGTCATCTGCATATCTGAGGTTATTGATATTTCTCCCGGCAATCTTGATTCCAGCCTGTGATTCATCCAGCCCAGAATTTCACATGTACTCTTCATATAAGTTAAATAAGCAGGGTGACAATATACAGCTTTGACGTACTCCTTTCTCAATTTGGAACCAGTTCACTGTCCCATGTCCGGTTCTAACTGTTGCTTCTTGTCTTACATATAGGTTTCTCAGGAGGCAGGTAAAGTGATATGGTATTCCCATATCTTTAAGAATTTTCCATAGTTTGTTGTGGTCCACACAGTCAAAGGCTTTAGTGTAGTCAATGAAGCAGAAGTAGATATTTTTGGAATTCCTTTGCTTTTTCTATGATTCAATGGATGTTGGAAATTTGTTCTCTGGTTCTTCTGCCCTTTCTAAATCCAGCTTGAACATCTGGAAGTTCTCAGTTCATGTACTGTTGAAGCCTAGCTTGAAGGATTTTGAGCATAATCTTGCTAGCATATGAAATGAGCAAAATTGTCCAGTAGTTTGAACATTCTTTGAAATTGCTCTTCTTTGGGATTGGAATGAAAACTGACTTTTTCCTTTGCCCACTGCTGAGTTTTCCAAATTTGCTGGCATACTGAGTGAAGTACTTTCACAGCATCATCTTTTAGGATTTGAATAGCTCAGCTGGAATTCCATCACCTCCACTAGCTTTGTTCGTAGTAATTCTTCCCCAAGGCCCACTTGACTTCACACTCTAGGATGTCTGACTCTAGGTGAGTGACCACACCATTGTGGTTTTCCAAGTCATTAAGACCTTTTTTGTACAGTTCTTCTGTGTATTCTTGTTACCTTTTCTTAATCTCTTCTGCTTCTGTTAGGTCCTTACCGTTTCTGTCCTTTATTGTGCCCATCATTGCATGAAATATTCCCTTGGTATCTCTAATTTTCTTGAAGAGATCTCTAGTCTTTCCCATTGTATTGTTTTCCTCTATTTTTTTTGCATTATTCACTTAAGAAGGCTTTATCTCTCCTTGGTATTCTTTGGAACTCTGCATTCAGTTGGGTATATATTTCCCTTTGAAACAGGACAGAAGAAGGGGGCAGGGCACAACTTTTGAAAGAATGACATAGCCCAAGGGCACAACATAAACTGATTAAAATCAAATGGTCCAAGATGGCAGACAACTCAACTTTGACTAGACCTTTCTCCTCAATCAGCAAGCTAAATGACACACCCAGAGGTACCATGAAAGTTCTAAGGCACCATCATAAGACCAAAAAGTGGATGGTGGCCCAATTCCTGGAAATCTCCACCCCTTCCCCAAAATAGTTGGAATAATCTTCCCACTCATTAGTTTACAAAATTATGCAGCCCATAAAAACTTAGCAGGCCACATTTCACAGCCGTACTCACCCTCTGTGATGACCCATAGTCTGTCTATGGAGTGTGTTTCTCTCTGAATAAATCCACTTCTTACCTATCACTTTGTCTCTCATTGAATTCTTTCTGCCCTGAGACATCAAGAACCTGATCTTCATTACTGTGGGTTTTGTTCGGGTTCAAGTCCCAACTACATAAGTTCAAGTCCCAATAAGAGGTAAACGGTTTTACCTTTCTCTTTGCCTTTTGCTTCTCTTCTTTTCTCAACTATTTGTAATAACAAACCTAGACAGTGTATTAAAAAGCGAGAAATCACTTTGCTGACAAAGGTCCATATAGTCAAAGCTTTGAGAATAGTAGTCTTGTGAGAGTTGGACCATAAAGAAGACTGAGCAGCAAAGAAATGATGTTTTCGAAATTTGGTGCTGGAAAAGACTCTTGAGAGTCCTTTGGACAGCAAGGAGATCAAACCAGTCAATCCTAAAGGAAATCAACCTTGAATATTCATTGGAAGGACTGGTGCTGAAGTTGAAGTTCCGATACTTTGGCTACCTGATACAACGAGCTAACTCATTGGAAAAGACTGTGATGCTGGGAAAGATTGAGGGCCAGAGGAGAAGGGGATGACAGAGGATGAGATGGTTGGATGGTACATCCATGTGGTGGACATCCATATCCACCAACTCAGTGGACATGTGTTTGAGCAAACTCTGGGAGATAGTGAAGGACAGGGAAGCCTGACATAAAAGCCTGCAATTTATGGGTCGCAGAGTCAGCCACGACTTATCAGCTGAACAACAACAACTCAGGTTAATTGTAATGCCCCACCCATTCTGCATCTGTATAAGACCAGCTCAGTATTATTGGAGGAAACCAAAACCACACAGATCAATTGATTTCACTCTGAATTATTGGTTGCATACCTCGGATGGGCATTAGTAGCATTGCAATCCTACTATGCTCACAGAGAGAGCTATTTCATACTTTCTCTTCTCCCAAATCTCCCACATCCCAGCCTCTGACCTCACCTTTAGCTGATGGCCACACATCACCCTTCATTAAGAAGATAGTTGTATTCAAACAGGAATTTCCTTATCTTGCCACCAGATCTACGATCCTCTCTATATACAACTTCCTCTTCACAGGGAAAAACTCTCCCTCCTCATATAAGACCAGTCCCTTCACCTTTGCTTTGGGCTCCTCCCACCTACTCAAGGACTGCGCTCCTTCAGTCACTCCTACTTCATCTCATCATGCATACACCTGCTCTATCATCTACCATCTTTAAGAGTCCCCCTTGAGACTTCCCTGGTGGTCCAGTGGTTAAGAATCCACCTTCCAATGTAGGGGTCTCAGGTTTGATCCCTGGTTGGGGAACTAGATCCCACAGGCTTCAGGGCAACTAAGCCCCCACATGCTGCAACTAGAGAAGCCGAAGCAGCCAAAAAAAAAAAAAAAAGAGTTCCCCTTGAATTCCACAAGCTCTTCCTGCTATGCATTATTTCTCTGTTTCTTTCATGGCAAAACTCAAGATTACACATTGATTTCTCCACTTCACCTTCCATTCACTTTTCAACCAACTCCAGTTTAGTTTTGCACCACTTAGTGGAAATTGCTCTTATCAAAGTCATGAAAGACTTTGTGTTGTCAAATCCAACAGACAGATACTTTCCTTTTCTCACCCTACTTGTCTCCCAATGGCATCTGACAGTTAACCAGCCCCTCCTTCTTGAAACATGTCTATTCTTCTCATTCTCCTTTGCTGACTTCTAAATGTTGACATTCTCTGAGCTTGTAGACCTAATTGCCCCCTTATCATCTGCACTTGAATATTTCACAAGCACCTCAAATTGACCATGTCTAAAACAAAAATCTTGATATTCCCCTCAAATATGTTCTTCCTTCTTCCTTTCCCTACCTCAGCACAACTGAGACAGGAGAGAAGGGGACAAGACATAACCTTTAGAAGAATGACATAGCCATTGAGGATGTGATATAACCTGGTTAAAACCAACTAAGCTCAAGATGGTGGAAGATTTGACTTCCAATGGACCTTTAGCCTCACTCTACTCTGATTGTAATACATTAGCGTATGCTAAATGACACACCCACAGGTACCATGACAGTTCCGAGGCTGATTGTAAAAGGCAGAAAAGTGGATGATGCCCCAGCTCCTCAAAATCCCTGACTCTTCTCCAAGATAATTAGACTATTCCTCCCACTTGTTACCTTATGAAATTACCCAGCACAGAAAAACTAACCACCCCCACACTTTGGGCTGCCCTCCCCTTCTGAGATGGCCCACATTCTGTCTGTGGAGTGCGTATCTCTCTAATTAAACCTGCTTTCACTTTACTATGGCTTACTCTTGAATTCTTCCCTGCTCGAAGCCAAAGACCCTCACTTGGCAGCCCGTCCAAGGGACTCGCCAGAGACCTGGGATATGACTATCCTCTTGTGCCCCATTTTTCCTACAACACAGTTACCAGTTATGGAACTAGAAAGCTGAGAATCAGGAACTCCCTGGCAGTTCAGTGGTTAGGATTCTGTGCTTTCACCACTGAAGACATGGGTTCAAAATCCTGCAAGCCATGTGTTAGAGAAAAAATTAAAAAAGCCGAGAATCATCTGTTTCCCTCAACTCCTCCATACTCAGTTCTTATTATGGAATACTATTGGTTTTATCTCTAAAATTTATCTTGAATTTGTCCACATCTCTCTGTCTCCACTATCACTAACCTACACCAAACCACCATTGTATCTTGTCTGAACTATTATAATAACTTCCCAATTGGAGGCAAGTAGACAGGGTAGATGATTTGGGAGCTTCATGAAGTGATTTTATTTTCTTGGGCTCCAAAATCACTGTGGACGGTGACTGCAGCCATGAAATTAAGACACTTGCTCCTTGGAAAAAAAGCTATGACAAACCTAGGCAGTATATTAAAAAGCAAAGACATTACTTTGCCTACAAAAGTCCATCTAGTCAAAGCTATGGTTTTTCCAGTAGTCATATATGGATGTGAGAGTTGGACCATAAAGAAAGCTGAGGACTGAAGCACTGATGCTTTTGAACAGTGGTGTTGGAGAAGACTGTTGAGAGTCCCTTGGACTGCAAGGAGATGAAATCAGTCAATCCTAAAGGAAGTCAGTTCTGAATATTCATTGGGAGGACTGATGCTGAAGCTGAATCTCTAATACTTTGGCCAGCTGATGACTCTTTGGAAAAGATCCTGATTCTGGGAAAGATTGAGGGCGGGAGAAGAAGAGGGCAACAGAGGATGAGATGGCTGAATGGCATCACTGACTTAATGGACAGGAGTTTTAGCAAAGTCTGGGAGACAGTGAAGGACAGGGAAGCCTGGCGTGCTACAGTCCATGCAGTTGCAAAGAATTGGACACGACTGAGTGACTGAACAACAACAACAATCTCAAGTTCAGTATAGGGGCTTAGTCTGAAGATTTCAATGTGAAAAAATCAGTTCAGGGGTCTAGTCCATGCAGTCACTCTGTGGACCTTTATTTGGGTTCAATCTGAACAACCCAAGTGGACCACCTAGGACTACCATTGCATGTAAATCAATATGGAGTCTTAGCCCTAGAGATTCAAACTTGGGACCTCAGCTTGGCAGATCAATTTCAGGGACCTCTATCTGGGAATTATACCCTGAAGAACTCAATTTGGAGGCATCAGCTGGTCTACTGGCATAGTTAAAGGGGGCTTTCCTGGTGGCTCAGTTCGTAAAGAATCTGCCTGCAATCAGGAGACCTGGGTTAGATCGCTGGGATGGGAAGATCCCCTGGAGAAGAGAAAGGCTACCCACTCACTCCAGTATTCTGGCCTGTAGAATCCCCATGGACAGAGCCTGGTGTGCTACAATCCACGGGGTCGCAAAGAGTCAGATACAACTGAGCGACTTTCACTTCATTCACTGGATGTGAGAGACTGGTGCTCCATCTAGCAGTTTATTCTGATGTTACTGTGATGAACCCTGAGTTTTGTTTTGGTGAGGGTTCAGTGTGGTCTCGGTATGGGGGTCTGAAAGTTTATTCTGAAACCTAAATCTCTTGTACACAGCCTGGGGAACTTCTTCAGGAAGGTTAGGCAGGATATTTGTTCTGGAGATATCATTTTGGTGGTTTGACCTAGAAACTGTTTGAGTCACTTACCTTATGGTTGCCTGTCTAGGGACTCAGGCATTGCTACCTTAGTACCAGGATCAATCTCACAATACTGCTCAATCAGGAGCTATATCTGAATCATTCATTGTTGGGTGGTCAGCATGAGAATTTGGGTTTAGAGTGCTGACTCACTGTGGCTCAGATATCAGCCCATTCTAGAGGGTTCAGCATCTCATCAGAGATGCTAAGGATGGTTTGAGCCATATATGAATGGTTTGAACCTTATGTGAATGGTTTGAATAAGACAAAAGCCTTTATTTATTTCATGTAAAAACAATCCCAAGGAACTGCCCTTCTCTTTCATTCAGATCTCATTGGCCAAAGCCTATATATCACATATCAAATAGCTGTACCCAGTTGCAAGGAAGACTTGGAAATATCTTTTAGCGGGGCTTGCTTATGCCCACTCAGCTAAAAATATGGATTCTGTTCCAAAGAAGGAAAGGGACAATGCAAGTTTCAGTGTAAAGCTAGCAATCTGGCTACACAGGTAGCAAGAATCCTGGGATTCTCAGTCTGAATCCCTGGTCCTGTGAATACAATTTTGTGTACTGATTCTGAGGGTATGAACTTAAGGTCTAGATGATTGGAAGCTCATTCTGGGGAATCAGTTTCATGATCACAGTTGAGAGACACTGGTCTACAAACATACTCTAAAGGATTCAGTTCAATTTCTGAGTCTTTGGACAGTATGGTAGGTTCAGCCCACAGAATCCCATTCTTGATGTTCACTTTATAGGGGGCTTAGTCTGGGGGTGCTAGAGATCATAGTAGTATTTCAATATGAGAGTTCAGGGGCTTTCTGGCAGTCCAGTGTTTAAGACTCCACACTTCCACTTCAGGGGGTCTCGAGTTCGATTCCTGATCAGGGAACTAAGATCCTGCATGCCACTCTGCACAGCCAAAAAAAGAAAAAAACCATGACTTCAGAGTTCAGTTTAGGAGCTTGATTGTTGGGATTCTACCTGAGAGCTCAGTCCAGGGTCTGTCTGATCTGTATCACCAGTCTGGTGCTTCATTCTGGGCTTTGGGTTTGTTTTGTGGGCCCAGAGTTTGGAGGTTCAGTCTAAGGAAAGTGGCTTAATTTGGGGGATTAGCCTTCAGCCATCATTTTCGGAAGTCAGTGTAGAGTTCTCAGTCTGGAGTGTTAGGACTCCCTCTAGGGATATTTGTCTAGGAATTCATTTTTGGATTATGTCATGACAGCTCAGACATTGGTAGATATCTGGGGGCTCAGTGTGGGAGCTTCCTCAGTGGGGGTCTTAAGAGGAGCCCATTCAGCGGCAGTTAGACTGGGGGCTCAGTTTTGGCAGGTACTTCTGTGAACCTAAGCTTAAAGTTTTCGGAGTGAGAATTTCATCCGGCAGCCTTTGGGGGGTCCACAAGGCTCACTCCCTCTTCCATACAAGCCTGTGAGAACTCACTCAGACTGGGCTGTTAGTCTGAGACTGAGACCTTGGAAGCTCATCTGGGGGCACGCTGGCTCCTGATCTCAATCTATAGGCTCACTCTGAAAATGGGAGTTATGGGTCTTAAACACTGACAGCTCAGTCTGGAGAAATTAACTTCACTGTCTCATTCCTTGGAGCTTGTGTTAGTTCTGAGAAGCAACACTAAGATGGGGTTAGTGTCACAAAAGTGGGCACACTTTTATCAGGGGGGATGCCCATGAGAGAAAAGTCACTGGAACATAATGCAGTCTGACCCAGACTAAGAAGAGAAGGAGGGAAGGTTGAGTGAAAGAGCTCTAGAGTGCTGTGCAATGTATGGGAGATTTGGCAAGACTGTCTGGGATACCTTGAACCAGTCACCAAAGTATCCCTGCCACACTCAGTCATTGGCTGAGAGTAGCTCATGAGAAGTATGGTCTCTGCACAAATGAGAGGAGCGATTTAAGAACACAGCAGCTGGGGCTCTTGATCAATTATGCTTCCTGAAGTTCAAAGTCTACAAGATGCATCCTCATCGCTTTCATGGGTTGCATACTGGTTGTTCTCTCTGAGGATTCCCTCTAGGGCTCTTTCTGGGCATGTTATTTGGGACATTAGGTTTTCAGTCTGAGGGAATCTGTTTCAGAACATGGGATTAGTTTGTACTTTCGGTGGGGGGATATCTGTGGCCTCAGTGTGTGAGGGGTCCTTCTGGGAACTCAGTCTGGGCCCACTTCAAAGGTATCACCCCCATTCTCCTTCAAGGAGCTAAGTTTGTGGTCTTAGTTCTATGGCTCTGCCTAGAGGCTCATTATGGAGAACCTGACTTTGAGGGTTTAAATGTAGACAGTTCACTTTGAGACACCTAAGGATTCAATATGGGAGCCTGATTTATGGTCTGAGATATGACTGAACCTCTCACTAAGGGAGTGCCAGGCTCAGGGCTCAGTCTGGGTAGCTGGGTCTGGCTGGCTTTGGGAGGCTCAGATACTGGGGGCTCAGTCTGGGACATTTTAGTCTAAGGAGTCATGACTAGGGTATCTCAATGTGATGACCTTACCTGGGAATTTCTGCCTGGTGGGTTGTCTTGGAATCCTAAGTAGGGTCCTTGACTGAAAATTTTCATCTGGAAATACACTCTGCATTTATACTCTAGCTGTTCAGTTTGGCAGTTCAACCTGCATTTCAGTCGTGGAGCTCTGTCTGAGGTCTCACACTGGGGACTGAATTTTGGTTTAGGTTTTGGGAGTTTAGTCTTTAACAGATCAACACGGTCATCTTCATCTGAAGGCCTAAGGTAGCCTGAAATGTTCCCTCTAGAGGGATCTAGAAGTGTTTAACCTGGGATTCATGGATTTATAAAGCATCATATATATAATTTGGAATGTCTATGTATATGAATACTAAAAAATTTTATTTTCACCAACCTCCATTTGAAACTTGACATTTTTTCCATAATGAATGTAGGCAACTGACCACAGTAGTATTAGCAGTACATACGACTTTGTCACTAATACACAGATATGTTTCACAGAAGATCTCTTAAAATATTGTTTACATTCATCATTAATTTGAAATCATAGTAGTCATTTAACCTGTTAGTGAAACTGTGTAACTCAGATTGGGACTTGAACCCATATGCTGGGACTCAAATCTGGCCAAAACCCACGATCTTTTGATTGAGATCAAATACCTGGTCTCTGGACTTAATGAAGCTCAGGTTCTTTATATCTCATTGCAGAAAGAATTCAGTGAGATATGAAGTGGTAAGTAAGAAATAGACTTATTTAGAGAGGTACAAATCCATAGAAAGAATGTAGTCTGTTTCAAAAGGGAGAATGGCCTTGGGAGAAACACACTCCACAGAGTGTGGGCCATCTCAGAAGGTGAGAGGCCCCAAAATATGGCATGGTTAGTTCTTATGGGTCAGGTAATTTCATAGGTTAATAATCTGAAGGATTATTCCAACTATTTTGGGGAAGGGACAGGGATTTCTAGGAATTGGGCCATCGCCCACTTTTTAGCCTTTCATGGTCGGCCTCAGAGCTGTCATGGCACTGGTGGGTGAGTCATTTAGCATGCTAATGTGTTACAATGAGCAAATAATGAGGCTCAAGGTCTACTGGATAGTCGACTATTCTGCCATTTGGACCTAGTTGGTTCCAACCAGCTTATGTCATGTCCTCAATGGCTGTCATTCTTTTAAAGTTTGTGCCCTGCTCCTTCCCTCCTGTTTCATTAGTTGTTTTTGTTGTTCAGTCACTAAGTTGTGTCTTTGTGACCCCGTGGATGGTAGCTCACCAGGCTCCTCTGTTCTCCACTATCTCCCAGAGTTTGCTCAAACGCATATTCATTGAGCTGGTGATGCTATCTAGCCATCTCATCCTCTGCTGCTCCCTTTCCTTTTGCCTTCAGTCTTTATCAGCATCAAGGTCTTTTCCTGTGAGTTGGCTCGTCACATCAGGTGGCCAAAGTATTGGAGTTTCAACTTCAGCTCCAATGAATATTACTTCCAATGAGTATTCAGAGTTGATTTCCTTTAGTATTGACTGGTTTGATCTCCCTGTAGTCCAAGGGACTCTCAAAAGTCTTTCTCAGCACCACAATTTGAAAGCATCAATTCTTCGACACTCAGCCTTCTTTATGGTCCAACTCTCACATCCATACATGACTACTGGAAAAACCATTAGTAGATCATGGTATTTAATGCATTAATAAAGACGTATATATACTGGGAATTCCCTGAAGGTCCAGTGCTTAGGACTTGATGCTTTCACTGCTAGGTCCTAGGTTGTATCTCTGGTCGGGGAACTGAGATCCTACAAGGCGTGCTCAAAAAGAAAAGTATGTTACAATAAATGTTTATAGTATTTTGGTAAATTGTATTTTAATATAATTGGTTTCCTCTGTAACTCTATATTTTAGTTTATGCATTTAAGAACATTATTCTGAGAAAAAGTATACTGTCTACACCAGATTGCTAGATGCTAGATGGGTTCAAAGCACAGTTTAGTTCAGTCACTCAGTCATGTCTGACTTTTTGTGACCCCATGAACTGCAGCACACCAGGCCTCCCTGTCCATCACCAACTCCTGGAGTTCACCTGAACCCATTTCCATCAAGTCGGTGATGCCATCCAACCATCTCATCCTCTGTCATCCCCTTCTCCTGCCCTCAATCCCTCCCAGCATCAGGGTCTTTTCCAATGACTCAGCTCTTCGCATCAGGTGGCCAAAGTATTGGAGTTTCAGCTTCAACATCAGTCCTTCCAATGAACACCCAGGACTGATCTCCTTTAGGATGGACTGGTTGGATCTCCTTGCAGTCCAAGGGACTCTCAAGAGTCTTTTCCAACACCACAGTTCAAAAGCATCAATTCTTCAGTGCCCAGCTTTCTTTATAGTCCATCTCTCACATCCATACATGACCACTGGAAAAATCATAGCCTTGACTAGACGGACCTTTGTTGGCAAAGAAATGTCTCTGCTTTTTAATATGCTGTCTAGGTTAGTCATAACGTTTCTTCCAAGGAGTAAGCGTCTTTTAATTTCATGGTGGTAATCACCATCTGCAGTGATTTTGGAGCCCAGAAAAATAAAGTCAGTCACTGTTTGCACTGTTACCCCTTTTATTTGCCATGAAGTGATGGGACCAGCTGCCATGATCTTAAGTTTTCTGAATGTTGAGCTTTAAGCCAACTTTTTCACTCTCTTCTTTCACTTTTATCCAGAGGCTCTTCAGTTCTTCACTTTCTGCCATAAGGATGGTGTCATCTGCATATCTGAGATTATTGATATTTCTCCCAGCAATCTTGATTCCAGCTTGTGCTTCATCCAGCCCAGTGTTTCTCATGATGTACTCTGCATATAAGTTAAATAAGCTTGGTGACAATATACAGCCTTGATGTACTCCTTTTCCTATATGGAACCAGTCTGTTGTTCCATGTCCAGTTCTAACTGTTGCTTCCTGACCTGCATACAGGTTTCTCAAGAGGCAGGTCAGGTGGTCTGGTATTTCCATCTCTTTCAGAATTTTCCACAGTTTATTGTGATCCACACAGTCAAAGGCTTTGGCATAGTCAATAAAGCAGAAATAAATGTTTTTCTGGAACTCTCTTTGCTTTTTCGATGATCCAGTGGATGTTGGCAATTTGATCTCTGGTTCTTCTGCCTTTTCTAAACCCAGCTTGAACATCTCGAAGTTCACGGTTCATGTATTGCTGAAGCCTGGCTTGGAGAATTTTAAGCATTACTTTGCTAGCATGTGAGATGAGTGCAATTGTGCAGTAGTTTGAGCATTCTCTGGCATTGCCTTTCTTAGGTATTGGAATGAAAACTGCCCTTTTCCAGTTCTGTGGCCACTGCTGAGTTTTCCAAATTTAAATTTGTCACTTTCAATCTCAAGGCAAAGTCTCAGGGTTAATTCAGAGGCCTTGGTTTGTTGGAGCCTAGAATTGGGCTCCCTTTGTAGGAATTTCTAGTGGGTCTATTGTGATATTGTGATTTATAATAAAAATGTATATTGGAGAGTCCCTTGGACAGCAAGAAGGTCAAGCAAGTCAATCCTAAAGGAAATCAACCCTGAATATTCATTGGAAGGACTGATGCCCAAGTTGAAGCTCCAATACTTTGGCCACCTGGTGGGAAGAGCTGACTCACTGGAAAGGACTGTGATGCTGGAAAAGATTGAGGGCAGCAGGTGGAGGTGACAGAGGATGAAATGGTTGGATGCTGTCACTGACTCAACGGACAGAAGTTTGAACAAACTCCAGGAGATGGTGAAGGGCAGGAAAGCCTGGCGTACTGCAGTCCATGGGGCCCCAAAGAGTTGGACACGACTGAATGACTGAGCAACAACATTGAGTCTTCAGTTCAGTCGCTCTTTGCGACCCCATGACTGCAGTGCACCAGGCTTCCCTGTCCATCCTCAACTCTCGGAGCTTGCTCAAACCATTCCTAACACAGAGTTCCTAAAACCTTTGGAATTTCCTCTGAGAAGAGTGTGATAAAAGGCCTCTTTTGTTATGTTAATGAAGTGACTTTTTTGTGGAGCCAACCACATGATTAGGGTTGGCACTTTCAGTCCCTCCCCTCTACCTCAAGGAGGGGAGAGAGGCTGGAGTTTGAGTTTAGTTACCAATGACCAATCATCTAATCAATTGTACTCTGTGCTGGAACCTCCATAAAACCCCAAAGGAACAGGTTCTGAGGGCTTCTGGGTTGATGAACACGTGAAGATTCCAGGAGAGTGTCATGCTCAGAGAGCTTGGAATCTCCTTGTTCTCTTCCATTTGGCTGTTCCTGAGTTATATCCTTTTATAATAAACCAATAATCTAGTAAGTAAAATGTTTCTTTGAGTTCTGTGAAACAGTCTAGTGAGGTGAGGGTCATTGGGACTCTGATCTGTGGGCCTGGGCCTGTGGGTCAGAAGCACAGGTGACAACCTGAACTTGGGAATCGGTGTCTGTAGTGTGGGGGCAGGGGTGGTGGAGAGGGTGCGGAGAGAGGCAATCAGGTGACTGAGCCCTTAACCTGTGGGATCTTCTGTGATCTGGCATTATCTCCAGGCTTCCCTGGTGGCTCAGACAGTAAAGAATCTGCCTGCTGGGTTCGATCCCTGAGTCAGGAAGATTCCCCTGGAGAAGGGAATGGTTACCCACTCTAGTATTTTTGCCTGGGAAATCCCATGGACAGAGCAGCCTGGTGAGCTACAGTCCATGGGGTCACAAAGAATCGGACACAACTGAGCTATTTTCACTTTCTTTCTTTCCAGGTTGATAGTATTGTTGCAGAAACCAGTAATCGAGAAACCAAGCACCGCACTCGGAGAGTTGGAGAATTCAGGTTTATTATGCCGATGAGCCCAGAGGAGTTAACACTCTAAGCTCTGAGCCCCAAACAAAGGTGTTACAGATTTTTTTTGGACCTACTATAGTGGGCAACACTAGCTGCTAATAGGCTGGTTTAAACTAAGGAGTTTCACGCACACGGGAACAGAAGTCAAGATGGGGAGGGGGATGCCTGACCTTTACATGGACATGATTAAGCAGGTTGGCAGGGGCTGGACAACTGCAAAGAGCAGGACAAGGGTGAGTGAGATAAACTTCAGTTCCTAGTATTGTAAGTCCCCACTTTCTGAGACTTCGTGAGCTACGCGATCCAGACTTTGCAAGGAGCAAGCTGAGTTACAGAGGCAGAATGAGCAGGAGGTTATGTAAAATTTTAACTTTTCCTCTTCAGTATCAGAATTGAGTTGAATTGTAGGACACCCAGCTGATGTTGAAGAATTGCTTGGTGATGTGGGAAAACCCAAGACACATACACTGCAACTGGTGACTAGAATCTTACCTACTATATGTACGTTTGAGGCTCTGGGAAGTCACTCGAAAGTGGGAAGTCACTCAGAAGTGCTTAACCTCAGTTTCTCCATTTGGGCCTCTTTGAAGTCAATTTAAGTTGGCGAGTCTGTAGGAATGAGTCTCTAGAGCCCCGCAGGAGTTGATGCCTCCTGAGATGATCAGTCTGGGAGTGCTCATGATTATCATCACACATCACATTGTTTTCTGCTTCTGTTTTTTTGTATAGTTTCCTCAGCATTAAAGGCTGTTTCTTTTAGAAACACACTCCTATCCTCATCTACACAAACTTTATCACCTGGCAAAATTCCACTCAAACTTTGAGGCATTATCTCTCAGAGGCTTACCATAATCCCCAAGGCTGGATCAGGAACCCCCTCTGCTGGACTCACATGGGCCCCCGTGCTCCTTTCTCCTCTAGCATTGCACAGAGATGGACTTATCATAAAACTAATAAAATTAAAGCCTCTTCTCCTCACACTTGCAAAGACCACATTCAAGTCCTTGGTTGTTGAGCACTGTAAATTTGAGAAGTACTTAGGACTTGTCACTGTACAACAACAATCAAAATATAATGGAATTTTACACCTCACATGTAAAAAAAAACTATATAGAAGTTTTCCCAAATATAACAGTCTCAAATTTTGTATCACTAATAATGAACTGTGAAGTTGAAATTTTCCTAAACTACCAATAACAAAATATTTTGATCAGTTAAATGGAATTTAATTAAATTGAATTCCTTTTATTCTTTCTTGAAAATGTTATTATAAAATAATTGTTCTTTGCTTACAGAAGGATATCAAAGTGCACCCAAAAAAGAAAAAAAGGAAACATTAGTAGAGAGATGAGTTAGGCAATTAATAACAATATTTTATTTTTCTAGTTTTGAGGATGTTTTGTGGCACTTTTCAGTTTTTTAAATTGGAATTTGTAAATTCTAAAATTTCTTTGATAAATCTAAATTGCTTTCACTTAAATTTGTACTATTTTTCTTAAAGACAGCTTTCAAAATTCTGTCAACCTCAGGCCTTTCAAAATCTGCATTCACCCTCAGCACTGATCATAGTCTATGGTCCTGACAATCTTGCACACCAGACTGTAAGCTCCTTGAGCATCTGACCAAACCCTGTGACCCAGCAGCACTCAGCACAGGACCAGACACAGAAGCACCAGTACTGTTTGCTAACCTAGTCTAGCCCAAAGTTTGCATCCTTTGCTGTGAGAGGGAATCACCTATAACACTTTTCTAAAAACAATTTTATTTAGATATTATTTATATACTATAAACTTCACCCATTTATTTTATTTATTTATTTTTTTGGTTTGGCATAGTTTATTAAAAATATGGAACGCTTCATGAATTTGCGTGTCATCCTTGCACAGGAGCCATGCTAATCTTCTCTGTATCGTTCCAATTTTAGTATATGTGTTGCCGAAGCGAGCACAACTTCACCCATTTAAAAAGTACAATTAAATGGTTTTTGGTTTATTTTCAGAGTTGTGCAACTATATTTGTTTGCTAGAGCTGCCATAAGGAAATACTCCAGACTGGTGGTTTTAACAACAAAACTTTATTTTCTCAAAGTTCTAGAAGCTAGAGGTTTGAGATCAAGGTATTGCTAGGTTTGGTTTCTTATGAGGCCATTTTCCTTGGCTTGCAGATGTGTGTTCACATGGTCATCTCTCTGTGCATGCATCTGGTGTCTCTCTCTGAATCTCCTCTTTTCTTTTTTTTTGGCCTTGCCACACTTCTTGTGGGATCTTAGTTCCCCGACCAGGGATCAAACCCCCCTGTGTCCCCTACAGTGGAAGCTTGGAATCCTAAATGCTGGGCCATAATCTTCTCTTCTTCTAAGGTCACCAATCATATTGGACTAGGGTTCACTGTATGACCTCATTTTACCTTAATTATCTCTTTAAAGACTCTGCCTCCAGATACAGTCACATTCTCAGGGGGTAGGGCTTGAACATATCAATGGAGGGGGGTGGGCGGAGAGGACAGGACTCAGGCCCTAACAGCAGCTGTCACCACATCTAATTTCAAAACATTTTCATTTTCACTAAAAGAAACCCTATACTCCTTAGGAGTCAGGCCCCATTTTCCCCCTTCCCCTATTCCTAGGCAACAATTAATCTATTTTCTGTCTCTATAGATTGGCTTATTCTGTACATTTCAGATAAATGATACCATACAATATATGCGCTTTTTTTGACTAGCTGGGAGTGATGTCACCTCTTTCATTCCTGATTTCAGTAATTTGAAATTTCTCTTTTTTTTTTACTTAGTCAGTCTAGCTAAAACTTTGTCAATTTTGTTGATCTTTCCTAAAGACACTACTTTTGGTTTTACTGATTTTCTCTATTGTTTTTCTACTTTCTGTTACATTTATTTCCTCTCCAATTTTATTATTTCCTTCCTTCCTTCTGCTTGCTTTGGGATTACTCTATTCATTTTCTAGTTTCTGAAGGTGGCAGATCAGGCTATTCATTTAAGGTTTTTCTTCTTTTTTAATAGGGACATTTATATCTGTAAGATTCCATTTAAGCATTGCTTTAGCTGCACCTCATAAATTTTGGTGTGCTGTGCCTTAGCTTTCAAATTATTTCAAGATGTCTTCTGTTTTCCCTTATGATTTTTTTCTTTGACCCATTTGTTACTTAGAAGTGTGTTAAAATACACATATTTGTTAATTCCACAAACGTCTTTCTGTTATTGAATTCTAATTTCACCCCACTGTGGTTGAAGAACAATCTTTGTATGGTTTTAATCCTTTTAAACTTATTGAGGGCTGCTTTAGAACATAACATATGGTCTGTCCTGGAACATGTTCCACTTGCACATCAGAAAAATGTGTATTCTGCTGCTGTTGGGTGGAGTGTTCTGAATACATTATTAAATGCAGATTTGTAGGCATTGCTACCTGAGGTTGCTGTCCAAGGGCCTGAAATCTACATCCTTAATAAGTTCCCCACATCTTCTCTGCGCATTACCCTTGTGTCCCGAATTCATGGACCTAGGCGTCCTCCACTCCTGGCTTCCTTAGATTTAATTACAGGTGAGTAACAGTGTTGGTTGGTGAAGGAAATGGCAACCCACTCTAGTATCCTTGGCCTGGAAAATCTCATGGACAGCGGAGGCTGGTGGGCTGCAGTCCATGGGGTCGTGAAGAGTCGGGCACGACCGAGCGACTAATGCTGACTTAACAGCGTTGGTGTCATCGATTCCTCGACAGACTTTTCTATTGCTCTTGTCTTGCTATCAGGTCAGCGGAAAAGCGAATCTGCATCCTCAAGCTCGGCTTCCGACTCCTTCTGTCTGGGCGGTACTGCGCAGGTATTGGCCCGCCTGGGGGTCACGTGGTCCGCGGCCGAATGATGGCGGACGCTGGTGAAGATTCGCGAGCCCTCTTCGGAGCTGCAGTCCGCGCGGCGCTGGAGGCCTGGCCCGCCTTGCAGGTGAGCGGAGCCGCAGCTGGGATAAAGATTAGGGACCGGGAGAGAACAGGAGTTGGTTTAGCGAGCCGCCTGAGGCTTGGTTGGGCGGCATAAAAAGGGGAATTCTGCGCCACTGCAGGCTGGCTCCCGGACTGACGTGGTGGGCTTGGGTCTGTATTCGCAGATCGCTGTGGAGAACGGCTTTGGAGGTGTGCACAGCCAAGAGAAGGCTGAGTGGCTCGGGGGTGCAGTGGAGGAGTATTTCTTCCGCAACGGTGAGTGAATGTAAGGCTCTGGGACTTGTCTCTGTGGGGGCGTGAGGAGGAGGAGGCCGCCGATTCTGAGGAGGCCGCCGATTCTGAGGAGGCCGCCGATTCTAGTGAGTCCGCACTTCTTGAGCAATTGTCGGTTGGTACCTGAGGGCGAGGTGGAATGAACGCAGGCTTTGAACTCAGAATCCTGAGTTCGAATGCCTCATGGGCCGTGCCATTGACTCAAGGTATCATGCTGGACAAGGATTATCGCCTCGCCTCGGTACTCAGTTTCCTAATTTGTAAAATGGATGTAAAAGTATCTACCAGCGCGATCCTATAGAAACATATTAGTCGCATCATGTAATTTAAAATTTTTCAGCCGCCACGTTAATAAAGTAAAAAGAAGCAGATGAAATGAACTGCCCACCTCAATGGATCCAAAATATTTCAACATGTAGTCAGTATAAAACGCTATTAATAAGATGTTTTACATCCTTTTTTAGTATTAAATTTTCAAAATCTGGTGGGTATTTTGCAGCTTTAGCACGTCTCATTGTTTTTTTTTTGCCTAGCCACATTTTAAGTGCTCAGTAACCACATTTGACTATTTGGACAGCAGAGATCTACATCTTTGATGCACCTTGAGGGTCGTATAAGAACAAAGGGTCCTACAGGGAGTCTTTTACAAAATAAGGTTTTTTACAGATTTCTTCATTTAGTTTTTTAGTCTTGGAGGTGACATTAGGCGGAGTCCTTTCTCTCAAGAAAATTTACCATCTAGTGAGAGATCCAGATAAGTAAATAGGCATTTGCAGACAGGGTGATAGGTGTTCTAATAATGAGGAGCTCAGGATGCTTGGGTAATGTGAGCTGGAGGAAAAGGAGTCTTTTGGAGATCTTTAGGGAGTGGTGGTGATTGGGTTGAATCTTACGGGATGAGAAGGAGTTAACAAGGAGGGGAGGCAGAGAGAGCAACACTCAGAAATAAGTCCTGTGGTATGAGGAGATTATGCGTTATATTTGGAAAGTGGTAGGGAGCTCAGTGTTAGAGTAGGGATGTGTGTGTGTGTGCTTGTGGGTATGTGGAAGGGAGGAGTGGTGGAGAATGAAGATGGGAGATGGGGAGGCTCCTGGAAAAAGAGTGAGACGTGGAAGGCCTTATGTGCCTTTGATTTTTGTCCTTTAGGCCAGCGTTTGCCAGAATGCATGCTTTGGAAGACTAGTTCTATCAGATGTTCAGTGAAGAAAAAACTTCTCCAGTCAAATTATATAAGGAAAGCTCTTTTCTTCAGCTCTTACTTAAGAGTCACAGTAATCATTAACATAGTAAAGGCTTGGATAAGGACAAGAACCACCGAAAAGAAACCTGTTTACCTTTGTTTCCCTTTAGTTTTCTTTGAATAACTTCCCTTAAAATCCAGGAGGCCAGTTATTTTTCAAAAGCAGAATATAAAACACTGCAGTTAGGTGATTAAAAATTCATGAGCAGGATCTAATAGGATGGGGTTTTCTGGCTAGAAAGTTCAGAAAGTAGTGCGGAGCGTGGACTTTAGAGGGAAAGACTAAGGAGAGGGCTGTTTCTGTCTAGAAAATGATGAGGCCAGAACTAGGACATTAGTCATGGGAAAGAAGGGATGGCTCTAAGGAAATTGTTTGACTGTAGATGGGGAGGGAAAATGGGGCAGGTTTCTAGTTTGAGTCACTGGGTGGCTTAGTTGCCTTTCATGGACTAGAAGAACACTGGAGAATGAAAATTAGGTTTGGAGGGTAAGATGATGAATCTGGCTTTGGATATGGAGGGTCTGAAGCACCTGTGGAACAGGTGGAGCGTAGCCTGGGTTGGAGACTGATTTGGGGGGCATTAGAATGGTAGGGAAAGTGAAGGGGGTGAATGAGTTCTCCCAGAGGGAAGAGAGAGCAAGGAGCTTTGTGGAAGACTTTCTTGAATTATTTTCTAATTCAGAAAAAGTAGAGCATGGGCCCATAAGGTAACTGAAGCTGAGAGAGGAAGTCTCAGCTAAAGTCATACAATAGGACATTGAGGTCAAGGCTGTGATGATTTCATCATGGCAAGTACTGAACATCCATTTCTTCTTACCTATCCCATTGGTCTGTGGCCTCCTGTGTCGGTGGAATGCCTGTGCTAGGCATTGTTTGGGTGACTTCTCATAACAGACCTTCAAGGAGGTTACCATTAACCTCACTTTGCAGAAGAGAAAACAGGCTTGGAGATGAGTAACTCACATGCTCAAGGTCACGTGGAGAGGAGGCTGGTTAAAATAGGCCAGCTGAAAAGGTGAGTGTGGATGGAATGCTGCAGGAATAGAGGACTTGGAAGAATGCAGGAGATTGGAAATTAGGTATTTAATGTTTGTTTCTTTTTCTTTTTAAAAACCATGTTAAAACCTGGAATGTAGAACACTTTAGCAAATAAAAGGCTCATTAAATCTTTACCCACCAATCAGATGTGGATCCACCAAGTAGGTACTTAAGAGTAGTGGGCAAGGGTGATGAAGTTGGCTGGTCTTTGACCAGAGGACTTTATCCTTTCATACTCAGCTGACTTGGAGCTAGATGAGGTGGAGGACTTCCTCGGGGAGCTAATGATGAACGAGTTTGATACAGTTGTGGAGGATGGGAGTCTGCCCCAGGTGAGCATGTCATGGATACAACTACCATCTTCCTGCCTGCAGCCTTTCTTCTCCCTGTCTGTTTTAGATGAACACTTTTGGCTGTAACCATTCTTTTCTTGAGTCCTGTGCAAGAACTTGACCTCCTGTTGCCTAAAGGAAAGTCTAGTCTTCCCAGGCCTTTCAAATCCTACCTGTATTATTTCTCTCCATGTATCATTCTCAGTCAGGTCTGTTTGTCACCTCCATCTCAGGGGCACAACCAGGCAGGTACATTTCCAAATGTTCTGGTTAACATCACTACTCCTGCTAGGATTGCCTTCCCTTTTTACGTCTTCTGTCTTTCAAACCCAGTTCTAGTGCCTTCCGTGCTAGGAGGGCCTCCTTCAACACTTCAGGCCCTTAATGAGCCCTTCATATGTGGTTGCTTCATTAGTCAACTCCTTGGGGGAGGAAAGATCCCCATTCTCTTCTGGAAAATTCCAGACCCCTCCCCACTCTTGCTGCAAACACGAGCTGGTTGTATTGTAGGTTCTCTAGAAAATCGAAGTTGGTTGAATGTTTTCTTGGTAGGTGAGCCAGCAGCTGCAGACCATGTTCCACCACTTCCAGAGGGGTGATAGGGCTGCTCTGAAGGAGATGGCCACTCTCATCACCCAAAGAAAGTGCAAGGTCAGAGCCACTGCACTGACGACAGCCGGAGAGACTGATGAGGACAATGATGCGAACAGCATGGAGCAGATGGAGGTGAAAGGGGTGCAACTCTTGGGTGTGGAGATGTAGATATTTTCAGTCTTCTGGGAGATTAGCTAATTTCACAGGGAACTTATGGGGGTGGTGGTTGTTGTATTAGTCATAAAGGGCAGGAAATTTTCCCAAGGTCACACAGCCAGTCCTGGCAAAGCTAGGAGAGCCTGGGTCTCCATTGGCCATAGCTGGGGGTTTATTTAGCTCTCTCTTGTATTTCTCCTCTAGGTTGCAGCTACGAATGATGGGGCAGCTACAGATGGGGTCTGCCCCCAGCCTGAACCCTCTGGTCCAGACTCCCAGACTATTAAGGAAGAGGATATAGTGGAGGATGGCTGGACCATTGTCCGGAGAAAGAAATGAACGGGGCTGGAAATGGTCTGGGTTCTTGTATGCTAGTTGTTTGGGATTTGTTTGTAGGTTTTTTGTTGGAGGGTTGCAGACCTGTGGACTGGTTATCCCATATCCACCCTTTCCCTCATTCCCTTGTCCAGCTTCTTCCAGGGGAAGAAGAGCCCAAGTGTTCTTGGACTTGGGGTGGTCTGAATGATGAGGCCTGATTTCCCAGCAAAGTGCCTCTTGGGTGCAACCAGTGTGAAGAGGGAGGGATGAGTGGGTGTGGGAATGACTGGAGGGGAAGCTAAACGCTGGTTGATAGTAGGCAGGTGAATGTGTGAAGGGAGAGAGCCAGCAGGAGAACCAATATTTCTGCTGGGTAAGGAGTGGTGAGATGAGCTTGCAAATAGAAGAGAGATTAGTTGAAGCTATGAATGAAAGTAGCTGTGGTACCTCTCCCTCCCCCGCCCCCACATAGAGCAGCTCTGTGCTCCCGAACCTCCCAGGGATGTTTCCTTCCTGCAGCCCAGGGTCCAGCCCTAGGTTCCTTCAGGATGTCTAAGACCTTGTCTAGGCAGTGAGCTCAGGGGACCTGGGCTTTGTTTTCTGTCTCCTCCAACCTCTTTCCAGACACCTCATCCCATCGAAGTCACCTCAATAAATAATACCTTATTGTTTAATTTGTGGCTTGACCTGTGAGTAGTCTTGGAAGCATCCTTCTGGGAGCTGAGCTTCAGAGCTCAACAAGGGAGCAGTTTCTGGGCCTATCCTAACAACCTGGTACTTTGGACAAACAGATGCACAAATGGAGCACAGCCACGCTCTGAAAGTTTCCGTAAGCTTGAAATAAACTGTATTTTTCTTTAAAAAACAAAACAGAGTATTCTTTGTCCTCCCCCGTGTTCCCCTGTCCTGCCCAGTGGCCCTGCCATGGGTCTAGACGATAAAATACTGGGTAGCCCTGGGGGCCAGGTAGAAGCTGTAAGCCATGGGAGGCAGGAGGGGTCTGGTCACCACCCCACATAGCATCATACATATGAAGACACTGGTTGAAAGGGCAGGGGTGGGCCAGAGCCATGGGGTCTGTGGCAGAGCTGGCACTTGAATCCAGATCTCCTGCCTTTGGTGCTTTGGAGGGAATTGGGTGGAGGCAGGATCTGTAGGGTATTGAGGGGTTGGGGGAAAATGGCCTAATTCAGGCAGGTCTAGCAACAGCCCCCACCCTCCCTGGGGGGACAGGGTTTAAAAAAAATTAACCACACTGTACGAATATTTTTTAAAAGCCCAGGTTTTGTGAAAAGATGAATTAAAAAAACCCGAGACCCAGCATTCAGGATTGAAAGTGCCCATGATGGGAGTTCAAGTATTGACTGAGCTGGGAGGGTGGGAGCTGGGGCCCTTAATTGGACATGGGCAGCTAGAGTGTGGGGCAGAGGGTCCCAGTTACCCACAAACCCTCTAGGTCTTATCTCGGGTCTGAGGGGCTTCGGAGGGTTCAGCAGTGGCTGCTGAAGCTGCCACTGGCACCTCCTCCATCTCCCTGTCCTCAGACAGTGTGGGCCCTGGGCAGAACGTGTCCCCACGGCCTGCCCGGCCAAGCACAGCCATCCAGCGCCGCTGTAGCTCCTCTGTCTCAGGACTGAAGTACCAGCTCAGGTGGCTCTGGGTGATCTTGAAGACATGCCTTCTGTCGGGCCGCTCCCCTGCCTCAGGAGGCCCCACCTCAAAGCCAATGAGGGGCAGGCTGCGCTGCGCTTTCACATCCTGGAGAATAGGGACAGAGCTAGGGTCACCTTGGGGTTGGGCTTCTCACTGGTTTTGCATCTTCTAAACCCCTTTTTTTCTTTCCCTGCTCAAGAACCTTATGTGGTTTAACTGAGCAACAGGAAAATGTCTGAACTGGGGCTAGAACTGCAGGCTGGTTCAAATACCTCTTTCCTTCCACACCCCAAGCCAGCTAGGCTAGTCTTGAGCATATAATGTTTTCAGGCCTTTGGGCTGTTGCCCTCTTCTCCATCTTGCCCACTCCAAACTGGATTAAGCAGTATCTCATCTCCATTTCAGCTTCCTTCCCCTATAACTCACCCCACTTAGCCTTAGGTACGTTGATCCATAATCACTCCTTGTCTCGAGCCAGTTTTTGTCTCATAAGGGTGGGGGCTTCTGATTTCCCCTTAGGTTCACACTATCTTCCAAGGCCAAGGAGAGGTGAAGGACTGAGAGGAAAGGAGAGTAGCCTGGCTTTGCCAGGTGGCTGAAAGGACCAGGAGAAGGATGCATACCTGAGGAGCTCCGTAGATGTACAGCACCAAGGGTTCGTTCTCAGGGACCACAAACCATGCCTTGTGCCAGCCTTTTCCGCCCTTCTCCATGTAGTGTAGGAAGCTGCAGATGACACTGTTCTCCGCAGCCACTGAGGCCTGTTTCTGTGACCAGAGACATGAGGGGCATCAATATTGATAGGAGGCCTACCTTGGCTCCAGCACCCCCTCAGCATAGGGATTGCTATTCACATGTCTCAGGAGGATCCTGAAGCTCAGGTGGCAGGAGTGATTTGCCCACTGTCAACCCAGTGAGGGAGAAGGCAATGGCAACCCACTCCAGTACTCTCGCCTGGAAAATCCCATGGATGGAGGAGCCTGGTAGGCTGCAGTCCATGGGGTGGCTAAGAGTCGGACATGACTGAGCGACTTCACTTTCACTTTTCCTTTCATGCATTGGAGAAGGAAATTGCAACCCACTCTAGTGTTCTTGCCTGGAGAATCCCTGGGACGGGGGACCCTGGTGGGCTGCTGTCTGTGGGGTCGCACAGAGTCAGACATGACTGAAGCGACTTAGCAGCAGCAGCAACCCAGTGAGATTTGAAATTCAAAGCCAGGCTTATCTGCTGGATTCGGGCCATGGCTACTGCCTCTAAGGCTTGGTGGGAGGGGTGTGTAAGTCTCAGTGGGGGCCCCTAAATGTCAGTCAGGCATTCTTCCATCAGTCCATTTATTCTTCAAGTCATTTATGCATTTACACTTCATCTTTTTTTCAATCTTCCATCACATGCATTCCCTACACTCAGTGAGAAGCAACTTAGTATTGTGGTTAAGGGGTGGGTGGGTAAGGCAGTCAGGCTCAGAATCCCACCCCTAGATGGAAATACTGATATACTGACTTGGAAGGAGAGCATATAGGGCTGTTCTGAGGATTAAATTAGTTACTATATGTAAAGTGCTTAGAAGAATGCCTGGCATGAAGTTAGCTTTCTTTAAGTGTTAAATAAATACCTCAATTTAGTTACAAAGCATAAGTTTATGTATGTGCATATATCTAGAAAGATAGGAAGCATAAGCATTAATGTGGTAATCTCTGTGTTAAAGGAATTTGTAGTAGTAGCATAGTCACTAAGTGATGTCCGACTCTTTTGCAACCCCATGGACTGTAGCCCAACATGCTCCTCTGTCCATGGGATTTCCCAGGTGAAAATACTGGAGTGGTTTGTCATTTCCTTCTCCAGGGGATCTTCCCAACTCAGGGATTGAACCCGTGTCTCCTGCACTGGCAGGTGGATTCTTTACCACTGAGTTACCAGGGAAGCCCTGGGTTAAAGGACTATGGTGTTTTTATTATTTTTGGCTATGACGTCTAACTTTCTTCAAAGCACATATCTATTGTAATAAGAAAAGGTATTTTGTTAGTTAAAAGAAAATCCCAGCTCTGCCACTCACTGTGTAACCTGGGCCTCAGTTTCCTCCTTTGTAAAACAAGAATAGGAAAAGCATTGATAGATAAGTTACTGTGACGATTAAACATCTAAAGCACTTAAATAAAAATTACTCTTTGACTCACTTTTGTACTCATTTTACTCACGCGAAGCCTGGATCACTTGGTTCAGTGCACGCACGTGGTATTACAATTTCAGAAATGCCCAGGCCTTAGTCACCACTGCATGAGTGGCTGGGGCCCCTGTGGTCAGTTGAGGGTTGAGGGGCCTGGCTCTTACCTCCAGGATGGACCTCCGGCGCTGGGGTGTATGCTGGCTGCAGGCTGGGCTGCTCCCGGGTACCCCATGCAAAGCCACGTAGCAGTCAGTGCACACACGGTTGGAACGGTTGTTGTCATAGACAAGGCGAGCCCGGAACTCGGAGCACTTCCCACAAACCACCTGGGATGGCAAGTGGGTAAGAACAGCCTGATTCCAGTGGGTCTTCCTCTTCAGTGTACCAACTCCCACAGTGGACTTCACAGCCTCCCCCTACTTAGAGGGTGCCCTCTTAGAAGTGGGCCTTTGGGTTGCCAGCCTGTCTGCTCCATAGCTCTGCCCCTGCCTCTCAACACTTACATGTCCGCAGGCCTTGCAGTGGTGCCTGCGTTTGGTGATGGAATTGAAGGGCTCCTGGCAGCGCATGCACATGGTGACTTCCTTTTCTCGGATGGGCGTAGGTGCCCGCTTTCCAAGATCCACATTCTGGAGAGAGAGCCAGGTCTCCAGTCAGAGAGTCAAACTCAGACTCCCCAGCCCAGTCCATCCAGCCCTCGCCCAGGCTTGGATCATCACTGGTAGGCAACAGACAGATTCAGAAGACCTGCCTTTGAGTCCTGGCTCTGCTCTACTTCACTGTGCTACTGAAGACCTGTCACTTGTACCAATACTTTCCAGGCATTGGTTTCCCCAATAATTTCTCTATGACCCTACCAACAGAAGCCTGTGCTTCTGCAGTCATCTACTGCCTCTCCGGGAAGAAGAGAGGAGTATCTCAAGGTAAGGTGGCCACCTGGAGGGGATCCTGGTGCAGAAGGAGGAGATATGGACTCTTACCGGAGAGTTGGGGGGTGTGTCTTCATCTTCCCTGTTTGTGGAGTTTAATAGCTTGAAGGTCTCCAGCGTCTGTTCATGCTTCAGGAGGGTAGAGTTGATGGCCTGGGAGAAGTGTAAGAAATAAGAGGTCAAAACACAACTATCTATTTCCACCCTTACCTCACTTTCCTATAAACTAGCTTGGAGTCAGAAAAGTTGGATTCTAGACCCAGCTCTATACCTTGCTAGACGTATGACCTTGGGTAAGTCCCTTCCCAAAATCCAGGTCTCAGTTCTTATATTTGTGAAATGGGGGAAGGGGATCAGTGGCTGAAAAACCACAGAAGGCCTTCCTGGCAAATGTCTGGGATTAAATGTTTTACAGGGCTTAACTCACTGAGGTTACACCTTCAGAGGAGCCAGCTTTCTAAAGAACTGGGTAGTTTCTGCTTATCCTCTGGACCTCAGTTTGCTTATCTGTAAAATGGGGATGGTAAAATTGACTGGAAGGCAGATGTCCAGGCCCATTATGGTCAGATGTGAATATTAGGGGAGAGCCCACCACCCCCAGAAGACCTGTTAATACTCTTCCAGCCCCCTACCACAAAGCCTTCTTAGATGTTACCTGGACCCAGTCTTTCTTCTCTTCCTCAGTCCTTGGGTAGGGAAGGTGGTGGGGGCAGGGGGAAAGAAAGATGTTGGGTTAGGCAGGCCAACCAAAAGCAATTGGAGTGGTAAAGAGCAGATGTTTTGGAGTTGGAAAGATCTGAGTTTGACCTTGCTTCTTCACTTACCACTTATGTGACCTTAGGCAAGTCATATAACCTGAGTTTACTTATTCAACAGTTACTAATACTTTCCAGACCCTGTGCTAGGAGCCTGGGCCTCAGAGCAGACCCTACCATCAAGGAAGGAGCTCATGGGGGCAGACATGGACAATACAGGGGAATCAGTGCTGTGACAGAGGGAAAATGGGGCTGAGGAGCCCAGGAAACTTGTCCCATCCTGGAGTTTGGGTGGGGGCTGCTAAAGATGGTTTCCTCAAGGAGGTACTAGCCCTCAAGTAGAGGGGGTCAGGGTGAAGTGTGTGAATTAGCATACAGAATGTATAGGAAACCATGAATAGTTCCCTGTTTCTGCTAGAATGTCAAGTTTGAGAAAGGAGGGCAGTTTATTTTTTTTCACTTGTAAGAATGGATGATAATTACCAGCCTGAGTTGTTCTGAGCAGTAACTGGAAAGTGAAAGTTGCTCAGTCGTGTCCAACTCTTTGTGACCCCATGGACTATACAGTTCATGGAATTCTCCAGGCCAGAATACTGGGGAATTTCCCTTCTCCAGGGGATCTTCCCAATCCAGGAATCGAACTGGGGTCTCCTGCATTGCAGGCAGATTCTTTACTAACTGAGCTATCAAAGCAGTAACTGAGGTGATGTGTAAACTGCCCAGCACAATCCTTGATACACTAGGTACTCAATCAGTGTGTTGCCCCTTCCCTTTGCCTTCCTTCCCTAACTCTCCTGTCTGCCCTGGTGCAGGCCCATCAACAGCTCACTAGGAGTAGGGGCCAGCCTCTTGGCTGACTCCCGCCTGGCCTCCTCTAATCTCCTTCCACATTTACACTCCAGTGAAAGCCACTCAATCATGTCTGACTCTTTGCAACCCCATGGACTATACAGTCCATGGAATTCTCCAGGCCAGAATACTAGAATGGGTAGCCTTTCCCTTCTCCAGGGGATCTTCCCAACCCAGGGATCGAACCCAGGTCTCTCACATTGCAGGCGGATTCTTTACCTGCTGAACCACAAAGGAAGCCCATCTACACTTCAGACATCAAAAGTATTTTTCTAATATGAAAATATGACTGTATCCTTAGGATCATTTCATGAAAAATAAGGATGGGAGTCAATATTTAGCTACAAGAATATCCACTGCAATGCTATTTATTGTCATGAAAAATTAGAAGCAATCTATGTGTCCAACAACAGGGGCTCAGGTTTTAAAAAAAGAAATGATGGTATATATCACTACTTCCACACAAGATAAGTGATAAAGCTGTTTATAATATGTTAACTCAAAACAACATATATAAAATAAACATAGCATTCCCTTTTTGTTTAAAAACACATGTGCCATGAGTGTTTACATTTGTCAGAACTCATCGGTGGTACACTTAAGACCTGTGCATTTCACTCTGAAAATTTTGCCTCAAGAAAAAGGAGGAGACCTTAAACAAATATTGAATGCTAGTTAATGATATGCATGCCAAAGTCTTTAGAGGTGAGGTGTATGATATCTGCAACTTACTTGGTGAAATGCATTAAAAAAATAAGATGGATTGGTAGGTGGATGAAATGATCGATTTGTGATAAAGTAAATATAGCACAATATTAACACTTGAATCTACATGGTGAGCTTGGGTGTTCACTGTATTTAAACTTTCCTGTATTTTGGAAAATACTCATAATAAAATATGGAAAGGAAACATTGTGTGTTTCTGTGTGTGCATACATATGCAAATAGAGGAGAAGCCAGAAAGAGTTTCTGCCAACACATTAGCACTGACTGTCTCTGGGTGGTACAGTTCTAGGGGATTTTACTTTATTCTGATTGTATTCTTTTTTACAAATTATTTTTTATTTATGTATATTTTCTAACTTCTTTGCACTAAACAATATAGCTTTTGATGTTTAAGAGCCACAATAGTGTTTTTGGCAGTGCATACTTAAGTATATAGGGGTGAAGAGTTATGTCTGTAATTTACTTTAAAATGGTTCAGCAAAATATTTATATGGCAAAAATATATACTGATTCCTAACTCAGTGCTTCTAAACCCTGGTGCCAGGTTGAATCATACGAGCAACATCACCTTCTTTGTTTCTGCTGGAAGAGGAAAGTGAAAGTGAAAGTCGCCCAATGGTGTCCAACTCTTTGTGACCCCATGGACTGCAGTCCATGAAGTCTCCAGGCCCTGATGCACATAATATTAAAATCACTTGGGGGAGCTTTTGAAACTCCCCATCTTCAGGCTATACCCCAGACACATTAAACCAAAGTCTCCAGGGCTGGGTCCCAGACATCAGTATTTTTTAAAGCTCCTCAGTTGATTCCTATGTCACCAAAGTTGAGAATCAGCTAAGTGGTGGGCATATGAGTATTTGTTGTATTTCTACTTTTCTGGTTATTTGAAATTTTTCATTAAAAACAACTTAAAGGGCAAAAAAGCAACCGCAAAGCAAACTCTGCATGCCTTCCCTCTGCTACTAGGAGAAAACCCTCCACTGCTCGGCGCACCTTCCGGGCCCAGCACCCCTCAGCAGCCCGCGCCTTCCCGTCCTAGCTGGTGACCTGTCCTAGTCATGTGGCTTGTCATTTAGGCTCTGTTGAGCCCTGACTGAGCCCCACATCTGCCCTCCCCTGGTTGTGCCTGTTGTCACTTTTGTTGTCACTTTCCTGGCTTCAGGCCTCTGAGATGCTTAGTCTCTCAGAGCATCAAACCCAACTGCCTTCTCTCATCTTCCAGGACACCCTCTAGCCCACATTCATCTCTCTCCTGCCTCCATGTAGTCCCAGCAATGAGAGTTCTGACTCTGATTTCTTAATTCTTTGCAGCCTCTCAGAAGTAGATCATCTACCCACATGCATTCACTCTCTGGCCCTGAACATGGCCTTGATACCCTATCACCAATTCCAGCTCTGCTTTTTTCTAGCTGCGGGATCTTGAGAAAGGTGTATAACTCTTCTGTGCCTCAGTTTCCTCATCTGTAAAATGGGGTTGATAGTAACAGAGGCTACTTCAAGGGTTTTGAGAGTTCAACTAATAAATTTAAACTTAAGTTAAAATTAACTTAAAACTGTGCCTGGCACAAGAGCAAGTGGTCATTAAATGTGAACTATTATTATAATCATTCAAGTAGGGAATGGATATGAAGGTCCCTTTGTTAAATGGCTGGACATTATTTTAAAAGTTGTTCTTTAAAGATTTTTTTATTATGAAAAATTTCAAGCATACAGAAAAGTAGATAGGATAACACAAGTACATTAAATATATATTCACTACATAGATGCAAATTTAAAAAATATTTTGCTATATCTTATACATATGTGTGTGTGTGTGTGTATATATAGGCTGATATAAATCATTTAAAAATAAGTTACAGATATCATGATACTAAATCTTCAGCATGCATCACCAAAAAAAGGCCATTCCTCTATATCCTCGTATACCATTATCACACCTGAGAAAGTTAGCAATAATGCCCTGGTAGCTAATGCCCAGTTCACGTTTAGGATTTTCTCTACTGTCTTGAAAATGTCTCTTAGGGCTGTTTTTCTCAAACAAGACTCCTATCATGGACCAGGCATTGCATTTGGTTGTTATTTCTCTTAAATCTCTGAATCCACAATAAACTATTTGTGCTATTGTTACTCATGTTTGGATTACTATCTCATTCTTCCCTCTCCTCTAACAAAACCCATCAGAAGAGCAAGCATCTTTGGGGAAAGGGACCCATCCTTTCTCTGGAATACTCTCTCCTCTAGGGAGGTAGCCAGTCCCCTGGCACTAGGTCTAGAATGCCTCAGCATATCTGACAGCGACAGGAGGCTGGAGAGAAGATATAGGCAAGGACAAGTACCTGGCCTGGAGCTCCAGGGAGCGCTGCTTTCCTGACACCAGGAAGGTCCGAGGCAGATTGAGGTTGGAACTTTCCTTCAGCTGAATGGAGAAAGAAAAGGGCTTGGTGAACTACTGAGCTCACCTACTGAGCGCCACAGGGCCCTCGCCCTCTGCACACATGCACACACTTGGGGTCAGAGTCAGAACATCTTTGTTCCTCCCAGCGCCAAGGTCCCACTCCAGGTCCCCCTTTCCCATCTCCTGGTGCTTACCTCCATGCCATCTACATCAATGCGTGCCCGCACGCTAAACTTCTGGCCAAGGAGCCGCAGCCTGGGCACACAGTAAAGGAGGCGGTCGTTGAACTAGGAAGGAAAAGGTTTTGGATGTATGTGTGGAGGCCCCACAAGGGCTATGGCTCAGCTCCCTTCCCTTATAGGACTCCTGAAACTTTACTGCTGGGGACTCAAGGCAATAGATGGAGAAAACACCGACCAGATTGGGCACAAAGGTTGCAAGGAAAGAGCCTAGGCATGGGAGTCACTTCCTAGTTGGGTGACTTTGGGCAAGTCAGTTCTCTCTAAGTTTTAGTTACATAATCTGTAAAGTTGAGAAAAAAATGCCCAGTATAGGTAGTAAAAATACAATGCATTAGTAGAGGAAGGAATGGAGAGCAGGAAGTACAGCCTTAAGTGAGTACCGGGTCAATGCGGCATGGCGGGTGGGGGTGGTGTGGCCCACTTGCACCCCTACCCCTGACACTTACTAGTATGAGGTATCGGTCTTGAGTGGTCCCATTCTTTGCTGACAGCTTAAGGATATGGCCTTCTTTTATGAGCTCTTTGGTGGGGCTGACAATGTCTTCCTCACCTCCTAGCAACTCGTATACCTTCAGCAGCTTGTGCATTCGCTCCTGGTAGTGAGTAAAAGGCAAGGTTTGAAGTTCCAGCCTCCCCTCAGATGTCCACAAGTTGCAAGCCTCCCAACCCCCAGGATGGAGATAGGTGGCTGGCCAAGGAAAGGCAGGGGCTAGAAAGGCCACTCACCATTTTGCGGATGGCAGCATTAGAGTGCTCTGCTGCTGTGGCTATCAGTTCCAGAGACTCTGCAGACAGAGTGGGAGGTCAGATAGGGGCTAGCAGAAAAAAGGCTTTGGGAGCTTCTCTGCTCCCTGAATACCTCCTCCTGGCCTGACCACACCCTCCCCATTCCAGAAAGTGCCGGCCTCAAAGATGTCCATAGCAACATCACTTAAAATCAGAAAACGACTCGATTAATGCCACAGTAGTAGCAGAACCACAGGACATGAAATAGCTGGCAGCCAATAAAACGTAAGCTTAAGGTTATTATTTCCACAAACAAAATAACAGTAATAGTTACACCTGTAACTGGAAGGACATATACCCATGTTTAACAAGTTGTCTCAGGAGCTTCCCTGTTGGCTCAGTGGTAAAGAATCTGCAGGGTTTTATGGGTTCGATCCCTGTTCCGAGAAGATCCCATGTCACAGGATAACTAGGCCCGTGTGCCATGGCTATTGAGCTTGTGCTCTAGAGTGGTTAGCTGCAACTACTAAAGCCCACGCACCTAGAGCCCATGCTCTGCGACAAGAAAAACCATTGTAACTAGAAGCCTGAGCACTGAAGCTAGAGAGTAGCTCCTGTTCACCACTAGAGAAAGCCTGCCTGCAGCAAGGAAGACCCAGTGTAGCCAAAAATAAATAAATAATTTTTAAAAAAAGTCTCTGCAGCAAGAGAGACACAGATGTATAGAACAGTCTTTTGGACTCTTTGGGAGAAGGCGAGGGTGGGATGATTTGAGAGAATAACATTGAAACATGTAGATTATCATATGTGAAATACATTGCCAGCTCAGGTTTGATGCATGAGACAGGCTGCTCAGGGCTGGTGCACTGGGATGACCCAGAGGGATGGGATGGGGAGGGAGGTGAGAGGGGGGTTCAGGATTGGAACACATGTACACCCATGGCTGATTCATGTCAATGTATGGCACAAACCACTACAATATTGTAAAGTAATTAGCCTCCAATTAAATAAATTTAAAAAAAGTTGTCTCTGGATGATGGGACTATGGGTGATTTCACTGTCTTCTTTTTCCGAATTTTTGACAAAGAATATGTATTAACTTTTATAATCAGAAAGCAAGTCATATAAAGAAACAGAGACAGTTCTATTCTTTGTCTCAATAATTCTGACGATAGGAATCTATACTAAGAAAATACGTGTTCTATGTACAAATACACTTTCGTTGCAGTGGTATTTACAATAATGTCAAACCAGAAACAATACAACTGTAGGGGTTCAGTTAAACAGAGTAATGTGCATTCATATAACACAATACTAAACAACCTTTGCAAATGATGCTTTTGTAGGATTTTTCATGATCTGTGAAATGCTCAGGATATTTTAGGAAAAGGAAAGGATACAAACTTGTGTATACCACATGATCTCAATGCCACAAATATATGTGTATTAAAAATACCAGTAAGAAATTATGTCAAAATGTTCCTCACTCTTATTCTCTGGAGTTTTGCATCATAGATGATTTTCTTCCTTGCCTCTTTCAGCTTTCCTGTATTTCCATACTTCCTATTGTGACTAGGTATCAGAAAAAAATACAAAATAAATCCTTACGCATCTCCACACACTAATGAATCTTGTCCATGCTTGAGGCCCAGCTGCACTGTACCCAATTCTTGTTTGCATGGTGCTGGATTTTCCCATTCAGAAAATATGCACAGGTGCTTCTGAAGAGAGTCCACATGGTTGGCTAAGCAAGTGTTATTTTCCCAGGAGGCTGTCTCTCAATGACCAAGTCTTGGTGCTCAAGATCTGTGGTCCCTAACCCAGTTCAGGCCTTTCAGGTGCCAGTCTCCAAGCTCCCAGCCCTTTTCCACCCTAGCTGTCAGAGGGCGCGCTTTTACACACAGCTTGCTGTCACTCCTCTGTTGAAATCTGTCAGTGGTTCTCCTATGCCATGAGGGTAAAGACCCAGTCCTTTAGCCTGGCATTCTAAGCCCTTGGTCAACAGAGGCATCTGTTGACCTCTCCAGCCTTCTCCACTTGCACCTCCCTAAACGTGTCCTGTCTTGCTTCATCTGGCCAACTCAGTCTTCTGGATTCAGCTCAGCTCCTCCAAAAAGCCTTCCCTGAGTACCCAGGCTGGGTTAGGACACTGTCTGGGTTCCCACCTTCCCCTTTGCTCCCTTCTGTCCCGCCAGTCACATTATGTATTCATCATGTATTTACCTATCTGCATCCCTCAGCAGACTAGGAGCTCCCTAGGATGGGGAAAAGGTTCTACCACCTTTTCCTGGGCTCCTGAATAGATGTTTTGCCTAACATTCTTCAACCCTCGTAACAACCTTATGTGCCTTGTTTGTCCAATGAGGAAACTGAGAATCAGAGAGAGAGGTGCAACCCTAGGCTGTGTGCCCCAGGAGGCAGCAGAGCTGACATTAGAGCTTCCCTTTCTTCCACACATTCTGCATGGGGTATGCTGGGTCGTGGAGGTGGGCAGTGCCCAGGAAAGGGGGCAGGAAGAAGACTCTGGCAAGCTGTGGTCATATAAGCTCGGGCCTGTAGAGGCCACTGGGCTCAGACTACTTTGCTATCCGGAACTCTGTCTGGAAATGTCCTGTGTTGGGGTATAGATGGGCTTTTCCAGGGGTCCAGTGGGTATAGGCTCTGGTGATTCAATGTGGGGATTTCAGTCCAGGATTTCTTTTGGGGGTTCAGGCTAGGGAGTGTGGTTTGGGGAGCTTTGTCTAGGAGCTTGGTAGTTTTGTCTGGAAGCTCTGATGGGGACTGGTCTGGGCTGGGCAGTCTAGGATCTTGGTTAGAGTTCAGTCTTGGGCTCAGGGGGGCTGCTCAGGCCAGGAGTTCCAGCTGGCCTGGTTTGGGGAACTCAGTCTAGGGTCCAGGCTCCAGAGTTCAGTCTGGGAAATATAAAGTAGGAGAGTCACTGTGGAACCATAGATATGATTCAGTGGGGCTCAGATCTGGAGGTACTTTCTGGGGCTCTACCTGGGGATTTTAGTTTGATGGGTAAAAAAAAAAAATAGGGAGGTCAACTTAAGATCTTGGGCTGGGGAGCCTAGTGAGCACATCTCAGGCTGGCTGTCCTTCAGTGATTCTCATTCTGAGCAGCTCAGAAAACTGGACTGGAAAGTTCTTTCTGAGGGGCTCATCTCTGGGCTCAGTGTGGGGAGTTCAGCTGGCCAAACTCAAGCTCTGAAGTTTATTCTAGGGACTCATATAGGGCTGAGATTGGTATAAAACAGGAAACTAAGTTAGGTGAACTCAATCTGAGGGCTGATTTTAGGAACTCTGTACCTGCTATTGCTTCTGCCAGGGACATGCTCCTCCCTACTCAGCACATGGCTCTCCTCTTCTTGTTCATATTTGATTCAAATATCCTCTTTTGAGAGGTCACCCAGTCTAAAGTTCGTTCCCCCAGTCACTGTCACATCACCCTCTCATTCTCTGAATCACACATAGCACCTATCTAATGTTCTCCTGTGTATTTATGACTTTTGTCTACTGTTTATCTCCCCGACTAGAACACACACTCCCTGAGATCAAGGACCTTGTCTGTCTTGTTCACCTTCCATATCCCCAGTGCCTAGGACAATGCACAGAGCACCAAGGTACTCAGTAAATAGATGAAGAAATGATCTATTATGTTAATGAAGGAATAAATGAAAATAACAGTCTGGGGAGAGAAAGCTGGGGAGACTCTGGGGAGCACTCTTGGGGTGTAACCTTGAGAAGTGGGTCCCATATTGAAAGAATCAGAATGAAACCCTTGCTAGTGGTTCAGTGTGTACTTGTCTAGGGAGGTGGTATTTTAGCCTAGAGATCCAAATCTGGGAGGCAGAAAATATGGAGTCCAGTCTGGGGTACTCAGTTATGGGGAGGTGATTTTATGGGGTTCTGATCAGACTTGGAGGTTCTTTTGGGAGGGTCATTCTGGGTAGTGACTGGTGGGTACAGAATGAAGCTCTAAATGTGGAGAATGGAAAGTCAGGGACTTGATGAGACAAGTCTCTTCCTGGGGAGCTCAGCAGTGAAGATTCAGTAAAGAAAACTTGGCCTGAGAGGGTCAGTCTGGGCTCTTAGCCTGTTGGCTCAGTCCCTGAGGGTTTAAGCTCAGTTTCATTTTGGACTGGGGACAACTTTATTTGAGAACCAGTCAAGGGGTCAGCCTTGGGGTCTTAACCTAGGGAAGAGATCCCTTTAGGGGATCTTTCTGAGTACACCCATCAAATTCTGGAGTTCCGGTTGGAAATTTCAGGCTGGGGGACTCATGAATGTCCTGTCTAGGTGCTCAGGCAGAGACCTCAACCTGGAGGTTCATCCTGGGGTCTCATTCCAGACACTCAAGGTGGGCCTTTCAGTTTGGAGGTGCTACTCTGAGATCTCAATTACATGGCAATGGAAGGCTGACCCTGTTAGTTGTCTTTGGTGGGGGGGTGGTGGGGAGGAGGGCTCGGTTGTATGCACTCACTTTGGGCGTCCTTGCTGTCCGGGGAGCCATGGGGCAGCTTTAACAGATAGTCCTTGAGAAGCAGCTCATAACGGGGGATGCGCTGCACGGGCTCCAGCATGTGGTGCTGCAATGTCAGGTTGCCACAGGCTTCCTCCTTCTGTGACAGGCAGAAGCAGGAGGGTTCAGGTCTGGCCAAAAACCCCTGACCAGGTGCCCACAGACCTGTCCACCTCAGCCGGCCCCATCCAGCTTCACTGCTTACCTGCACCTCATGGATGATCACTTTAAACTGGGTGGAGCGCTCTGTCCAGGTGTTGACCAGCTCCACAGCTCGGTCAAAGTTCTTCACATACTCGCCATACATTTTGAGGAAGGGTGCCAGCTTCTGCAGGATGTCTCCGATGCGTGGGTAGCGGTCCCTGGGGTGGAAACAGGGGCTGACCTGGTCCTGCTGATCCTTGTCCCACACAGTGCCCCCACTCTACAGGCCATTCTTATCCCAGTCCTGGAAATCTACTTCTCAGCCAGTCTGTTCCTTTGGAAATGTTGCTCATATTATAGAATAAGTAGGCTGAAAGGCTCAGTGTGACCTAAGACCACAGCCTGGGCCCACCCACCCCAACTCTGCCCTGCCCTGAGCATAAGGGATGACACATCCTGGGACACCTGGAAGGGCCACTTCATACACTGCCTATTGATTCTGTGCCCAGCCTTGTACTGGGTTATTCTGGTGACACAAATAAGCCACACTTAGCTGATCCCTGAGAGGGTCATGGTCTGGTAGGGGAGTCAAAGTAACCAGACCTGGTTGCACTCCTCAAGAGTCACAGTCTATTGGAGGACACATAGGACCAAATCTTCATTGGTCACAGTCTGCTGGGGGAGACAAGAAGTGGCCTTGGTTCAGCCCTCAGAGGTCATAGCAGTTGGGGAGATGTAGGAAGTGACTTCATGCCAGTGACTTCATGTAGAATGAAGACGTACTTTATCCTGTGGGTGTGGGGAGCATGGAGATGATTTAATCAGGAAGTAACATGGTCTGGTCTGATTGTTGTTCAGAAAGACCATCATGGAAAGTGATATAGACACTAAAGGATGAATTGGAAGAGGAGAGCCTGGAAGCCAGGAGACTGCCTATGAACCTTGCCTTTCTACCCCAGGACTCAGCTCAGATCTCACCTCTTCCCTGAATCCTTTGTTAATCCCTAGGCTAGTTTTGGTCCCTTTGATTCCCACAGCCTCCCATTCTCAGCTCTATCATTGTACTGATGTGAAAGTATTAGCTGCTCAGTCATGTCCAAATGTTTGTGACCCCATGAACTATAGCCCACCAGTCCTCTGTCCATGGAATTGTTCAGGCAAGAATACTGGAGTGGGTAGCCATTCCCTTCTCCAGGGGATCTTCCTGACACAGGGATCGAACCCAGGTATCCTGAATTGCAGGCAGATTCTTTACCGTCTGAGCCACCAGGGAATAACAATGACAACAATCATAGCACTGATTAAAAAATGGCTCACATTCACTTCAGTTCAGTCGCTCAGTCGTGTCCGACTCTTTGCGACCCCATGGACCGCAGCACGCCAGGCCTCCCTGTCCATTACCAACTCCCGGAGTTCACCCAAACTCATGTCCATTGAGTTGGTGATGCCATCCAACCATCTCATCCTTTGTTGTCCCCTTCTCCTCCTGCCTTCAATCTTTCCCAGCATCAGGGTCTTTTCAAATGAGTCAGTTCTTCACATCAGGTGGCCAAAGTATTGGAGTTTCAGCTTCAACATCAGTCCTTCCAATGAACACTCAGGACTGATCTCCTTTAGGATGGACTGGTTGGATCTCCTTGCAGTCCAAGGGTCTCTCAAGAGTCTTCTCCAACACCACAGTTCAAAACTTAGCACTTAACTATATAGTGGGTACTATTTTAAGCTCTCTACATGTATCAACTCATTCAGTCCTTAAAATAACCCTACAAGGTAGGCTATTATTATTACCCTCATTTCACAGCTGAGGAAATGAAAGCACAGTAAAGTAAGAAACTTGCTTAACAGCACAAATTTAGCAAGTGGCAGAATTGGAATTTGACCCCAACCAATTTGGCTCCTAACCTTATACTTTTTAGGGCTTTGCTATTCTGTTGTAATTTTCT
>NC_057419.1:55085802-55216917 GCF_019320065.1 Cervus canadensis
GTATGTCTTAGCAGGTACCTGTGGTATCGAGTTCCCCTGAACCCCTCTCCTGGCTACACTGTCTTTCTGGGAAACCTTTACTCCAGCAGTCAGATGGGGAGCCAGGCCCAGGGTTGTGGCTAGCTGTTTTCATTAATAGACGAGAGTTCTTTGTGGTTAGTACATTGATTTCTTGTATGTCAGCAGGCATCATTACTAGGGAGTTTAACCAGGCTGGGGGCAGGCACGAGAAGCCTACGGTTTGTGTACATGCTTGCACCGTTGTTTATATAGCCACAGTGAGATGCTGAGCCTAAACCATTCTTCACATTTTCTCTTTAGTTCCTGAGGATATCTGGACTTCCTTTTCTACAATTTTATATAGCTGAAAATAATGAAATTATATTTAATGAATAAAAGTTTTGCTTCTTAAAATCCCAGCTTCTCACTAATCTGTACTGCTGCTGTTACTGCTGCTGCTGCTGTGTCGCTACAGTCGTGTCCAACTCTGTGCGACCCCATGGACTGCAGCCCACCAGGCTCCTCTGTCCATGGGGTTTTCCAGGCAAGAGTACTGGAGTGGGGTGCCATTGCCTTCTCCATTAATCTGTACTATCCTCCTCGATTTCCACACCTACACACACCCACACACAGCCAGCACGCAGAGTTCAGGTTACAGGAACAGCTTTAGGACACCAGGCAAAAAAATTCAGGAAAGTGAGGCCTTTCTGCATTGTCCCTCTTCCTTCACCGTGGTGTCCCTAAACCCACCTCTGTCTTTGGTCCTGGGGGAGATGATGGTCACCCTGGGGTGAGAAGATTCGGTCTGGGAGGTGTGAGGGGACCTCTGCACCCAAGGATGACACATTCTAAGGGAAACAATGTGGTCTGCCTGGGCAGGGATCTGTGTGTGGCAGGTCTCAGATGATAGAGAAGTCAGGGAAAAAGCAGAGCAGAGTAGAGAGGGCAAGCCCCGGATGGCAGTTTGAGGAGCTGGATGACCAGCCTGTGGGCAGAACAGAGCCATGAAAGACCATCGTATAGGGAAGGATGCAGCAAATAGGTGTCAGGACAAGAGAGGGAGTGGCAGCCAAGAGCCCCCAGAACTCCCACCCACACATGGTGCCAATTTTGCCATGCCACAGTCACATGACCTCTCATAGCCACCGAGAGTCTGTTACCCTGTGTCACAGTTTCACACGTGACCAGTCACAAATGGGTTCACTCAGTCACAGAGACACAGGTATTATTCACACTGTTTCACTTAACTTTGGGGACACAAAATTCAAACATCCAATCGTGCCATCACGCTTCTGAAAGCCTAGTCACACACAGTCACAAAGACCCACAGTCACAGCTTGACATATTATCATACAGCCTCACAGTATTACATTCACTGGCAAACATGGCCATGCACAGTCACAAAGACACATGTCACACAGTGGTAAATCTACAATTTCACACATAGCCTCATATAACAATCACCTAACCACTTACCATCATATACCCACTTATATACTCCTCAAATATGGTTCCACTGAGTCACAAAGATATACAGTGCCATTTACACTGTATCTCACAATCTCAGGGCCACAGTGTCATACACACCAGGATATGGTGTTACAGGTTCACACCTGCAAATGGTTCACACAGTCACAAGACTATAGCCATTGGGAGTTATTATACCATGTCATACACAACCTTGCACAATGACTAAACAATACAAAGTCACCTGCCACCATGTACCCAGAATCACAGACACACAATCACACATGGCGTAACTTACTATGTCATACTCATGAAACAAACATGTCCGTGGAGTCCCTGGGTCTTAGGGGCTCAGGTATACACATGACACTTGCCTCCTGGTCTACATAGTCATGGTGTCACATGCAGCCTCTGTTGCAAAAACATACAGCTACAACACAGAAATACTCTACTGGGTAACAGGCTAAAAGAGCAGCAGGAAATTTCAGGTCTTCTAGTCCTGGAGGGAGGGAATAGCCCAACCCACAGGGTTCCAACAGCTTCCCAGGATCTCTGACTCCATCAGGCCACAATTCAGTCACAAAGGCCCGGGGGTCTCAGGCCATGGTCCCCTCCCAGCCCTGAAGGAACAAGGTGCCCTAGGCCCAGGGCTGAGCCCCCCTCCCTCACTCAGTACCTGGCTTTGGGTGCAGTTTCCTCACTTCCTTTCCCACAGCAGGCAGGGCCCTGGCTGGGAGGGAGGAGGTGCTCCTCTCAGCTCAGCTGGGCTGCTTACCCTGCCCTGCTCAGCATATCCTGGCCTGGTCCTGCCCTGCCCTCCCCCTGGGCGTGGGGTTGATGAGGATGAATCACCTTGAGGGCGGCACATGAAGAGACATAACTTTGAGAGACCACATGGCCAGAGAAAGTGAGAGACAGAGAGAGCAGCTGACAGGGCCAGAGATCCACAGAGCAAAGCCAGACACCCCACCATGCAGACCCCTCTCAGGGTAACACACACACGGGTGCCAGGGTCCCAGCAGGTACCTTTTGTCTGCCTCCTTGGGCCTGGAGGCACGCACCTGGCCCTGTCTCCATACCTCAAAGCAGGCAGGCCTCCCTGGGTAAGCCCTCCCTACCCAGTCCATCCAGGGCGGTCGAGCCCCTCTCTACTTAGGACCCCTCTCTCTTCACTGTTTGTCCTAGGGATAGGGTAACCTTGCCACCCTCTGTGGCCCTGCTCTGGCTCACTCTCTGCTCCCTCCCCACCCACTTCACCTGGGAGCCCACAGGTGGGCTTGCCTCTCCTTTCTCTCTGCCTCCTTGCAGGCAGCCCTGCAGAATGGGACTGAAATATTCAGGGACACCCTGGATTCCTAGGTGAGAGGGGCAGATTCTAGCGAAGAGATGAAGGCAGTGAGAAGGGCAGTGACTTGCCCAAGGTCACATAGCAAGTCAGTGACAGACTTGCAGCAGACTGATCTGAGACCGAACTTCTTAACTCTGCTCTCCAAGAGGAAGCTGGGAAAGAGGGGAACCTACAGGGGCAGAGGTGTGCCCCAGTGCTTCACAAAGTCAGGAGCCAGTGCAGCTGGTGAGAACAACACCTCCAAGCCTGCCCACAGATTATGACAACAGGGCTTCAATTCAGGAGTCTGAGCCTGGCCAAGAACCAGGCAGGGCTCCACTGAGGGAAGAAGATAAAAGATCCCTCTCTTTCCTATTGCAGTGTTCCCTCCATGCTCCTCTGCCTACATTTTCCTGTCTCCTCCTATGTTTCCCCTTAGTGTCCCCCATAGCTCCATGTGTCGCTCCCTCTAAGTGGCTAATGGACCTCCAGCTCAAGTCATACCACTTATCTGCACAAGAATCTGCAATGAACTCCCCATTGCCCATGGGGAAAATAGAAGCTTCCCAGCTAGTTCTCTATGGCCCCTCATGACCATGCTGAACTCTCTGGCTTCCCTTGGCTTAGCTTAGTCCCCCAAATACTTCTGAGCCCTGCTCTGAGCCCAGTAGACTAGGTGCTGGAGAAGGTGAAAATCCTATGTCTGCCTTCAGGGAGCTCCCAGGGGAGGTCTTCCCCTGCCCTAGATACCAGAGCTCTTCCCACTGCCCCATCGCATCCTCACCCTCTTAAGTCCTGCATTGATTTTCTCCAGTCCATTTTTTAAATTAAATTAATTTTTTTGGGCCAAACTGCTTGACATATGGGATCTTAATTCCCTGACCAGGGTTTAGACCTGCACCCCTTTATTGACAGAGTAGCACTGAAACATATGCATTACCATATGTAAAATAGATAACCAGTGGGAATTTGCTGTATGATGCAGCAAACTCAACCCGGTGCTCTGTGACAACCAAGGGTGGGATAGGGTGGGAGGTGGGAGGGAGGTTTAAGAGGAAAGGGACATATATATACCTGTGGCTGATTCATGTTGATGTGTGGCAGAAACTAACACAATATTATAAAGCAATTATCCTCCAATTAAAATTAAATAAATTAAAAAAAAAACAAACACTTGCGCCGCTTGCAGTGGAAGTGGAGTCTTAACCACTGGACTGCCAGGGAAATCCTCCAATCCATTTTTTATGGTTGATAATCCATAATATTCTCTCTCACACTTGCACCCACACCCACACACCTGACAAGGTCTTCCACCAGCACTGTCCCTTGACCACTGGGTTTACCAGAGCCCCCAGTACCCATAAGAACAGAGGCCACAAAGGGCACTCCCCCCATAGAAAGTCACTTGACCAAAGGCTTCCACTGCAGGGGGCACAGGTTTGGTCCCTGGTCTGAGTGGGGGAGCAGTGAGGAAAACTGCAAAGACCCAGTGAGAACCACAGAGCTGCTCACAGGTCCACATGCAACGTGTGCAGCACAGGGTGTGCACACACACCTACACTCAGACATCTCTTGCTGCTAACAGGAAACACACTCTGGGCACCCCAGGATGCCTAGGTGCAGCCCCTGCTCTGCTGTGGGATGGGGCAAACCCTCCAACAGGCCCTCAGCAGGCTGAAGGGCAATCTTGATCCTGACCCTCAGGGAGCTCCCAATCTCAAAGACAAGAGACTCTCATTCAGGAAAAGCTAAGTGCGGCTCAGGAAGTGCAAGGGGGTCAGCCTGTCGGGACTGGGGAAGCTCAAGGGAGGGAGAGGCCAGGGACAGGATGGCCAGATAAAATACAGGATGCTTAGTTACGTCTGACTTTCAGATAAGCAATGAATAATTTCTTAGTATAAGCATGTGTCATGCATACTTAAACTAAAAATTTATTTGTTGCTGTTTATTGTTTTAGTCGCTAAGTCATGTCTGACTTTTCAGTGACCACCATGGACTATAGCCCACCAGGGTCCTTTGTCCGTGGGATTTTCCAGGCAAGAATACTGGAGTGGGTTCTCATTTCCTTCTCCAGGGGATCTTCCCAACCCAGGGATAGAACTTGCGTCTCCTGCATTGGCAGGTAGGTTCTTTACCACTGAGCCACCAGGGAAGCCCCAAAATGTATTATGCTATACTAAAAATTTTTTGTTGTACATTTGAAATTCAAATCTACTTTTTTGGGGTGAATTCCAAAAGCTCTAGTCAAGAAGGGATTCTAATAAATGAGGTGGAGCCAGGCCTCTGAGGTGGCACCAGGCAAGCTGTGGGTTCTACCCAATTTCCCTGCAGTGGGTGCCTGAATGCTCATGACAGTGACATTATTTCAGGTATAACCTTGAATCTGGTCTTATTTACTAAAAAAAAGTCAACAACTAAAAATCTGTGGTACTTGACTATTCCAAAGAAGGGTGGCTTGATCACACTTGCTGACCAAACTGCATGGATTAAGATGTTGTGAAGCCTTCACTAGGAATATCTGGCTCAGGAGTAACACAGACCTCAGTTAAATCTTAACACCCTCACTTACTGTGTGACCCTGGGCAAGCCTCTCCATCTATCTGAGCCCCAGTTTCCTTGTGTGGAAAATAGGATAACAATCACAGCCCCCTGGTTTTGAGGAGTCCATGATACAAAGAAGGGAAAGCACATAGTGCCCCCAGCCCCCCGGCAATGTGGCTTGAACTTGAAAGCCAATAGAACTGTACATCCACAAAGAAACAAAACTATGCACACAGATATATAAACCCACGGGCCACAGGCTGCAACCCAACACAAAGCTATCAACACACCAAGAAATATGTGCAAACCCAGTCACAGATGAACACAGAATCCAGCCCCACTCTCTGACAGTTCCTCAGATCAGGGCAGGATTTCTACTAGAGACAGAATGGCAGAGAAAAGACAGTGGTACCTCATCCTCCATTCAAATTCAATTAAAATATAGAAACCAAATGCAATCGTTAAGTTTCAAGAAGTATAACAGAGTTTGGAATTTTCTCATGACGACTTATTGGTACTGAAATAGCAAAATCACTCCAGAAATTGTTTCTGGTAGCTTCACGGCACTGATTGGCAGGTGCCCTGAGCATGTGCTTCTGGGCTTACTGGCAGAACAGATCTACCCCATAGCTGAGTTTGAGGACAAGGACTTTTCCACTGGAACTGGACCCTCACCTCTTTCTGGGAATTTCAGCTCCCAGTTCTCCCCTTTCCTGGCCAGCAGCACCCCCTCTCTCTTCTCCCAGCTGTAGCCTTGGCTTAATCTCAAGACAGCTAATAGGGCCGCAGACTGGAACTCAGCCATTAACTCCCTGGTGACCTGGGGGATTGCTTCACAACTCTGGACCCCAATTTCCCCATCTGCAAAATGGGGAGAGTATGTGTGTGCTTCTCATTGTGAGGAACTGGTGAGATGCTACTTTGGGCAGAAGCCAGCCCTGGCACTCAGGTCTCCTGACCCCCAGTGTATGCTTCTCTCAGCAACCCCCAGATCCCTGCCTCTCCAGGGTGTGAGATAGGCCCCTGAGACAGCTGAATTCCTGGGGGTGGGGTGGGGTGAGGAAAGAAGAGGGAGTGGAAAAGAACAGCAAATAAGAAAGTGTCCTTTGGGAAGCCAGCTCTGTGGGGGGTGGGGAAGGGGAGCCCCTCAGCTTGAGAAAAAAGCAGAGGATAAAGGTGGGGTAGCTGCCCCACCTCTTTCCACCAGCCCCTTGAATGTGAGGTCCAGCCCAGCTGCACTGCTCTGCTTTTGCAGCCAAACTTGTTTGGCCTGGCAGATGTTCTCTCTGAAAGTTTCAACACAAAGCTCTGTCAAGTAGAAGTGCAGGGGGAGCTGTCTATAGGAACCCTGTGGCTAGCTAAGAGTCCTTCCTTGAAGTGGACTGGTCTTGTGAACATAAGGACTCTGCAGAAAAATGGAGGCATCTTCTGCAGAGTGAAGGCATTTTAGGAAAGTGGGAGCCATTCTGGCAAGTAAGGAGCTTCCTAGAATGTTTCCTTTTGAAAACTGGAGAAACATTATGTAAAATGGAGGTCTCTTTGATAAAAAGGGAAGAAATTTCTGCAATTTCTTTGCAATATTCCATTTCTGCAATGTGGAGGTTTCCTCAAAGTGGAGCGACATTCTATAAAGTAAGGAGCGTTCTATAAAGACCCTTTTGTGAAATGGATGACATCTGTAAATGGAATCTGACGAAATACAAGACTGTTCTATAAAATGGAGGAACTCTTTTGTAAAATGAGGTTCCTTTTGTAAAGTGAAAAACATTCTGTAAAGTGTGGACCCTTGTGTAAAGTCAGAACCTTTCTGTAAAATGGGACAACGTAATGCAATAGAGGATGGTGAGGGTGGGGGTAAACTAGAGAGTACATGCCTCACTTAAAGCAGGGACAAGCCAGGACATGGAAGCAACCTAGATGCCCATCAGCAGATGAATGGATAAGGAAGCTGTGGTACATATACACCATGGAATTTTACTCAGCCGTCAAAAAGAATTCATTTGAACCAGTCCTAATGAGATGGATGAAACTGGAGCCCCTTATACAGAGGTGAAGGTAAAGCCAGAAAGATAAAGAACATTACAATACTAACACATATATTATGGAATTTAGAAAGATGGTAAACGATAACCCCTATATGAAAACAGAAAAAGAGACACAGAATACAGAACAGACTTTTGAACTCTGTGGGAGGAAGGTTGAGCGGTGGATGTTTCAAAAGAACAGCATGTATACTATCTATGGTGCCTGAAACAGATCACCAGCCCAGGTGGGATGCATGAGACAAGTGCTCCGGCCTGGTGCACTGGGGAAGACCCAGAGGAATCGGTGAGAGGGAGGTGGCGGAGGGGATCGGGATGGGGAATAAGTGTAAAATCTATGGCTGATTCATATCAATGTATACAAAAACCCACTGAAATGTTGTGAAGTAATTTAGCCTCCAACTAATAAAAAAAATAAAAAAAAAAAAAAAAAAAAAAAGCAGGGACAGCAGCTTCTCCCGTTTATCTAATTGTCACCTTGCAGTAACAGGGCCCCTGCATTTTCAGGTCTTCCAATATTTCAAGAAAATCAGAAATCCAGACTTTTGCAAGAAATCCCTTAATTTTAAAAACACTGAGTAGGTCAAATGAAATGTGTGAGTCAGATTCAACTTATGGGACACCACTTTGCAATATCTGAGTTGGATGGTTCTTAAGGCCCCTTCCACATCTGCCATTTACTTCCTGCTCTATCTGACATGCTATGGCCCTGGGGCAGCAGCTTTGGAGTCTCTCCTCCACCCTCTGGAAGGGCCCAGTCTCCTAGGGACCTGAGTAGTTTCAGAGAGCTGGCTCATGCAATACTTGTCAGCAGTTCCCTGAACTGGAATCTGCCTTTTGTTCTGTCTTGTCTTCTGCCCTGTTTAGGATGCCTGGTGAAAAAAGCAGGAGATTGCAAGAACTTTTAGAACTCTCTGGAACTCAAGGTGCTTACTTTTTTGTGAAGGATATAAGGTATGAGGATTCAACTGTTTGTTGAGCTCCTACTCTGCTCCAGGCATTGTTTCCTATATGGCACCCTCCTAACAACTCTGTATGCTATTAACTCCTTTTTACAGATGAGGAAACTGAGGCACAGAGAAACAAAATAACTTGCCTGAGGAAGTGGTTGAACTGAGATTGGATCCCAAGTGTGTTTGTGTCCAGAGTCACAGAGCACATCCTCACTCAATGTCTGCTGAATTGGGAAAGAAATCACATTGAGGAGAGGGGGAAGGAAGAGAACTTTCTAAAGGAAATGGATTTTGAGTCCAGTCATCCAGGAAGTGTTTTTTCACATATAGATGGACTGGGCACAGTCCTGCAGGCAAGGGAAGAAAACTGAGCAAAGGTGTGGATACTAGGGGTGGGGCGGTAAAGCATGTGTTTGAAGGACACAGTGAATAGAGTCCTGGGCTTGTAAGACTAGGAAAGAATAGAAGGAAGGGGCCGAAAAGGCCAAAAGACAGGCAGGCACTCTCCTCCTTCACCAACCACTACCACCAAGATACAGACCCATAGGGGCCACGCAGAGATAGGCACTAGCACAGAAACACATACACAGTCTACATACAGAGAGACCCACATACAGAAACAACTGGAAAAGGTCCAAGGGCTCAGACAGAGCCAAGGTAACACAAAACAGGAATACAGGAACACTTAACATATACAGACCTAGAGACACACACAGACACACATGGATGTATAACATACACGTGGAAATACATAATAACAAGAACATTAAGATATACACAAAACAGACCCATGGAGACAAAAACAGTTAGGCAGCCAGGCACATGTGCCCTCATGTGCATACATACACACACACACACACACCGCAGACTCAAGGGAGCACAGACAGCCCATCCCTCTTCCAGTTTCTTGATTACTGTGAGGGCCTAACCACCTCCTCCCAGCGTCTCTGGACCTGAGGCCAGAGAAGGCTGGGAGTGGTAGCTCCACCCCCAGGGAGGGGCTGGGGACTTAGAGGACAGGAAGGGAAGGGAGTGGAGCTGCAGCTGGGAGCACTGGGGGCAGTAATTACCCGGCGCTGGGGCTGCCACGCTGGCTGGGATTTCCCTCCCCTTGAGGACAAAGCCACTGGGGAATGGCCCTTCTGACCCCTGCTGTGTGTGACCCCAGAGCCCCCAACACTTACCCATCCCCCCTCCCCACTTCCCTGAGGCCTGGTCAAAATTGAGATTTGGTGACACAGAGAAATCATGAGGGGGAAAAAGACAGAGAGAGACCGGGACAAAGACAGGAAAACTACAGAGACCCAGAAATTTGGACAGCTAGAGAGGGAGTCAGGAAAAAAGGGGTGGGGCGAGTCAGAAGAGAGACAGTGACACTGAGAGATGCAGGCCTAGAGAGGCAAAGGGGACAAAAAGGACAGACCAGGGCCACTTGTTGAACATGGCTACAATGTGCTCTACTTGTGGCATTTAATCCTAACAACCCCAGGAGGTGAGGATGCTAACTCCATTTTGTAGATGAGAAAACCGAGGCTCAGAGGGGTGAGGTGATTTGCTCAGGATCACATAAAAGTAGAAAGTGGCAGAGCTGGGGTGAGGGAGTGGGGGCTGCCTCTCACCACTGCCTGCCCCTGCCCGGGACATGGGAGAAAGGAGTTCTCCGGAGACAGAAGCTGTCTGGAGACTCAAAGTCCTGAAGTCCCGAAGAGATGGCAGTGTGAAAGAGCCCAGCACCTTCCCTGCCCACCTCCCCTGTGTCCCCGGTGGGGGAGGGGGCCGTGGCTACACCTGGAACGCATTAGGCAGGGAGGCCCAGTCTAGGCGAGCCAGGAAGATGCAGAAGGGGGAGCAGGGAAGGTGAAGGTGAAGTTGAAGGCAGCAGCGTGGGAGGTGGCAAGGGCCTAGAAGGCCCAGGCAGAAGAGCTTCTATGCCAGCTTGAGCTTCTTGGGGCTGTGCTGCCAGTCCCGCCCTTCCCGCTTTCTCCAGGAGCCCTCCCTCCCTGACTTAACCCCTTCTCAGCGGAAGTGCTGCTGAGGGCTGAAAGCTGCCAGCAACAGCAATGGGAAAAGCCTTCAGTTCCCTCTCTGGGCCTCAGCCACACACCTGTGCCCCTCACCCTCCCGTCCTTAGTCTGGGGCCCAGATGGACACAGTTGACACTGACTGGGCACTGCCACACAGATGCCCCTTTTCCAGGCTTCTCAGACTCAGTGCATTCTAAACCCCAGCTCTACCCCAGCCCCTAGTGGCTCCTCCTCCTGCTTCCCCACCCCAGGAACTGCACCTCCAGCCACCCAGTTCCCTAAGCTAGTCCCTAAGCCAGAGGTTTGGCTTTCTTCGAGACTCCTCCTGCTTCTTCAACTCACTTGAATCCAGCCAGACCCCAAGTCCTGTAGACTCAGCTTCTTCAGAGGGCAGGAATCCATAGGCTATCTTTCCCAGTCCAGCCTCCTAACTGGTTTCCTTCCCATCCTCAGGGTCCTCTACAAGGTATTCTCCACACCACAACCAGCTTATGAAAACACAGTCCCCTTCAATTTTTGCAGCCTGGTGATGGGCTCCCCTTGCCTCTGGAGTGAACTCCAAAACTCCTGAGCTCAGGGACAAGTAAGGCCAAGCTAGAGAATACTTCCCCACCCCCACCCTCCAGGCACAAAGGCCTCTTGTCTGTTCCTCGAAAGTGCTCTCCTCAGCCTGGGGCTTTGGCACATGTCATTCTCGTGGGCCTGAACAGCTTTTCTGCTTCTCCTTACCTCTGGACTCCTATTTATCCTTCAGATCTCAGCTCAAGTGTCCTCTCTTTTACCTGCCTGCCCCCTCCTCATCTGTTCCTGCAGCATCTGTGCTTGGAATTACCTGTCATGTCTTCCCTGCTAGAAAGGAGCTCCACGAGAACAGGGACTGAGCCTGCCTTGTTGCCCAGCCAGCAACTCAGAGGGCCAAGCAACAAGTAGGTACTCAATAAACATTTGTTAAATAAAGAAATGTCCTCCTCCCTCCTCTCTTTCACTCTGCATTATTTGCTCACCAAGAACTTATTGATGCCCTATTATATACCAGACAAATGTGATGAGCAGGTCCTCGATGTTACAAATGGGGAAATGAAGGTGTTGTGGTGGGAAGGGAAGCCTGAGGGCACAGTGAATCAGGAGTGCTGAGTTCCTTCTGCTGCTAGCCTCATCCTTGTCTCCAGTCCTCTGTGTTGAGGTACATTTTGGAGATGTCACGCCTTCCAGGTCCAAGGAACTGGGTATTGGACCCTGGAGAGGCTGGACTCACTGCTCTAAGGAAGACTGCTCTCTACAGTTGAGGGCAGTTAACTCTTCCGGGCTGGGCATCAGGAGACTACACTTCCTGTCCTCTTTCCAGACAGGTCCTAGCCACACCCAGACAGCGTCTGGCCAGCTCCACATCTGCCTAAGGCATTTAGCTAACTGGCCTCCAGAAAGCCATGGCTGGCATCTGTCTGGGGCACTGTTAGCTACCATTCACCCTTGCAGGACCAAGTAGCCCCAGCCAGGCCATCCCCTAGAGGCAGAGGAACCTGAAAGGCTGGAGGAATGGGGGTGCCAATCATCTGCAATTGGAGACTTCAATTCTTTATTAGTTCTTTTTGTAGCTACCTTTGTTGTATTTGTTTGGGAGGTCCCAGGTGACTAGGAACCAAATCTGGGTTCTTTCTCAGACACTCCCCTGAAATCTCAAACTGCTGCTCTCCAAAAACCACCAGCAGAGCCCACCACCCCTTCCTTTCAGGAGTCCTCTCTTCTCCTTTCCATGAGCAACCTCCCTCTAAGGCCTCTCAGGATGCCCTCAACAGGGAAAACATGGAGGGAGTCACAGGAATTTACTAATGTTTGGTTTGCTTTTCAGTACTCCCTTCGTTCTGTGCAACAGCCAATATCCTGGGTATATGTGAAATGGGTCTCAGCTTTATGCAAATATACTTTAAAAACTGCTCCTCCCCCCATCCCAAATGGCATTTCTAAGGCAAATTTTGGGCAAGTAATGAATGATCCACCTGAAGATGACTCTGCTGACTTCACTATATATGTCTTCAAGGAGGGGACTGGCCCCCAGAACCATGTACACTCTCTCCATGAGCTGCTGTGTGGCTGGTGGTACTCATTGGCAGTGGAAAAACGCCCAAACATCTCTGGCCTAGACCTCTCTTCAGAGCTTTCCAACCCTACATCCAAATGCCTGTTGGCCACATCCACCCAGGTGTCCCTCCAGGGCTCTTAAATGCAACAGGTTTCAAATGTATCTCAGTATCTTCCCTCAAACCTGCTCCTTCTCTTGCAAGTAGATGGCCCCACCACTAACCACCAGGTCACTGTAGTTGATTTCAGAAAACGACCCAGAAACATCCTGGACTTTTCTCTCTTCCTCAGCCTCTATATCCAAGATCTGTCCATGTTAGCACTGAAATACTTCTCAGATCTTACCTTCTGCACCTGCCATACCATTACCTCTTGCTTGGATGACTGCAATCCCTACCTGCCTGTCTCTGACCCCACTCTTGTGCCCCTACCATCAACTCTCCACATACAGTCATGGGGAATTCTCAAACACCCATATCTGAGCACATCATTCCCTGTCAAAATTCCCCTTTGCCCTCAGGATAAAGTTCCTTCACCAGCCTTATCTTTCTGCTTCTCCCAATATCAGCACCGTCCCAGGATGCCTCATATCTCAGTGCCTTTGCTCATACTGAACTTCCTACCTGAATTGCCTCCATGTTCCTCCTAGCTCTGAAAACCTTGCTGACACCCTTCTAGAGCCCTTCCTTTGGGCCAGGCCTTGTGCTGGATGCTGCTGATACCAGGGTTTCCTCTGCCCTAGAGTCCCAGAACTATAACTGCCTTCCAACTTGAATGGCCATATGGCAGCCATTCACAAGAGCTGGGCATAAAGGGTAAACTGAGGCTCCCAGTGTCTTATATGGGTGAGAGGTTGACTCATTCCCTTTAGTTTAGATCCCATGCCTCCCTTCAGGGTTGGAAGTTACGGTGAGGCGGCCAAAAAGGGGCCAAAAAGGGAAAACAACGTCAGAGTAGAGGCTGATGTGGTATCCTAATGATACTGACTCACTGTAGGATCACAGCTAAACTGCCTCTCAGAGTCTCCATGGTCCCAGCTCAAGAATGGTGCCCATTCTAGGCTATATATCAGAATCACCTGGGGAGTTTTCACAATAGATTCCTGGGTTGCAACCCCAAGATTCTGGAGCTCTGAGTTAGAGTCTGGGAATCACATTTACTTTTTCAAAGTCAACAAGGGATTCTGATTTTCATCTAGTTTAGGAAACCCAGGACCAGATGGTGACAAGGGACCTTTCCAACTCCAGAACGAGTGTCAGATGATGCCCTAGGCTCCAAATCAGGAGAAGCTAGCCCCTCTTGCTGCCTCCCTCAACTCAGTCCTTCCACTACCCATGAAAATGCTTTAACACCAGACTTTAATGCTTTGCAACTCTTTCAACTGAGCTAAGGTCAAGTCCCAAGCTATCTCCCAACCAGCATCTAGAAAGATATTCCCGAAGCTGAGAAAGAGGGTAGGGTTCTTCCCAAATCTCTATGAACAAACCTATACTTGGGAACTCCTTTCTGACTCTCTCAAAGCACTCTCTTGTATCTCAGAGAGGTTAGGTTATCTCAGTAACCCAATAAGGCCTCACATTTTATTAACCTGGGAAATGGCCATAAAAACAATCATCCAGCCCCTGGATAGGAATCAGGGTAACTAAAAGACAAAGCACTTTGAAGCAATTCAAAGCTTTCCCATGGATAAGATATTAATACATTATTTTAAAAAGCACCCCCCCCCCACATACACCACCAGGATGGACCACTGGCTCCTAAGGATGGTGATTCTATAAAGGCTTCAGCAGTCTGAAGGAGGAAGGCAGGAGGCACACAGAAATCTTAACATATGGACTAAAAATGTTTCAACCCTTTAATTGAAACTTAAGACTCTGTCTCTCATACACACATACACATACACACACACACACACATACACATACACACACACACACACACACACCCTACAATCACCAACCCTGCCCTCTTTGGGCCAATTATAGGCGAGTCCTGTAGAGAATGAAGCAAGTCACTTGTGCCTACCCCTGGGTTGGCCAGGCAGTGGGGGAGGCGGGCTCTCACGCCCCATGCTGCTGTGAATCACATGGCTCAGTGCTTGTCTTGCCAGGGCCTGAGTAATTCCTCCGCCTCCACTTCAGAAGGTTTTTCTTATTTTTTTTTAAATTTTATTTCATTCTGCAGGCTTTGCAACCACATAGACTCCTCATGGCATTCTCTAGATGAGGAAATTTGAGGCTCAAAGAAGGGAAGTCACTCACCCAGGGTCCTACAGTGAGTTAGTGAGGAATGGTTGAATGAGACATCAGGTCCTTCCCTGACACCTTTCTTATTCCCACTCTTCATCTTGAAGTGAAAAAATAGAAAAAGACACCCACCAATGACTAAGGCCTTTTAATACTGTTTGTCAGTCCTAAAAGAAATCAGCCCTGAATATTCATTGGAAGGACTGATGCTGAAGCTCCAATACTTTGGCCACCTAATGTGAAGAACTGACTCATTAGAAAAGACCCTGATGCTGGGAAAGACTGAAGGCAGGAGAAGGGGATGAGAAGATGAGATGGTTGGATGGCATCACAGACTCGATGGACATGAGTTTAAGCAAGCTCCAGGAGTTGGTGATGAACAGGGAAGCCTGGCACACTGCAGTCCATGGGGTCACAAAGAGTCGGACACGACTGAGCAACTGAACTGAACTGAACTAAACTACTAAAGCAGGGACTTCATTGGGAAAAAAAGAGTGTAGGAAATCTGTGCTGCTTTTTGGGGGGAGGAGGGGAGTGATTCATGATGGGTACTGTGATTGTAATTTGGAAGGACTGGTGGAGTGGGAAGAATCACTGCTGTGTATTGATCAGAGGCCAGAGACCAGGGGCCCAGATGCTGCCCAGCTACTGACTCCCATACCAAGAGTATCTGGAGGGCAAGAGTCCAGTTGTCCTTCTCTTAGACAAATAGTTACTGAGGTCCTACTATGTGGCCCCTTTGTATCTGTTTAGGCATTTGTTCAACAAGGATTTATTAAGCATCTACTGTATGCTAGCCACTATGCTAGTTGCTGGGGATCCAGTGATGAACAAAACAGATACAATCCCCTTGCCCTCTTGGAGCTCACATTCTAGTTGAAGAAGACAGGCAATAAATAAGTAGACACATAGAATAAGATAATTGCATATGTACTAAGTGCATGGATGGAAGTGCACTGGCAACTTCGATGGACACCCACAAGGGCCCCTACCTAAAGTGATCAGGGAAGGTCTCTCAGAGGAGATGACATTTGAGCTGTGACCTAAGGGTAAGAAACAAGCCAGGTGGAGAGCTGGGGGAAGAGCTGCCAGGCAGAGGGAAAAGCAGATGCAAAAGCCCTGAGGTGGGAGTGCTTGTGGCATGTTTTGGGATCTGAAAGAAGGTGCTGCAATAAAGTGGGTGAGTAACCTGCTCCACACAGTGTCTGTCAAGGTGAGTTTGGAAAGTCAGCAGGAGCAACATGCAGGCAGGGTGTTAAAGGCCTATTGTTAGCTGATTTATCTCCAGCCCATTTGGAGGGAGCCCCTGAGGTTCCACGACTAGCTCAAGGTCACAAGAGCAGCAAGGGACACATGTTGCTCATACTTTTATGCTTTGCTAATGCTACCTGGTGCTGGTCCACAGTCCCCTAAATCTGAGGAGCCTGGGATGTGGGCCCTGGGAGGTCCCAGAGGCTCAACAGCTCCTTCATTGTTGCCTAGTGGAAGGCACTGTTTTTCCTCCATGGCTCCTGGGCTCAGGTCCACATGGGATATTCCCAGATAGAGGAGGCCCTGCTGGACTCCTCAGACACTCAGGTCTTTGCAGCACGAAGGCCTCTCCAGGCAGTGGTCAGTGGTCCCAGCCTGGCCTAGAGCCGCTTCACTCTGCAAATCCAAGTTCAAGCATCCTGACTTCTCACAACCAACCTTGTAGTCCTGCACCTCTCCAGCTCTGCTACAACTGGCTTTTGCACCGCCCCCCTCCAACCATCACCACCTCCAGCCCTTCCCTCCAACTTGATCTCCAAGGCCCACCTCTTAAGACCACCTTTCTCTCTCATCAGCACCTTTCACTCCCTCCTTCCCTTGTTCTCCTGCCACACGCACTGGCAAAACCCCAACCTTGGATCAATCCACCATCCCTATTTTTTTTTTTTCCACTCATACTCCAGAGCTGCTGAATAGTACAGGAGAAAATCACATAAGCAGAAGGCTTGGCATTACTTTCATGGTCTCCAAGCTCAGTTTGGGGAAGCAGAAAGACCATAGACTTTGGACTCAAACAGATCTGTTTTGGAATCCTGTCTCCATACTAGCTGTGTGACCTTGGACAGGTTACTTAACTTCTCTGAGCCTCAGTTCCCTCATCTACAAAATGGGGTTAATGATATCTACTTCACAGGAGGCTCCTGAAGATGAAATAAAAACCCATGTAAAGCACCCAGCCCGGTGCCTGGCACAAGGTAGGTGCTTGGCAAATGGGAGACTCCTTTTCTCCCATTCCCCCAAACAAGCCCCGGTTCCTCCAACCAAATCCCCCTTACTGCCTTGCAATCCTACCCCTTTTTCTTAGAGTGCTCCCTCTCCCATTAGCCTCAGAAGATAGAAGAGAAGGGGGTCGGAATGGTTGAGAGGGCACAGCGGACAGAGAGGAGGCGGGAGTTGGGGGTGGGGGTGGGACTGGGGTTGAAAGAATTAGAAGGCCGAGGAGCGAGGGAAGCGGTTGGAGGTTGAGAAGAGTCGAAGGGCTGTGGTGAGCGAGCCGGCCCTGAGAACAAGAACCCGCTCCCAGGCCCATGGCTGGGGCTCCCATTCTCTCTCAATCACTCACCAGGCCGGGGCTGCGAGCCCTCCAGGTGGTAGGAGAAGCGTAGGGCCCGGTGGTGCTGTGGACTGGGGCCGCAGGGCAAGACCCGGGGGCCTGGAGCGACGCCCAGGCTGGTGTCCGAGGGTCCGGGAAACTGGGGATCCAAGAGGCTGCCGAGAGCCGAGCCTGAGCCCCTGGGCACCGGCAGTCCGGGTTCCGAGGCTCCAGGGTCCGAGTCAGCATAGGCCGGTGACGCGGCGCCGGGGGAGTTCGCAGTTGGGTGTTCGGGCTCTGAAGGCCCGGCGCCCCCCGGGGCTCGGTGGCCGTGCATGGTCCGGGCCTGGGCGCGGGGCCCGGGCTCCCCGCTTGGCTCCAGCTCCTGGGGCGGAGGCACGGGCGGAGGAGGCCCGGCGCCCGGCGGAGCAGCGGCCTCAGGCTCGGGGGGCGGGGCTGCGGGCTCAGCCCCACTGCGGAGACTCAAGCCCCCAGCCCGGGCCCGGGCCAGCAGCCGTGGCAGCGGTGGCAGTACCAGCAGTAGCCGCGGCCACCGCCGCGGCGGTACCAGGCATCGCCGGCCCCGGCCCCGCGCAGGGAGTGGGTTCGGCGGGGCCGGGGGCCCGCTGGGGAGCGCTGTCTATGCGGCAGCGGCTGAGTGAGGGTCGGGGGGTTGCGCTCGGCGTGGGCTCTCTCGCGAGCAGTGAGCCACTTCCGTGGCCCCGGGGCGAGCGGCGGTCTGTTCCGAGTTCAGGGTCTCTTCTCTCTCCCCAAATGGGAATCGATCTAGGCTCTCCTGGCTGGTCGGAAAGGGTTCTTCCTCCCGCCGCAGCGGAGGCTAGGGGGCGGAGGGGAGGAAAGGAGAGGGAAGGGGAGGGAGGGAGGAGAGGATGGCGGTGGCGGGGGGCGCGCCTATGCGCCGCGCGCTCGGGCTGCGGGGCTCTCCCTCAGCCAATGCCTCCAGACGATGCTCCAGCAGCGGGGGCTGGGGAACAGTCTAGGCCCGGCTCCACCGTCCTCCCCAGCCTCGGCCTGGGTCTCCGCGGTGGCGGGCGGGAAGGAGCCTGGAGAAGGGGGGTGGAGAGGCGGGAGTCGTCGCTGAAGCAGCCACAGCCACAGCGGCGCTGGGACCCAGTTGCCCGGGTCCCGCCCCCTCGCTCAGGATTCGCGCCTGGCCACGCCCCCTAGCTAGGGCCGGCCTCTATTCTCGCTACGACCGCCCTCTAGGCCCTCCTCCTTAAAAATTCCGCCTCAGCCTGCAGTACGCATCTCCCCCTGGTCCAGCATAGGCAAGTCAACGGGCTCAACCTACCCAAATCTGCCTTTCTGTCCCATCTCAGGTCTGTCTCTCTCTGCTCATCCTCAATCTCTTTTCTATCAACCTTCCCAAATGTTCCAGAGTTTCTCTAGAGCTTGGCTCATAGGGGACTTGCCTTTCATGCTCTTCACTCAGCTCAGATCAGACCTCGTGGTCATTTTGCCACCTTTGACCAATAGCCTCAATTCCCGGGATTGTCGCATCTGCCTGGCAACATCCCAACCTTGAATCAGCCCAACTGTCCATCTTTTCTATGCCTGTGCCCAGGCAACTAAACACTGCAGGAGAAAACTGTTCAACCTCATAGATTTGTGCCACTATAAACTCATGGTTCCCAGCTTCTACCAGGCCTTCCGTTCTGATCCACAACCCTTCTATGCCTTCCCGACAGCCCCCTCTCCCATGCTCCACAACAGCCATTTCTAACCTCCCTTCTCCTCAGTCCCCCTTCTTCATCTAATCCCTGACCCTCAGCAGATGACCCCACCTCCTACTTCATAAAGTAAACAGAAGTCACCAAAAAAGGAAGTTCCGGACTTCTTGCTACCAAACCTAGAGTCTGTCCTTTGCTCCTTCCTATTAGCATTTAAACATACTCAGGTCTCTTCCTTCTAAAAACAATTACCAAAACATCTTCCTCTCCAATCACCTCCCTCTCTTCTCTCTATAAATGTCTCAAAAGAGTCACCTGCACTTAACTGCCTTAATTTTCCCATTTCCCACTTATTTTAAAACCCACTCCAATCTGCCTCTATTTATTTGCCTGATACTGCTCTCTTATGAAGGTCTACTGTGGCCCATATCACTAAATCCAATAGAATCTTTTCAGAGGTTATCCTTTTTTTTCCCTACCTGACTTCTTGGTAGCATTTGGCACTAGTGAACATTCCCTCCTCTTTAAACCACTTCTGTGACACCACACTCTTGTTTTCTCCTACTTCCTTGGTAACCCCTTTTTACTTTCCAGTCTCCTTGTACGACTCTTAAAGCTGGTGCTCTTTAGGGTTTGCCCTGAGCTCTCTTATCTCTCTCTCTCTCTCTGCTCTTTCCTGCATTACATTCATTCCCATAGTGTCAACTATCATTTATTTGCTGATGACCCCCAAATTAATACCTCAAGTTCAGATATTTTTTCTGACCTATGCATTCAATAGGTTAATAAACAGCTCTACCTGAATACCCTGGAGACACCTAAAGCTTCAGCTTCTCTCCAACTCAAGGCATCCTCCCTGAAGCCTTTTTGTCCATCTTTGTACCTTATCTTAGTGAATGACTCCAGTTAAGACAGAAACCTGAGCTATACCCTGACTCTTTTCTCTCCTCCACCCCCAATGCAATCACCAAGTCCTGTCATTTTTATCTCCTGAATATCTCCCAAATTTATGTAGTCTCTTCATTTCTGCTGACACTACTCTAATCTAGGCCAGCACTATTTCTAACCTGAATACTGTCATAGCTTGTTTCATTCTTGTTCCCTGGCATCAAGTCTCTTCACTGTAGGCAATGTGATTTTTGAAAAGGTAAACCAAATCATATTACTCTCATGTTTAGAACGTTTTAGTGAGTCCCTACTGGCTCAAAAGGAAAGCTGCCTTCCTCAACAGGCAAAATTAAACTGGGCCCTTCATGATTTGACTCCCACCAGCCTTTCCAGACTCCATGCTTGAGTCAAAGCTGAAATTCTTAGACTTCTCCTTAGTCTGTCTAGCTTTGAGGGCTTTGCATATGCTATTGTATCTGCAAGAAATTTTCTCCACATCTCCCCAATTCCATTTCATCTGTTCTTCAGATCTCTGCTCATTTGATGAATGCCTTTTGGGCACACACTTGGGGCCAGGCACACTGTGAGGCACTATTTATGTAGTGGTGAATAAGACAGATGTGAACAAGATCGTGGTGAACAAACTTGGCTCTCAGAATTTCAGTCTGGTGCTGGAGAAGACTTGAAGTAAACAAATACATAATTACAACATATAAACACACAAAATTACAAATTATGATAAGGCTATAAAGAGCCAGGACAGGATGATAGGAAAGAGAATATGGGGGCAATTTAACCTGAGAGTCAGGCAGATCCTGATATTTAAGCTTAGTGAAGTGGGAGTTAGGTTATGAAGAGGGGAGGCAAAAGTGTCCTAGGCAGAGGCCACGGCAAATAAGAAGGCCCTGGGAAGAAACCAGTGTGGCTGGAGCATAGAGAGCTGAGGGCAAGAGGATGGGATGTGAGGTTGAAGAAGTAGGCTGGCAGAAACCAGCTTATGTTGAGATTTATAGGCCATGGTAAGGAGAACAGATCTTATTCTGTGAGCAATAAAAAGGTACTGAAGCAGTGCTTTTAAATGTGGGTCAAACTGAAGAAGGTATTGAAATCAATTTGATAAAAGAATAGAAAATATCAGAATGTATTATAGGGTCATGAAGGAAGGGTAAGCATGTCTCATGAAACTTTTGTTTCAGTTTGTATCATTTATAATCGTGATGAAATACTATCTCTTTTGTAGATACTTCACACCCCACAAATGCTGAAATACACTACATTGAAGGGTTTTAAGCTTGGGGTTTACATGGTATAGCTCTCTTGTCACTCAGTCGTGCCCGACTCTTTGTGACCCCATGGACTGCAGCCCACCAGGCTCCTCTGTCCATGAGATTTTCCAGGCAAGGATACTGGAGTGGGTTGCCATTTCCTTCTGCAGGGGATCTTCCCAACCCAGGGATCGAACCCGGGTCTCCTGCACTGCAGGCAGATTCTTTACCGACTGAGTTACAAGGGAAGCCCATAGTTAATGTTTAAAAAGATTACTTTGGCTGCTGTGAATTGAATTGGAGATAGACAAGATTAGGAGTCTACTGCAATCAGAGATGATGGTGAGTGTGACTAAGGTGGTAGACTGTGAGATGAAGAGATGTAGATAGATTTGAAAGATACTTAGAATTGAAAGGGCTTGGTGTGCTGGCTTGGGGGTGGGAGGAATCAAGGATGCCTCCCAGGGATCTAGTGATGTGAAGCCAGGTCATTCATTGAGATGAGGAAGATGGAAAGAGGAACAGGTTTTCAGGGGATGATCAAGAGTTCAGTTTTACATGCCCTTGAGATAGCCAAATGAAGAAGTCAGGCAGATAGTGGTATATAGTATACAGAGGAGAAGTATGGTTTCAGATATAATTGAGAGTTGGCAGTATAGAGATAGCATTAAGAACCATGAGAGAAGTCAGTCTGGGACAGAGCAAAGAGAAAGGAAGAGGACCCATGACCAAGCTCTGAGGAATTTCAACTTTAGAGGTTCGACGAAGTAGGAGGTGGCAAAGAGACTGAAAACAGGTAAAGAGATAGGGACATAACTAGGGTTAGGAAAACCAGAATGGATAAAGAATGGATACACCATTGGTGGGAGTGTAAACTGATACAATCACTCTAGAAAATGCTGGGCATTTTCTAGTAAAGCTGAATGATGCACAAACTCTAGGACCAGCACTTTTAGGTGTCTCTCCCAGAGCAATAGTTTCCATAGTGTGGTCTGGGGATCCTGAGGGCAGGGATGGGGAGTGGGGGGGCCAAAACCATAACTCTAGAAAGATGTTATTTGCTTCTTTACTCTCATTCTCTCAAGCATGGAGTTTTCCAGAGGCTAACATGTGAATGTGATATCATAACAGATTGAATGCAGAAGCAGATATGAGAATCCAGCTGTCTTCTATTAAGCCATACAGTAAAGAGATGTGCAAAAATGTAAAACAATGCCACTCTTCTCACTACATTTTTTTGGTTTGGAAAATAGTTATTTTTCATAAAAATGTTACTTTTGTTAAACGTAATGGGCTTATTTAAAATTAATATATTTATATTTTCTTAGTTTTAATTTCTAATACAGCAAGTATCAATTGGTATAAGCCAATACATCAAAGCTCTTTGGGGTATGCAATAATCTTTAAGAATGTAAAGGAAGTCTTGAGACCAGAAAGTTTGAGAATTTCTCCCCTAGAGAAATCCTTGCACGTGTGTATTGGGAGACACTACAAGTGTTCACCAAAGCCTGTTTGACAACATGAAACAGAAACAAGAGCATAAGATTAATAAATTGAGACATGTTTATACAGTGGAATACCACAATGAAATAAATGAATGAACTCCAGCCACATGTATCAACATGGAGGAAACTTAGGAAACCTAATACTGATTCCAAAAAGTTATGGAAGAATATGTTTCTATAAATTTGAACAACATGCAAAATTATACAATATATGGATGCAGTCATATGTTGTAAAACCATACAGAAAAGCAAGGCATGAAAAATGACAGTGGTTGTCTCAGGGAGGGAAAGGAAATGTGATTGGGTAGGACTATGTGGTGGGTTTTGTCATTCAGAAATGATTTTTTAAAATAATTTTATGTATTTATTTTTGGCTGTGCTGGGTCTTCTGTTGCTGTTCAGGATTTTCTCTAGTTGTGGTGAGTGGGGGCTACTCTTCGTTGCAGAGCACAGGCTCTAGGGCATGCAGGCTTCAGTAGTTGCAGCATGTGGGCTCAGTAGTTGTGGTTCCTGGGCTCTAGAGCACAGGCTCAATAGCTGTGATGCACAGGCTTAGTTGCTCAACGGCATGTGGGATCTTCCTGGACCAGGGATTGAACCTGTGACTCCTGAATTTGCAGGTGGATTGTTTACTGCTGAGCCACCAGGGAAGTCCAGAAATGATGTGTTTTTGAAGCTGGGTGATGGGTACAGGTACATAGGTATTCTATAATTTATTCAAACAGTACAGACATGTATATTCTGAAATTTATAATGTATTATCATGAAAAATAAATAAAGTTAAAAAACAGGAATAATTGGATAGAGTGATGGTGGGAGGGTATATTGTTTTAGGACCCTCCCTGAGGTCAGAGGGAATAAAACACTGCCCTCTATCCTGCTGAAGTGGAGCTAGGTGTGTAGGCAATTCCCTTTAGAAACATGGCTATGAATGGGAACAGAGCCCAGAGAGTTCAGGTGATGGTAGGAGGGGCAAAGAATGATTCTTATTAAAGATGGGAGATACTAGACTATGCTTATTTGCTGCTAGGAATGACCCAGAGATCATAGAGAGGGATAGGATGGGAACACAGAAGAGAAAGCGAAGAATGGAAGGGAAAGGAGGGGCTGGGATCTGGGGCACTGGGCCTCAGAGAGAAGCAAAGGTCCTCAGGCCCTTCATTGTAATAGAAAGGAAAGAGACAAAAGATGAACACAGATACTGGGAGGTTTAGAGAGTCAGTGGAGGGAAGAGGCAGGTCTTGGAACAATGTCTGATGGCTTTTGTCACCGAAGCATGAGATACGATCAATTTTCTGTAGAGAGACTCGAAATATTAGTCAGTCTTTCTTAATAGCATGGTTGATAGAAATTTTTTTTCACTATTGATAGTTTAGAAAAGTTTCAGCTTTACAATAATGTACATTTTTAGGACTATTATCAAATGTGGGAAAACCTCTGTTTAATTTCTTTTAAATATGAACTGTAAGATGTCAGGGCATTTCAGTTTTTTTGTAGAGTGAAGAGTACATATCTTCAGTACACTTTGATTTTCCCCTGATTGTTAAGCAGGGCCTTGGAAAAGACCTGTGCAAATAAGGGACCCTGAAGCTTCGTTGACCACTATGTAAACCTCTCTTTGGCCTCTTTGAGGCGTTCTCCCCCAGGAAGCATTCTCTGCTTTTCCCTGGCTGAGGTTCTCCCACGGGGCTTTATTCCTACAACTCACAGGACTTTTCTCAGTCTCTCTGAAGTAGCCAGGTCATCCTTTTTGATAGAGGGAACTCCAGAGGGTAAGGGGTCAGGATACGCTTACCTTGGCTCAGCAGTCTTCCATTAGTCTGTGAGTCTTCACTGGAGTAGTGCGGCATGGTGGTCAAACATGTAGGCCTTAGAGTCAGGCAGAGTGGATTTTGATTTTTTTGCACCTTGGGTGCACAGATAGAACAGGGTTCATTTTAGTCCTTTGTTCATGACATAACTCTCACCATTGGTCCACGCAGGGGACCAATTGGTCCTAGCTCCTCTGTGTGACCCTGGGCAAGTTACTCATCACTCAAAGTCTCAGATTCCCCATCTGTAAACTGGGGATGATAATAGTATCTACCACATCAGAGTTGTGAGGATTCGATAACATAATCCATGTAATACATGCACAATCCCCAGTACCTAATGTTTAATAAGCAGTAGCCCTCCACATGATTGGGAGTATATTGTGGGTGGAGGATACATTACTGCATAACAAAGGCCCAGGCCCTGACTTCCTGAATTCACAGCCTATTGGGCACCACACAGTCCAGTGCCAGCCCTGATACATCCGAGACTTGTGAATGGTTGTTGAATCAAATGGTTGCTCATCTTGTGTCTCTATTTCTCTTTTATTTTTTACTGTCACCTCAGTTCACCATCACTGTCACCACTTCTCAGAGGTCTCCCATCTGTCTTATGCTGCTCACTTGCTTTTCCATTTACACCTCTCTGGTGGTTTCTCTTCCCTGTCTCTCCTATTCTCTCTCCATTTCTCCCCTTCTTGCTCCTGCTCTCACTTTCTGTTGCCTCTGCTGGGGGTTGACTTCTCTCCATTTTATTCTCATTTAACTTATGGTTCTCCTCTTGGTCTGTCTCCATCCTCACATACATAATACCACATTACCCTTCCTCATGTGCTTCTGAATTTGTGTTCCAAGATTTCAGTCTTTTCTGTGTTTTTTTTTTCAAATTCCCTTTGGCCCCTTGGCCTCTTTTCTGTCTGCCCCTCTGTCTGAATCACACTCTACCTATTTATCTTACCTCTGGCTGTCTCCCAGTCCTCATCTTTCTATTTGTACTGCTGCATCCATCTGTCTCTGTTCCCCACCTATCTTTCTCTATTTCTATTCTCACCTTTCTGTTCCAATTTCTGTCTTCACCCCTGCCCCTGCAACTCCCCCCAGAACTAATATTTACATTCTCTGTTTCTGTCTTACACACATACCTCTGTGTTGGTCTTCCTATCCTTTTTCCCTCTTTGATGCTCTCAACTATCACCCCTTTTCTACCTCTGTTACCATCTCTCTTGTTGGGTGGCTCTCCTCATGTGCCTGTCTCTTGCCTCCATCTTTCTGTCCCTATGTGTTTCATCTGTGTGCTATCTTGTCTCCAGTTCCCTGTCTGTCTCTATCTGTCAGTGACAAAGTTGAGAGCATGGTCACTGGTGTTAGATTGTTTGGACTCCAATCCTAGTTGTGTCCTCATCTGTAAAACAGCAGTACCTACTTCAGTGTTACCAAGAGCATTAAATGAGCTAACACATGTAAAGTTTGTAGAACTATGCCTCAGACAACAAGTGCTCAAAAATATTAGCTCCTAAAATTAAACAACAAGGACCTATGGTATAGCATAGGGAACTATATTCAATATCTTGTAATAACCTATAATGGAAAAGAGTCTGAAAACACACACACATATATATACACAACTGAATCACTTTGTTGTACACCTGAAACACTGTAAATCAACTATACTTTCATCAACTTCTTCCTCCTCTTCCTCAATACCATCTCCATTTCTGTCTTTACCTAATCTCAGTCACCCTCCCCGTCACTACCTGGCTGTTACCATTTCTGTCTCTTTCTGTCCTCATGTTTTAGTTAACTGCCTTTCTGACCCCAATCTCTCTGTCTCTGCCCCCCCCACCCCGTACATTCCAATCTAATTTCTGTCAGTCCCTCTTTTTCTACCCTGCCCCTTCCATCTGTCTATACATCTCTCTGTCTCCAATCTTGTTTCTTTATCATCATTTATTAGTATCTGTTGCTACCATTCAGGCCCTATTTCTTGGTCTCTGTCTCTTAGCCTCCTGTTCTCATTTCTCTACCCCTTGTTCCCACATCTATTTTTATTTATGTATTTGTTTTAAAAACCTTATTCTGTTTCTTTCTCCTCATCTCCGTGTGTCTTCTTCTGGCCTCTCTGGACAATTTAGATCAGAATTGGTCTGGTAGATAATGTGGAGCTATAAAAGGGTTTAGGAGGAAGAAGTAGGCCTGGCAAGAGGCGAGTGGCAGGGTGTGGAATTTCATGGCTCTGCCAGATCCTCCTGAAAGACACTGCCTCTGAGGTCAAGGTTAGCATAAACCTCCTCAACTCAGTCTCTTCAAGAAAGACAAAGAATGCTGCAGTTATTGGGAGGACCAGGAAGGGGTATTTTTCTGAGCGAAATTCCATCCGGAAGCTGGAATCCAGAGCATTTCCTGTTGTAATGTTTCTTCCAGACTTGGAGAGTCTGAACTTGCCACGTAGCATGTACACTGCATGCATATATTTCTACAGTAAAATACAGAGATGCATACATAATCCCCCACCCGCAGGCATGTACAGAGACATAAAGATACACATAGAATGACGAACCCTCACAGTTGCAGATACTCAAACACATGGAAAAACACACAGAATGAATTACCAGCTGGCAGAGATGCAGATGTACACAGGGATATTAGAGACCCATGGAAATACCGCCATCATGGCTCATGGACCCATGCAAACAGATACAGAAAAATGACTACCCAGAAACATTTTTGAAAAATTATTCATTTTCAGCCTAGCATTTTAATATAAACAGAAACAAACCAGAGCATCATGTATAAAAACACACCTTTATAGAAGTGTACATATTCATTATATAATCACAAATAATCCAAAGCAACAGGGAATCACATATAACCATTGCTCTGCTGTAAATGCAGAGGTAGTCAAACTTCCTCTGTCCCCAAAAGACAGACATGCTTCTCCTCTTGTGCCCCTCTCTCTGTGAAGGCACCGTCAGGTACTAGACAAATAACTGGAAAGATCTAGGTAAAGTTTTTTCCTAGAAAATTTAAAATGATAAAAATGGCATAGAAGGTAGAGAACTTGAAAAGGCCACTAAGCATTAGTGAAATTGAAAGGGTAGGTAAGGACCTCCCTTTCCTCCAAATCCTGACCCAGATGGATTTACAGGTATAGTGTGCCGGATTCTCAAGAGTTATTTCTCTTCTTACACAAGTTATTCGAGAAAATAGAAAAGGAGAGAAAGCTGCCTAACTCATTTTATTTGTCTAGTAAAATCTTGAAATCTTGATTTTAAAACCAGATAAAGACAATAAAAGAAATCCATAAGTTCATTTCACTTATGAATATAGATGTACAAGTTTTAAACAAAATATTAGCTTATCTAATTAAACAGTATGTTAAAAAATACATCACAATTCAAGTGGAGTTTATTTTAAGAATGCAAGGAGAATGCATTCAATCTCAGAAAATCTATCAATGTAATTTACCATGTGAATAGACTAAATGAGAATAATCATATGATTATCTCAATTAACATAGAAAAAGTATGTTACATGCCTACTTATGGTGAAAACTCTTTAAAAGAATAAGAATAGAATGTAGATTTCTTAACTTGTGAAGGTTACATACCAAAACCCTACATCATATTTTGCTGTAAATGGAGAAACTTAAGATGCATTTCCTTGAAGATTAAGAATAATACTAGATACACTTTCACCAAGTACTGTTTAACATAGAACTGGAAGTCTTGCTTAATACTATTAAGGGAGAAAAAGAAATGAGAATTGTAAGGATTAGAAGAGATAAAACCAATAGATTCAATTGACATACGATTAGAATTTAAAAGAGTTCAGCAAAATCAACTTACAGGACTTTCCTGGTGGTCCAGTGGTTAAGAAACTGCCTGCCAATGCAGGGGACATGGGTTTGATCCCTGATGCAGGACTATTCCACATGCCATGGGGCAACTAAGCCCGTGTGCTATAGCTACTGAGCCGGTGCGCTAGAGCCGGTGCTCCAGAAGAGAAGCCACTGCATTGAGAAGACTGCGTCCCACAACTAAAGAGTAGCCCCCACTTGCCACAACTAGAGAAAAGTCCGCACACAGCAATTTAGCCAAAAATTAAAATAAATCACTTTTTAAAGGTCTTGCTATTTAAAACAAATCAACTTATAAAACTCAATAACATTTCTTTACACTAGCAATAGATAATTAGAAGAAAGTAACAAAAGATACCTAAAATCAGTCACTAGACTAAAATTAATCATGGTGGACGGTGACAGCAACCATGAAATGAAAAGATACTTGCTCCTTGGAAGAAAAGCTATGATAAACTTAGACAGCATATTAAAAAGCAGAAACATCACTTTGCCGACAAAGGTGCATATAGTCAAAGCTATGGTTTTTCCAGTAGTCATGTATAGATGTGAGAGTTGGACCATCAAGAGGGCTGAGTGCTGAAGAATTGATGCTTTTGAACTGTGGTGCTGGAGAAGACTCTTAAGAGTCCCTTGGACTGCAAGGAAATCAAACCAGTCAATCCTAAAGGAAATCAACCCTGAATATTCACTGGAAGGACTGATGCTGAAACTGAAGCTCTAATACTTCGGCCACCTGATGCAAAGAAATGACTCATTGGAAGAGACCCTGACGCTGGGAAAGATTGAGGGCAGGAGGAGAAGGGGGCGACAGAGGATGAAATGGTTGGACAGCATCACCAACTCAATGGACGTGACTTGGAGCAAACTCTGGGAGATAGTGAAGGACAGGGAAGCTTGGTGTGTTGCAGTCCATGGGGTCACAAAGAGTGGGACACGACTTAGTGACTGAACAACAACAATCACGAGACCAAAATATAAACTTCTCTAAATGTCAGGACAACTGAAAAAAACATCAAAACAGACTACATAAGTAACATGCTTTTTTAAAATTTGTAATATTTGCAAAAAGTTTGTCAAACAAAAAATAACCTAAATGTCCATTTAGATGAACGGATAAAACAATTGTGCTATGTCCATATGATGGAACGCTATTCAACAATAAAAAGGAATTAACTATTTATACAGAAATAACACAGATGAATTAAAAATAATTACACTGAGTAAAAGGAGCCAGACAATAAAGAGTACATAAATCATGATTCCATTTATATAAAATTCTAGAAAGCACAAATTAGTCTATTATGAACAAAAGTAAACCTGTGACTGCCTAGAACATGCTTTTAATATACAAAAATATAGCTAAAAATAAAATAATTTGACAATATTAACATCAAACATCCTTTGTATCAATAAAAATAAATGATCTTAGCTTACATATTTAGAGAAAAACATTTTTCTATTGGATCACTGAGCAAAATCCAGCTACTATATTCAAGAGAGTCAACTAGAACAAATTGATTCAGAAAGGTTAAAAATACAAGAAGGGCAAAGGTATACCAGTCAAATGCAAATAAAGAAAGCAGAGGTTGCAATAATTATCAGACAAGTTAGAAACTCAAAATGAAAGGCATTAATTGACTGTCAAGGTCATGAAAAGACTGAGGAACTGTCCACAGTTTGGAGGAGATATGATGACTAAATGCAATGTGGGATTTTGGTTTGGACCTTGGAACAGAAAAAAGGACATGAGTGGAAAAACTGGTGAAATCTGAATAAAGTCAGGAGTTTAGTTAATAGCAGTATACAAATGCCAATTTCTTAGTTTTGACAAATGTAGTCATACAAGATATTAACATGAGGGGCAACTAGATGAAGGGTTCTATAAAACTAAAATTATTCTAAAATAAAAAGCTTATTACAAGAAAATTAATTGAGACAACAATGAAAATATAAAGTTATGACTATTTTTGTATCAAATAACACAGCAACTTTCACAAAGCTGAAATGTTAAGAGAGACAAGGAGAAATAGATAATAGATTGAAACACTCTAAAAACAGGAGAAATTTAACTCACCTTTTCCATTCCACGACAGATCAATGAAATAAAGTAACAACAAGAGCCCAGTAAGAATACAGAAAACATAAACAAAATCAATATTAGGCCAAGAAGAAAATCTCAGTAAATTCCAAAAGGTAGAACTAATATTGATAAAATTCTTTGATCACAACTGGATAAAATAAGAAATCAATGTAAAATCTTCCATCTAAATATATAAAACTTCTCTGTCAAACAATTATTGAGTCAAAGGGCAAACTCAAACCAAAACTGCTGAATTTCTGGACAAAATGATAATGAAAACATTACATATCAGAATCTATGGATACAGATAAAGCAGCAGTCACAGAAAAGTACATTGCCTCAAAATATTTGTATTAAAAACACGGAAAAAATTAAATGAATAAGCACTCAACTCAGAAAGTCAGTGAAAGAGAAAGAAAATAAATTTAAGGGGAACAGAAGGAAAGCATTAACAAAAGTAAGTTCAAATAAAGGAGTTAGAAAACAGATAAAAGTAGAACTCTGCTTCATGGATCACTGCTTTGTTGTGGCAAAGGGGCTTGCGTTAACGCAATGAAGCTACAAGCCATGCTGTACACAGCCACTCAAGACAGATGAGTCACAGTGGAGAGTTATGACAAAACGTGGTCCACTGGAGAAGGGAATGGCAAACCATTCTAGTATTCTCGCCACTAGAATCCCATGAACAGTATGAAAAGGCAAAAAGATATGACACCGGAAGATGAGCTCCCCAGGTTGGCAGGTGTCCAATATGCTACTGAGGATGAACAGAGGGCTAATAATAGCTCCTCTGTTTACTAATTACTAATTACTAATAGCTCCAGAAAGAATGAAGTGGCACTCAGTTGTGGATGTGTCTGGTGGTGAAAGTGAAGTCTGATGCTGTAAAGAACAATACTGAATAGGAACCTGGAATGTTAGGTCCATGAATCAAGGTAAATTGGAAGTGGTCAGACAAAGACAAAGATGGCAAGAGTTAACACTGACATCTTAGGAATCAGTGTACTAAAGTGGATGGGAATGGGTGAATTAAATTCAGATGACCATTATATCTAATACTATGGGTAAGAATCCCTTAGAAGAAATGGAGTAGCCCTCATACTCAGCAAGAGTCCAAAATGCAGTACTTGGGTGCAACCTCAAAAATGACAGAATGATCTTGGTTTGTTTCCAAGGCAAACCATTAAGCATCACAGTAATCCAAGTCTATGCCCCAACCACTAAAGCCAAAAAGGCTGAAATTGACCACTTTTATGAAGCCCTACAGTACCTTCTACAACTAACACCAAAAAAGATGCCCTTTTCATCACAGGGGATTGGAATGCAAAAGGAGGAAGTCAAGAGATACCCAGAGTAACAGGCAAGTTTGGCCTTGGAGTACAAAATGAAGCAGGGCAAAGGCTAACAGTTTTGTCAAGAAAACACGCTGGTCATAGCAAACACCCTTTTCCAACAACACAAGAGATATCCAACCAACTGTGGAAAATTCTTAAAGAGATGGGAGTACCAGACCACCTTACCTGTCTCCTGAGAAACCTATATGTGGGTCAAGAAGCAACACTTAGAACCTTATGTAAAACAATGGACTGGTTCAAAATTGGGAAAGGAGTATGACCAGGCTGTATATTCTCATGCTATTTATTTAACTTCTGTGCAGAGTACATTGTGTGAAATACTGGGCTGGATGAATCACAAGCTGCAATCAAGATTGCTGGGAAAATTTTCAACAACCTCAAGATAATCAGATGATACCACTCTAATGGCAGAGAGTGAAGAGGAACTAAAGAGCCTCTTGATTAGGATGGAAGAGGAGAATGAAAAAGCTGACTTAAAACTCAACACTCAAAAATCTAAGATCATGGCATCTGGTCCCATCACTTCATGGCAAATAGAAGGAGAAAAAGTGGAAGCAGTGACAGATTTTATTTTCTTGGGCTCCAAAATCACTGCGGACAGTGATTATAGCCATGAAATTAAAAGACACTTGCTCCTTGAAGGAAAGCTATGAGAAATCTAGATGGCATATTAAAAAGCAAAGACTTTGGGACTTCCCTGTTGGTCCCATGGCTAAGACTCCCCACTCCCAGTGCTGGATTCGATCCCTGGTCAGGGAACTAGATCCCACATGCCATAAGTAAAGATCCTATGTGACAGAACTAAGACCCGGTGCAGCCAAATAAATAAATAAATATACAAAGCAAAGATATCACTTTGCTGACAAAGGTCCATATAGTCAAAGTTATGGTTTTTCCAGCAGTCATGTAGTCACGTATGGATGTGAGAGTTTGACCACTGAATGCTGAAGAATTGATGTTTTTGAATTTTGGTGCTGGAGAAGACTCTTGAGAGTTCCGTGAACTGCAAGGAGAACAAACCAGTCAATCCTAAAGGAAATCAATCCTGAATATTCATTGGAAGGACAGATGCTGAAGCTGAAACTCCAATACTTTGGCCACCTGTTGCAAAGAACTGACTCATTGGAAAAGACCCTGATGCTGGGAAAGATTGAAGGCAAAAGGAGAAGAGAGCAGCACAGGATGAGATGATTAGATAGCATTACTGACTCAATAGACATGAATTTGAGCAAACTCCAGGACATAGTGAAAGACAGGGAAGTCTGGTGTGCTGCAGTCTATGGGGTTGCAAAGAGCTGAACATGACTTAGCAACTGAATAACAACAGTAGAAGTAATACATAAACAGATGAACTAATTCTGTGAAAAAGAAATATATAAGCCATAAATAATAATCAAGAAAGAAGAAAGCACAAATACAAACCAGGAAACGAAAAGTTGGACATAACCACAGTACGAGGACATTTTACACATTATAAGGGATTCCTCATACAACTCTATTCAAATCATTTTAAAGACCTTGAAGGAATGGGAAACATCCTAGGAAAACATAATTTACCAAAACTCTAAAAGAGCAAAGTTCATATAGACCAATTTCCATGGAAGAAACAGAAAAAGTTATGAAAAGCTACTTTCCTCCAAAAGCACTGGGCCATTATGATTTCACAGGGGAAGTCTGCTGCTGCTGCTAAGTTGCTTCAGTTGTGTCCGACTCTGTGAGACCCCACAGACGGCAGCCCACCAGGCTCCCCTGTCCCTGGGATTCTCCAGGCAAGAATACTGGAGTGGGTTGCCATTTCCTTCTCCAATGCATGAAAGTGAAAAGTGAAAGTGAAGTCGCTCAGTCGTGCCTGACTCTTAGCGACCCCATGGACTGCAGCCTACCAGGCTCCTCCGTCCATGGGATTTTCCAGGCAAGAGTACTGGAGTGGGGTGCCATTGCCTTCTCCACAGGGGAAGTCTACTAACACTGAAAAGCAGATGATTTGATGCTGTTCTTATTTTTCTGAGCCTAGACAAAAGTGGAACACTTTCAAATTCCTTTTATGAAGTGAGTATAACATTGATACCAAGATCTAACAAAGATTCCACACAAAAAAAGAAAATGATAAAGAGCAATTTTTACTCATGTATATTGATACAAAATCCTAAACAAAATATTAGCAAACAGAATCCATGATTATGTGGCATTTATTCCAAAAATCATTCAATATCATTAATACAATCTAACATTGTGAATCTAAGGAGAAAAATCATATCATCATTTTCAGAGATCCCAGAGAACCATGTGACACAATTCAATACCCATTCTTTATTAAAAGAATTCAGCAGAAGAGGAATATATGGTTTCTCCCTTAATATAATTATGTGTATGTATATGTATTTATATTTGTATATGTATGTATATGTATTTACATACATCTCCCCAAACCTAGCACTTCACTTAACTGGGGAAACACTAGCAGTGTTTATATACTAAAATCACAAGGGTATCTACTCTCTCCACTACAAATTAACATTATAGTTAAGGTAGCAGAAACACTGTGAGTAGAAAAGAAAAAGAAATTACAATTGGAATGGAGGAAGTAAAGCTGTCATCACTTATAGATAAGACTGTATAGTCAGAAAACCCAAGAGAATCAATAGAAAACAATTACAAACAAGAGAACTCAGCAAGGTAGCAGGATATAAAATTAATTATAGAAATCATTCAGTTTAGATGATGTACAGAAGAGAAGTCCATTTATTATAACAACAAAAAGACAAAATATTGTCTTGGTCTGTTGGGGTTGCTATAACAAAATACCACAGACTCAGACTATAAGCCAACCAAAACTTACTATTCACAGTTCTATAGGCTGGGAAGTCCAAGATGAAGGCACTCATAGATTTTTATGTCTGGTGAGGGCATGCTTCCTGGTACATAGACAACCATCTTCTCACTGTGTCCTCACATGGCAAGAGTGGCAAGGGAGTTCTCTTGGGTCTCTTTTGTAAGGACACTAATCTCATTCATGAAGGCTCCAATCTCATGATCTAATCAGCTGCTAAAGGTCCTACCTCCAAACAGTATCACCTTAGGTTTCAACATATAAATTCGGAGGATGGGGGCAAACACAAACATTCAGTCTACCTAGAAACAAACTTATCAAGAAATGTTTAAAAGCTTCAAGAGAAAACATTTATAAACTCTGAACAAACAGAACAGGCAGGAACAAATAGAAAGGCACCCCATTTTCTTAAGACTAAAAATCATAAAGATATAAAGTTAATTTCTAAATTTAGTATAAGCTAACTAAAAATACCCTTTTTTCTTTCTCTGAAACTAGACAAGCTGATTTAGAGTTCAAACGGAAAAATAACAAACAAGCACAACCAGGATATCTCTGAAAAGGAAGAATAATGATGGGGGACTATTGCCACAATAATTCTCTGTAAAAAACCAAAATGAATATTTAGATACCCAAACTTAGACAGAGTCTATGGTCAGCTGAGAGGTTCTGTGCTCTGGGTCAGGCTCTGTTGAAGTCACTGCTAGTTCATGTGTTTGCACTAAGTTGGTGGCTTGGCTAGAGGTTGGTTGCTATAGGATGCCTTGGCTGGGAGGCCCAGGCTCATTTCTAAATGTCCCTCACTCTAGTAGGCTAGCCTGGGTATGTTCTTGTAGCAGTGGTCGGGAGTCCAAGAGAGGAAGCAGAATATGCAAGGGCTTTCTCAGGTCTCTGCTTATATCAAATTTACTACTATTCTGTTGGTTGAACTAAACTGTATGGCCAAACTCAGTCAGTTTGGGAGGGTACTACCAAAGGGTATGGAGACACATGAAAAATTGGAGTCATTAATCCAATCTATCTCAGAAGTACAAATCAAAATCTAGAATCCATAAAAGAAAACATGGATAAATTTGTTTACATAAAAATAAAGTAAAATTTGCTTGGAAAAAATACAATGGAAAAATCAAAAGAACAACAAACAGGGAAAAAAATATTGACAACTGATATCATTCACAAAAGTATAACCTCTCTAATTTAATAAGCTTGTAGAAATCAAGGAAAGGCGAATAACCCAACAGAAAAAAACAGAGCATATAAACAGACAACTCACAGAAAAAGACAAAAATGACCCTTAAACATATGAAAAGATGCTCAATGTCACTCATAAAAACTTGAAAATCTTTAACAATATACACTTTTGAATGAGGTTGTGGTAAAACATAAACTCATATATGAATGGTAAGTGCAAAATGGTGCACCAATGGAGGGAAATTTTGGCAAAGTTACAAATGTGATTCTTACAGCTAATTCTATGGATATATATCTGCATACATATGAAATGTCTGTTCATCATGGCACCATTTTTAATACCAAAGGACTAAAATACCCTGAACATCTATAAGTAGGGTACTGCAGTCATTAAATGAACTATTATACATCCACATAATGTAATAGTTTGAGGAAGTACTCTATCTTTGCACTTCCATATAGTGTCTATGTACTGGAAACTTTCTAATGCTCTGATATATAAGGACCTGCAGGATGTATCAAGTGAAAAAAGCAACATGTATAACTATATATATATATATGGTATGTTAACTTTTGTGTAAGAAAGAGGGAGATAGAACAGGATATACATTTATACTTGTTTGTAAGTACATAAAGAAACATAAAGAAACTGGAAGAATAAAAAAACTGGTAACCATGGGCAGTGTGTATGGTGGTAACTGGGTAGAATGCAGAAAGGTTAAGTGACAATCCTCAAATTATAATTTTTATATAAGTTTGCTTTCAAAATGCACGTGCATTACCTATTCAAAAAGAAATACTCACAATAGTAACAAAAACCAGGGGATAAAGCTACTAGAAATTAAATTAGTAAAATACATAATAATTCTAAAGAAAAAACTTTAAACTCTTAATAAAGAGCACAGCTAAAAGGTGAACTGAACAAATGAGAACATTCCATACTCTTGGATGGGACAAGTAAATATTCTGATGGTGTCAACTCCCCTAAATTAATCTATAAATTTAGTGCAATCCTAATAAAAATTACAGTTGATTTTTTTTCTTTTTAATGTATGTGGTTTTTTTTTTTATTATTAGTTGGAGGCTAATTACTTCACAACATTTCAGTGGGTTTTGTCATACATTGATATGAATCAGCCATAGATTTACACGTATTCCCCATCCCGATCCCCCCTCCCACCTCCCTCTCCACCTGATTCCTCTGGGTCTTCCCAGTGCACCAGGCCCAAGCAATTGTCTCATGCATCCCACCTGGGCTGGTGATCTGTTTCACCATAGATAGTATACATGCTGTTCTTATGAAATATCCCACCCTCACATTTACAGTTGATTTTTTGAAGAGCTCAATAAACTCTTTTTAAAATTTATGTGGATAGTTAAGACAACCCAAAAGAAGACTAAAGAGGAGGGACTTGCCCTATCAGATTTAAGATACATTATAAAATATTAAAAACAAGGTGGCATTAGTACAAGAACAGAAACAATCTATTTGTGTACATTTCATAATATATGAAAAAGATGGTTTGGCAAATCAGTGAAAAGGGAAGGACTGCTTAGTATTTGGTGGTGGGAAATGTGATGTGGAAAAAATAAAATTGCATACCTACCTATCACCATATATGAGATGGATTCTAAATGGATTAAAACCATGGAAGGTAAAACTATAAGGTTAATAGAAAAAAAAAACAGGAGAATATCTTTGTAACTTAGGAGGAGGGAACTACTTTTTAAGTCTCCCCCGAACCCAAAACCATAAAGCAAAAATGTGATGAATTTGTAAAATTAACAGTTTCTGTTCAAAGATGTCTATTATGGGCAAAGTTAAAACAAGGGAAGAATATTAGTCCCCTGAAACTGACAGAGGACTAATAGCTAGACTATATATGGAACTCTAGCAAATCAACAGGAAAGATAGAAACCCTAATAGAAAAATGGACCAACAATACAAGCAGGCAATTTACAGAAGAGGTATTTAACATACATCTAAAGAGATGCTCAAAAATTAATTAGTGGGAATTCCCCAGTGGTGTATAGTGGTGAGGATTCTCTACTTTCACTGCTGAGGGTGCAGGTTCAATCCCTGGCCAGAAACTAAGATCCCACAAGGCGCTCGACAGTAGCCACACCCAAATTAATTAGTAATCAGAGAAATGTAGACTAAAACAAGGTAAGATATTACTTTACACCTATTAGACCAGCAAAAACTAGAAAGGTGGAAAATGTCAAGTGTTAGCGAGGATGGAGGGGTCCAGGAATCTTTGTACACTGATGGTAAAACTGGACTGGTGTAGCCATCCCAGAGAAGCATTTAGTAGTATTGGTATTCTTAGTTAAACTAAGTATATGCACACTATGATAAAGTCATTCTGTTCCTGAATATATATTTCAAAAGAAATTCTTATACAGGCCAATAAGGAGACATGTACAAGGATGTGCATCACAGTATTATTTGTGGTGTCATGGAGCTGGAGGCAATCTTGCTGTCCATCATTGGGGTAATATTCAAGAAAAATGTGGTGAAGGCACAGTGTGGTTAGATGGTGGTGGTGGTTTAGTTTCAAAGTCATGTCCAGCTCTTTCAACGCCATGGACTGTAGTCTGCCAGGCTCCTCTGTTCGTGAGATTCTCCAAGCAAGAATACTGGAGTGGGTTGCCATTTCCTTTTCCAGGGGATCTTCCCAATCCAGGGATTGAACTGGAGTCTCCTGAATTACAGGCAGATTCTTTACCAACTGAGCTATGAGGGAGGCATGAGCAGTTTCTAATTGTATTAGCATGAGCAGTGGTTAGCATGAACAGTTTCTAATTGCATTAGATGTATATACAGCAATATGGATACTTTAAAAGCAAAGGCTGAATGAAAAAAAGTAAGAAACAGAATGAAATGCCATTTATATAAAACAAAAATACATAGACAGAAAGCAGTCTCCGCAGTGGGACAACCTGATGCTATGTGCTCCTGAGAAGATACAACATGAAGTAAATGAAACCCTCTATGTACTGTTATTGCTGAAATTATTGAACCTGAATCTAATCATGTGGAAAGAGGTGAATCCAGATATTCTGTGGGACACTCTATAAGAAACTGGCCTGAACTTCTGAAAAGTTATCAGTGTAATATCAAATGCACACAAAATATAGGGGTACTATTCTAGATTAAAAGAGGCTAAAGTGTTACAATAACCAAATGTAATGCACAAACCTTGATTAGATACTGGGATCAAAAAATCAGAGATGGAGAAGCTCTATACAGTCAGCAAAAACAAGACCAGGAGCTGACTGTGGCTCAGATCAAGAACTCCTTATTGCCAAATTCAGACTTAAATTGAAGAAAGTAGGGAAAACCACTAAACCATTCAGGTATGACCTAAATCAAATCCCTTATGATTATACAGTGGAAGTGACAAATAGATCTAATCAAGGTATTAGATCTGATAGACAGAGTGCCTGAAGAACTATGGATGGAGGTTCGGGACAGGAGGCAGCGATCAAGACCATTCCCAAGAAAAAGAAATGCAAAAAGGCAAAATGGTTGTCTGATGAGGCCTTACAAATAGCTGAGAAAAGAAGAGAAGTGAAAGGCAAAGGACAAAAGGAAAGATATACCCATTTGAATACAGAGTTCCAAAGAATAGCAAGGAGAGATGTCCATCGGCAGACAAATGGATAAGAAAGCTGTGGTACATATACACAATGGAATATTACTCAGCTATTAAAAAGAATGCATTTGAATCAGTTCTAATGAGGTAGATGAAACTGGAGCCTGTTATACAGAGTGAAGTAAGTCAGAGAGAAAAACACCAATACAGTATATTAATGCATATATATGGAACTTAGAAAGATGGTAATGATGATCCTATATGCGAGACAGCAAAAGAGACACAGATGTAAAGAACAGACTTCTGGACTATGTGGGAGAAGGCAAGGGTGGGATGATTTGACAGAACAGCACTGGGATGACCCTGAGGGATCGGATGGGGAGGGAGGTGGGAGGGGGGTTCAGGATGGGGAACATGTACGCCCCTGGCTGATTCATGTCAGTGTATGAGAAAAACCACCACAATAATGTAAAGTAATTAGCCTCCAATTAAAATAAATTAATTAATTAAAAAAAAGAAGAGGTGGCAAGAATACACAGAAGAACTATACAAAAAAGATCTTCATGACCCAGATAACCATGATGGTGTGATTACTCACCTAGAGTCAGACATCCTGGAATGCAAAGTCAAGTGGGCCTCAGGAAGCATCACTACGAACAAAGCTAGTGGAGGTGATGGAATTGCAGTTGGGCTATTTCAAATCCTAAAAGATGATGCTGTGAGATATGCCGTGAATCTGGAAAATTCAGCAGTGGCCACGTAAGTGTTCATAGGTAAGTCAGTTCTCTGACCCTATTTTTTCATAAACGTCTGAAAGATGTCTTAAATGTCACTGCTATTGTGAAATGGATTTTCATGAATAAACTTCAGGGTTGGTGAAGGACTCCAAAAAAGAAATAAAGAAAGCCTTCCTCAGTGATCAACGCAAAGAAATAGAGGAAAACAATAGAATGGGAAAGACTAGAGATCTCTTCAAGAAAATTAGAGATACCAAGGGAACGTTTCATGCAAAGATGGGCACAATAAAGGACAGAAATGATATGGACCAAACAGAAGCAGAAGATATTAAGAAGATGTGACAAGAATACACAGACAAACTAAACAAAAAAGATTTTCATGACCCAGATAATCATGATGGTGTGATCACTCACTTAGAACCAGACATCCTGGAATGCAAAGTCAAGTGGGCCTTAGCAAGCATCACTATGAACAAAGCTAGTGGAGGTGATGGAACTGCAGTTGAGCTATTTCAATCCTAAAAGATGATGCTGTGCAAGTGCTGTACTCAATATGCCAGCAAATCTGGAAAACTCAGCAGTGGCCACAGGACTGGAAAAGGTCAGTTTTCATTCTCCAATCTCAAAGAAAGGCAATGCCAAAGAATGCTCAAACTACTGCACAATTGCACTCATTTCACACGTTAGTAAAGTAATGCTCAAAATTCTCCAAGCCAGGCTTCAACAGTATGTGAACCAAGAACTTCCAGATGTTCAAGCTGGATTTAGAAAAGGCAGAGGAACCAGAGGTCAAATTGCCAACATCCACTGGATGATCAAAAAAGCAAGAGAGTTCCAGAAAAACATCTACTTTTGCTTTACTGACTATGCCAAAGCCTTTGACTGTGTGGACCACAAGAAACTGTGGAAAATTCTTAAAGAGATGGGAATTCCAGACCACTTGACCTGCCTCCTGAGAAATTTGTATGCAGGTCAGGAAGCAACAGTTAGAACTGGGCATGGAAAAGCAGACTGGTTCCAAACCCAGAAAGGAGTACGTCAAGGCTGTATATCATCACCTTGCTTATTTAACTTACATGTAGAGTTCATCATGCAAAATGCCAGGCTGGATGAAGCACAAGCTGGAATCAAGATTGCCAGGAAAAATATCAATAACCTCAGATATGCAAATGACACCACGCCTATGGCAGAAAGTGAAGAAGAACTAAAGAGCCTTTTGATGAAAGTGAAAGAGGAGAGTGAAAAAGTTGGCTTAAAACTCAACATTCAGAAAACTAAGATCATGGCATCTGGTCCCATCACTTCATGGCAAATAGATGGGGAAACAGTGGAAACAGTGACAATTTTTGGGGGCTCCAAAATCACTGCAGATGGTGACTGCAGCCATAAAATTAAAAGACACTTGCTCCCTGGAAAAGCTATGACCATCCTAGATAGCATATTAAAAAGCAGAGCCATTACATCACCAACATAGGTCTGTCTACTCATGTATGGATGTGAGAGTTGGACTATGAAGAATGCTGAGTGCTGAAGAATTGATGCTTTTGAACTGTGGTGTTGGAGAAAATTCTTGAGAGTCCCTTGGTGCAAGGAGATCCAACCAGTCAATCCTAAAGGAAATCAGTCCTGAATATTTATTGGAAGGACTGATGCTGAAGCTGAAACTCCAATACTCTGGCCACCTGATATGAAGAACCGACTTATTTGAAAAGACCCTGATGCTGGGAAAAATTGAAGGCAGGAGGAGACGGGTATGACAGAGGATGAGATGGTTGGATGGCATCACTGATGTGATGGACAAGAGTTTGAGTAGGCTCTGGGAGTTGGTGATGGACAGAGAAGCCTGGTGTGCTGCAGTCCATGGGGTTACAAAGAGTCGGACACGACTGAGCAACTGAACTGAACTGAAGAACATTTTGGGCTTAACTGGAAAATCTGAGTATAGGGTATCATTTATGATATTATGGAATTAGTAAGTTTTCTTAGGTGTGATAATGGTACTGCAGTTATGTAGGTAAATGTCCTTATTCTACAACATATGTGCTGAAGTTTTTAGGGGTGAGGAGGTGTTATACTGCCTGCAAGAAAATGTATACATACACATATAAAGAAAAGTAGAGCAAATCTGGCAAAATATTAAGAGTATACTCTTTCACTTCATTCTACTTCTTCAACTGTTCTGAATTTTGAAAAATGGAAAAATGACAATTTGGGGGAAATACATGCATGTAAAACAATACACATTTTGCAAGAACACATATAAAGAAAGAGATATGCATAAAAGACTTTCAAATGGTTGTCTACATGAGGGAAATAAGAGTGGGAAGTAGAGATGAAAAAGAATGTAAAAAAAAAACAACAAAACCTCTCCCTAAAGTAACATATGCTCATTGAATACATGAAAAACAGAGAAAAGCACAATGAAGAAAACTAAATTCATTGATAACTTCATTTTCCCTGTCAGTAGTTCTCAAAATGTACCTGGGTTTGCAGCAGCAGCTTCATCATCATCATCATCGAGAACTTGTTAGAAATGTAAACTCCTGGACTCTACTACAGATTTAACTAAAACACTATTCTGGGTGTGGGGCCCAACAATTGGTATTTTAATAAGCTTTCCCATGTGATTCTGCTGCTGGCCAAATTTGAGAACCATTTAGACACCATTAATTTTGTTACAAATACAGTCTTTCTTAAAAAATATGAACTACTTCAGGCATACAAATAAGTATGAAGAATAACACAACACACACCCACGTGCCTATTACTCAGATAAAATATTAGAGAAACAGTTGCTAAGTCCCTGTCAATTTCTCTCTCTCATGTTGTTCCCTTGTTTTCTTCCCCAGAGGTAATCTCAGGGCTACTGAGATGCTGTCTCCTGGGCGGGGAGTCCTAAACATCCCTACCAAATAAAACACTCTCTACTTTCAGGTTGTGACAATTTTTTTTAGTCAACATAATCACCATTCTGCATTTGGTGTTTAATTCCTTTGTTTTAAAAATATTGTTTACGTATCTATATAATAGATAAACAATATAGTGAATTGTTTTCTTGCTTAAAAAATTCGTATAAATGGTCTCACACTTCATGTATCCTTTCCCAACTTGCATTTTATCACAGAATTATGTTTTTGAGATTTATGTGGATTGGTATACCCAACTCTGCTTCGATTTTTTTCACTGCTGTATATAGTACTCTGTTGTGTGGGTGTACAATTATTTACTTATTCGCCTCTTGGTGAACTTTTAGATTGTTCAGTTTTTTCTCTATTACTAACAGTTCTGCAATGAATACTTTTTTTTTTTACTGCTTTAAAAATTTTTATTTTGCAATGAATATTCTTGCACATGCCTCCTTGTGTATATGTGTAAGAATTTCTCTAGGACTTAAGGTATATATGTGCACATCTCTAACAAAATTGTTGGGTTCCAGGGCCATCTTCAACTATTTGGATTACTTTTTATTTTTTTCTGATTACTTAATTGTTTTCTGAAGTAGTAGTACCAATTTTCTTATCAAAGACTTCATTACAGTTTTTCCCCATGGTTTGTGCATTTAGCACTTTGTTTAAAAAGTCCTTCTACCGTCCTAGGTCACAAAGATATTCTCTACCATCTCATGTGGAAATAAATAGGGATCCAGTTTACTTTTTCTTGTTATGGTAAGCCAAATTTTCCAGTGCTATCTACTAAAATGTCCATTTCCCATTGATTTGTGGTGTAGGCCTGTAAACTTACCCATTTAACAAATATTTGCTGAAGCCTGCCTTGTCTTGTGCTGGGTCTTGCAGAGGGCTCAAAAATATAGGCCCCTAGTCTCAGGGAATTTGCTCTCCTGTGGAGATACAGCAACATCAATGATTACCGTACTGAGATAAATGCAACAAGGTGCTGAGTTTTTAACCAAGCTGGGAAAGTTCAAAGAAGCGACAAGAGTTAAGTCTTAAAGAACTTGCTAATGCAAAGGGGAAGGTGAAGGTGGCCAGGGCTGGTTTGGGGTCCAGAGTTGTGTTTCTCTAGGGAAAAGAGTTTAGATGCCTTCCATGGATGTAGTGGCAGTGAGTCCTGTGCATGTAAGGGGTAGGAATAGGCAGAGGGAGTCAGGAACACATCCTTGGCATAGAGAAGGTTGGCCTCACCCCAAAGTTTAGGCTAGAGGAAGAGCCGTCACTCGAACTAAGTTATCAGGAAGAAGACATTTTCAGACTAATAATAACTTCTTTATGGGGAGACTTTATTCTCCGGCCAGGTCAGGAGTTCCCCGAGATGGCTTCTTAAGAAACCCTCACTTGCCCCCACTCCAAAGATAAATCCATTCCCTCCAGCAGATGCCGCTCTGGAACCTGAGGGAAGGAGGGAGGCGGAAAAGAAAGCAAATGGGTGGGAGAGACTTCCAGTTGTCCGGTTCCTGGGCCTTGCCGTGGATCTTTGCTAATGCAGAAGGAGCTCCTAGTGGCTCCCTCAGGGTTTGTCTGGGGCTCTGCACGCCAGGATGGTTTTTGGTAGTAGCCAGTCATTTCAGGTGGGTATACGCTGCAAAACATGTGACCCAGGCAGCCATTTTCTCACACCCTGCCCGTCGCCATCTTGCACTGTAGACAAAGACACCGACCCCCACCCTTGTCTGATGCGGCCCTGGAGAAAGCTTGGTCACTAAGATTCGAGAACACACATATATAGGCCCGGGCAGAGGCCCGCAGACAAGAACTTGCCTTACAAGTAGGTTATATGGCCACATCAGCCGATGAAGAACTGCCCCCTCCCTCTTCCCCGCCTCCCCCTCAGCGATAACCTTACCTTACTGCGCAGCCGGAAGGCGGGGCCAGTGGGGCCGCGAGGAAGGGACGGGCGGGCGCGAACCGTCAATCCGAAGCTCCGCCTCTGGGGACGCTCCAAGTACTGAACCGGCTCCGCGAGACCGGGATCCGGAAGTCGAAGACTAGCGGGGCGAGCGCAGCCCCTGGGCCAAGAGTGTTGTGCTGTCTTCTCTTCTCAGAGCTCCGCCGGAAGTGGAGGTAAGAAACTACTCTCTTTTTTCGTGATGAGAGCTCACCTAGCCGGCCGCGCGGAAAGGATCAACTGTTTGCGGTGAAACCAGAGGCTCCCTCAGCCCCGGAACAGAGAGGTAAAGAGTCAGGTTCCTTTCAGGGTAGAAGGGCCTGGATGAGAGACAGGGATTGCTCGGCACGTGGACACACGCCCAAACTCATTCTTGGGTGTAGAGGGGCACGGACCACCTTATCTAGATAGGCGTGGACCCTTCTGTGTGTGTGTTAGTCGCTCAGTCGTGTCCGACTCTTTGCGATCCCATAGACTGTAGCCCGCCAGTTTCCTCTGTCCATGGAATTTTCCAGGCAAGAATAGTGGAGTGGGTTGCTATTCCCTTTCCCAGTAGACCCCTGGACACCCTTTATGGAGAGAGTTACAGACCCCACTTGTGTGGAGAAGCGTGGAGTGCCCTCCTCCTTTAGGGTAGTGAGGCTCCATTCCGCACTTTTCCCGTGTAGACGGGCGTGGACACCCCAAAGGTGTGGCGACATCGACACTCCCCCATAAAGAGATATATCTTCCCTTCTCACGAGGCTGAACCGCGCAGATTTCTACTGGCAGGTCTGCTTCGGTGCACCTTTTCCCTTATGACAGAAGCTTTGATGTATTTACCCCCACCCCTGCTCGACCACTAGAACAGAAGAGCTAATAAACAGTTGAGTGAACCTCTTTCCCTTAGCGTCAAGACCTAGAGACCTTCCTACCTTGCCCCTGTGTAACTAATTGACTGATGCCCTGCGACCATTCCTGCAGAAGTGCGAGACCACCCCTCCCTAAGTGTTTTGAGGCACAGGTCTCAGCCCACAGAGAACCACACAGATGTACCCCTTCTAGGCTAGAGTGAGTCCCCATTGAGGAAAGTCAGGCCTGATCACCTTCTCCCCAGGCGCTGGCTTACTGAATTTGTTAAGGCTTGACCCACCAAAAATGCCCTGCAGCAAACAGCAGCAGGCCTTAACCAATGAAGAGAGAGAACTGCCTCTTCTGGGTCCCCCGGGGAAGAGGGACTCAGATTTATTCTTCTTTTTAGGTAGACGCAGATCATTCCTTCTTCCCTGCCCTTCCAAGGATTTAGAATCACCAACTGTAGGAAAGGAGAGACCCCAAAGGAGCAGAGAGGTGCCTTGCAATATTGAGAGGCAGTGACATCACTGATCACCCCACAGTGCAGTGCATCTGGGCTCCCCCTTATCCAAGGTAGAGGAGCTCAGACCTTTTTCTCTCCATCCAGGGGAAAAAAACTCATAGGAAACCGACCGGCCCCCCAGTGTAAGGGCCATTCCATTGAATTTATAGCTGCATCCCCCCTCCCCATATAGAGAACCAGAGGTCCTTTTCCTTCAGTATTACTACACTGCTGACTTCAACAGGTATGCAAGATAAGCAGATGATGCCCCTCCCACCTCCCTGGAAAGGTCTAGAATAGCCCACTGCAGGCAAGGTGCAGGCCCTGTTCATGGAAAGCTGAATAATTCCCCCCTTTGTTAGCATGGCACTAATGAACTAATGTCATCTTGTAGTGGAAGTAGGCATATCAGTCCCATCCCATGGCCCTTCCTAGGGTAAAGAGACCCTCCCCCTGCCACACACACAGATGTACAGACCTGTGCTCCTCTTCCATGCAGCAGAGATGCACACAGCCACTGTGCCAATTTTTCCAGTTCCTCTGTATCCTGGAGTAGAGTGACAAAAGGTATCCTGCTCTCCCTGCAGTCAAGGAATCTGCCAAGGAACAGACCCTAGCCATATATACAGGCACAGATTTTTTCCCCCTCTCCCCCAAGATTTTGCACTGACCTCAGTCCACATAGACATACAGAAAAGCTCTATTCAGAGGTCCCTTATCTCCTAGGATATGTCTCCCCCCTCACCTCTCTCCCAGGATAGATGAGACATAGAACTCCCTATTTGGGGAAAAGAGATGCAGTAAATACTGTGTGTAGAGACAGATTGTCCTTGCATACCCCTCTCCCCTTAGAGTAGAGAAGTTTAGTGCTAGTCCCTTACCTAAGGTATATAACACTACAGGGTGGAGGATTGAGGACCCAGGATCCCATCTGATGCATTGAGGCACTGACTCCACCCAGGAAGAGAGGTTTACACCTACCTTCCCTATATTATTATTAATAATTATATTCAGCCATACCAGACACCAGCTCCAGTATAACCCCTTCACTCAAATTCCTCTAATTGTTAGGGCTTCCTTATCGTGTACTTTTGCCTTCAGGGGGCTTAGTAGGGAGCTTGTGGCACTGTGGTTCCCCTCTCTGTCTTCAAATTGGTTCTTCTCCCATTCCAACAGGAAACAAAAGCCTGCAGATTTGAATCTACCTGCTTTCAAGTTAGTCATCATGATGAAACTTAGACACAGTGAGTTTCTTTTACTGCTCCTTCCCAGTCCTAAGCTTTAATAAATACAGTATTTTAAGGCAGCTTTAAAAATTGCCTGGTATAAGCCAGATCATTCAGTCTGTCTTTTATGTATGGTATTATTGTTGTTTTCCCTCATGTTATCCCCCATACATATTTTACAGATAAGGAAACCAAGGCTCAGCAAGGTTAAGTGACTTGATCAAGAGACTGTAGGTGAATAGGGGTAAATACCATATTATACTGCCTGTAACCCTAACACAGCTTAGCATTTTTCTTTATTATAAGTTGTACCTATAAGTCAGTATCATGGATTGTGCCAGTGGTTAAGAGTATGGACTCTGGAGCAGACGGAGTTTGAATCTCAGTTCTTCCACTTACATGTGTATGGCCTTGGGCAAGTTACTTAACTTCATTCTCCTTATCTACAAAATGGGTGGGAGTGGGGTGGGGGAAGAGGAGAATAATAATAGTTCCTACTTAATAAAGAAATAAAAAGAAATAGTATTTGCCAAATAGTGTTGTGAGGATTTTAGTTCAGTTCATTCGCTCATTCATGTCCGACTCTTTGTGACCCCATGGACTGCAGCACGCCAGGCCTCCCTGTCCATCACCAACTCCCAGAGTTTACTCAAACGCATGTCCATTGAGTTGGTGATGCCATCCAGCCGTCTCATCATCTGTCGTCCCCTTCTCCTCCCACCTTGAATCTTTCCCAGCATCAGGGCCTTTTCAGATGAGTCAGCTCTTCGCATCAGGTGGCAAAGGATTGGAGTTTCAGCTTCAGCATCAGTCCTTCCAATGAATATTCAGGACTGATTTCCTTTAGGATGGACTGGTTGGATCTCCTTGCAGTCCAAGGGACTCTCAAGAGTCTTCTCCAATACCACAGTTCAAAAGATTCAATTCTTCAGCGCTCAGCTTTCTTTATAGTCCAACTCTCACATCTATACATGACTATTGGACAAACCAGAGCTTTGACTAGACGGACCTTTGTTGGCAAAGTAATGTCTCTGCTTTTTAATATGCTATCTAGGTTGGTCATAACTTTTCTTCCAAGGAGCAAGCATCTTTTAATTTCATGGCTTAGTCACCATTTGCAGTGATTTTGGAGCCCCAAAAAATAAAGTCTGTCACTGTTTCCTCGGTTTCCCCATCTATTTGCCATGAAGTGATAGGACCAAGATGCTATGATCTTAGTTTTCTGGATGTTGAGTTTGAAGCGATAGGACCAGATGCCATGATCTTAGTTTTCTGAATGTTGAGTTTTAAGCCAGCTTTTTCAATCTCTTTCACTTTCATCAAGAGGCTCTTTAGTTCTTCACTTTCTGCCATAAGGGTGGTGTCATCTGTATATATGAGGTTATTGATATTTCTCTTGGCAATCTTGATTCCAGCTTGTGATTCATCGAGCCCAGCGTTTCTCATCATGTACTCTGCATATAAGTTAAATAAGCAGGGTGACAATATACAGCCTTGACGTACTCCTTTCTGGATTTGGAACCAGTTTGTTGTTCCCTGTCCAGTTCTAACTGTTGCTTCCTGACCTGCATACAGGTTTCTCAAGAGGCAGGTCAGGTGGTCTGGTATTCCCATCTCTTCAAGAATTTTACAGAGTTTGTTGTGGTCCACACAGTCAAAGACTTTGGCATAGTCAACAAAGCAGAAGTAGTTGTTTTTCTGGAACTCTCTTGCTTTTTTGATCATCCAGTGGATGTTGGCAATTTGACCTCTGGTTCCTCTGCCTTTTCTAAATCCAGCTTGAACATCTGGAAGTTCTTGGTTCACATACTGTTGAAGCCTGGCTTGGAGAATTTTGAGCATTACTTTACTAATGTGTGAAATGAGTGCAGTTGTGCAGTAATTTGAGCATTCTTTGGCATTGCCTTTCTTTGAGATTGGAGAATGAAAACTGACCTTTTCCAGTCCTGTGGCCACTGCTGAGTTTTCCAGATTTGCTGGCATATTGAGTACAGCACTTGCACAGCATCATCTTTTAGGATTGAAATAGCTCAACTGCAGTTCCATCACCTCCACTAGCTTTGTTCATAGTGATGCTTGCTAAGGCCCACTTGACTTTGCATTCCAGGATGTCTGGCTCTCGGTGAGTGATCACACCATTATCTGAGTTGTTATCTGATTATCTGAGTTGTTATCTGGGTCGTGAAGATCTTTGTTGTGAGGATTTAATGCATTAAAATAGAAGAACACTTAGAAGGGTTCCTGGCACATAATAAGCACTCTATTAAGTATTGGCTTAAAAGATTCAGCCTTCATTTCTCTTTGGAATTTAACCCTTCAGAGGATGCATACAGTGTTCTGCCACTAAATTGTTGTCTGACATCTTTTGAGCTATGGATTTTTCTTACTGTGAAATAGACAGTGTGGATAAATGGCTGTTGTTTCTGCCTTCAGGACTCCTTTTCCTTCTCATCCTTTAATGGGATAACTCTTGCCTGTTTTTCAGATTTCACCTTTTACATAACTTCCTCTGGAAATTGCTCCTCTTAACCTCCTCCCTTGGTTTACACTTGCCTGTGCACCCATAGGGACCAGGGCTATTAACTTTGTAGATTGTGTCTGTCTCTTCTGCTGCTGCTGAGTCACTTCAGTCATGTCCAACCCTTTGCAATCCCATGGACTATAGCCCACCAGGCTCCTCTGTCCATGGGATTCTCCAGGCAAGAATACTGGAGTGGGTTTCCATGCCCTCCTCCAGGGGATCTTCCGGACTCAGGGATCGAATCCTTGTCTCCTGCGGCTCCTATGTTGCAGGCGGATTCTTTACCACTGAGCCACTGGGGAAGCCCCTGTCTCTTCAACTTCTCACTGACTCCTGGTTTATCTTTTTGTCCCAAGGGTGCAACATGACCAGGCATAGCTATTGGGCACTTACTGTGTGTCGGGCACTAGAATGTCTCAGTAATGCTAACTCAATTCCCTCTCCTTCCACCATGATGTTTATAGTCTAGAAGAAGACAAATATGATACATGGACTCTTTCTCATAAGAGATAAGGCAAGGGTGGTAGGACAGACTTTGTGCTTCCCTGCCTTTATCCTGCCATCGCCCAAGGAGAAAATAGCATGTGGATAGCACACTGGATAGACTGGATGAAAATTGTGCAACCCAGTGGCCTTGTATTCTGTGTGAATGGTGGCCCTGCCTATGTAGGGCTTGGTTAAAAAAAATTCACTTACTTTATATAATGATAAAAATTTCATCAAGAGTCAGGCTTTGGTTATGTCAGTACCAAAAGCAAATAATCATTTCTTCAAGCAACACAAGAAAAGTGAACAAAATTAGTTTATACTCTAAGAACATTAAATACAAGATAATAGAATTTCTATTTTATTTTTTTTAATTAATTTTTATTGGTAACAATTATTGATAGTGATGAAAAAGACAATAATTAGCTGGTTAAGTAGAGTATATGCATACAAAGGAACCCTGGCAAGTGAAAGAAGTGAAGTAGTATGGAAAAACAGATGGAAAGATCTCCAGGATTTGTTAAGTGAAAAAAGCAAGTTACTGACAGGAGTACATAGTGTATTACCTTCCTTGGGAGAAAATGGGAAAATAAGAATATATGTTTATATTTGCACAAAGAAACTGAATGATGCGTGACAAACTAATAAAGTGGTTTCTTGTGGTGAGAGGACTGCAGGGACTAGGGACAAGTGTGGGAGGGAGACCTCTGAGAATACATGTTTTTATTTATTTTTAATAATTTTTATTGGAGTATAGTTGATTTACAATGTGTTAGTTTCAGATGTATAGCAAAGTGAATCAGTTATACATATATCCACTCTTTTTTAGATTCTTTTCTGATATAGGACATGACAGAGTATTGAGTACAGTTCTTTGTGCTATACTGTTATTACTATTGTTGAGTAGCTCAGTCATGTCCAACTCTTGCGACCCCATAGACTGTAGCCCACCAGGCTCCTCTGTCCACGGGATTTCCCAGGCAAAAATACTGGAGTGAGTTGCCATTTCTTTCTCCAGGGGATCTTCCTGACTCAGGGATCAAACCTGCATCTCCTGCATTGCATGTGGATTCTTTACCATCTGAGTCAGTAGGGAAGCCCTGTGCTATACTGTTTGTCCTTATTAGTTTTCTAGTTTATATCTGAAAGTGAAAGTGTTAGTCACTTAGTTGTGTCCAACTCTTTGCGACCCCATGGACCGTAGCCCGCCAGGATCCTCTGTCCATGGAATTCTCCAGGGTTGAATACTGGAAGCCATTCCCTTCTCCAGAGGATCTTCCTTACCCAGGGATCAAACCTGGGTCTCCTGCATTGCAGGCAGATTCTTTACTGTCTGAGCCACCAGAGAAACCCCATTTTTTATAGCAGTGTGTATATGTCAGTCCCAATCTCCCAGTTTATCCCTCCACTTTCCTGCACTGGTGACCGTAAGTTTGTTTTCTGTATCTGACATGGTTTTCTTTTGGAACTGTATGACTGTATTACCTGTTAAAGACATTTAAAACATTTACAGCCATCAGTGATTGGTTGCACAGCTATGTAATCCATCATAATGGCAGACTGTGTAAGGTGCACAGGGAGGGAAATGGGGTGGCCACTGAATGAAGAAGCAAGTGGCATCAGTGTTTTGGAAGTCTCTGGGAGGTTGAACAAATGTGCTTGAAGATAGTTGAGAGGGATGTCTTAAGACTACTTTTCCTTTAAACGATAAAACACTCTCCTTTTTAATAGCCATTCAAAAATGTACAGCAGTTGAAATTGTATTTGAACACTCTTTCTAGGCTTCTCAGTAATCTTCCTAGATTTAATCATTATCATTACCATTTGGGTCCAGGGTATCTCTCTAGCCCAGGATATGGAGAGCTGCACCACGAAGCATCTCCCCTACCTTCTGCTGCTGAATATCAGTGAGAGTTGGTATATGGCAATATTGGTGCTCAGATTTAAGAAAATTCTTCAAGGTCATATAGGTAGGTACTTATTGAACCAGAACAGGAACCTAGCTCTGGCTGGCTAAAAAATGGTAGCTGTTTTCTCTCTGAAGCTATTAAAGAACGATAACAGGGGCTCCTGGGTGTTGCAGTGTTGTGAGTGGTGAATGCACCCCTGCCTTCTTCTCTGTTTCTCCCCCACCTCCTTCTCTCTGAAGCAGATGTTTTTTCCTCTCTCTAAGTGATATATTTTCTTTCATCGTGGCCCTCATTTTCCAGGGAAGTTAGGTCAATGGAAATTGTTGAGTAAAATGGCCAGACTTGGTTAATTCTAAGCCTCACATTCTTTTCATTGCAATGTGAATATTGTGGAAGAAAAGACTTGGGATCTGATTTTTTTGTTACAGGGAAATTCAGTTCATTTACTTTCATTGTAATAACTAATATGTTTGGTTTGATTTCTACCATCTTATTTTATATTTTTTGTTTGTTTCTTCTTATCCCCTTATTACTTCTAAAAAGTTTAACAAGTTAAAAAAATCCTCCATCAGTACTTAAAATTATGTTGGTAATTGCATTCATATTTAAATCAAGTGTAACTAAATTTCTGTATCACTTTATCAACGTTAAAAAATAACTATTTTTATCCTACTCTTCCAAAGTTGTGAGACCTTTAGCATGGTTTTATGCTTATTTTTTGCTGATATACTTCCTCAAGTCATTTTACCAGAAGGAGAAGGCAGGTGGTAATCTTTCCACATCTGAAAATTTCCTTTACCTTCACACAAGAGTGATCTTATTGGTCAGTTGTAGAAATTTAACTTGGAATACTGTCCCTTGTCTCATTACTTTGTAATTATTATTCTTCTGTCTTAGGTGTTCAGAATTGTGGCTTTGAGAAGGCTGTCTATTTCTCTCTCCTTTGCTGGGAATGTCTTCTATTTGGAAGTTTATAAGGTTTTCTCTTTGTCTTTGGGGCTCAGAAATTTCATCAGTATATGTCCAGGGCATATATGTGTCTTTTGTTTGTTAATCTTGATGCTCCATGCACCTTTCTGGCCTGAAGCCTAAATCCTGTTTTCAACTTGGACAATATTTATCTAGTATTTTTAAAAAATAATTGCTTCTCCATTTGTATCTTTTCTCTTTCTGGAACTCTTCTTAATTTAGATACTAGCTGTCTTGAGTCCATTCTCCATTTTCTATTTTATACTTTTCTTTGTATTTTTGCTCTGTTTCAAAGAAGCTCTTCCCTTGATCTTCTGGCTTATTAATTTGGTTGTTAGTGATATTCATTCTGTTTTTCACTACATTGATTGAATTTTTACTCAATATCAAGTTTTGGGAATCTTTTTCTTATACAGTTCCTTTGAAGTATCTTCTTGAATCTCCTTAAGAATAAGTAGTATTTAAATCCTCTGTTTCCTACAGTAACTCTGCTTTGATATGAACCACCTGATGTGATTGGGAAGCCTGTCCTCTGTCTGATAATCTCAAGCTGCTCCTATATTTGTTTGCATATCCTGACCTTCTAGAACCTCTTCTTGTAGGAATTCCTTTAGCCCCTTTGCAAATGGTGAGAATTCTTTCTGAGAGGCCAGTTGTGAAGGAGGTGACAGAAGGGACTTCTAATTGAAGTGGGGAGAGGCCTTTTACTTTCCTAGGCTTGGTTAAGGTGTGATTGTAGAAGGTGAGCTCTCTTCTCCTTAAATCAAAGGGAGGCTACAGTTTGGCTGAGTAGTGTAATTCCCTTGGGAGGCAATGGCATGAACAGGGTCGGCAGGAAAGGACAGTTCTCTCCCCATGGGCTGAGGGCATCTACTCTGGTTTAGCTGGGTGGGACTCCTCAGATCACCTTCTCATGCTGCCAGTCCCCCACTTCAGCCTGGTGCCAAAATTGTTGAGCTGCCTCAGCTAGAAGTTGTAAGAGAGGAGTTATAAGTGCATGTTCCTGTTGCTCTCTTCACAGGATTCCCTTAAGAATTATTTCAGTTTGCACTGGGTATAATGTTTCAGGTATTCACTGAAATATCCAGTACCTCTTCTGACACTGCAGCTGCCAGCTCTATGTCTGTCTTGTGTGCCTAGAGAGACATGGTGTCTGAGGCTTCCTTAGATTCCTAGTATTGCCTGACCTCCATTAAGGTTCAAAGCATGTTGGGTAGGTGGATGATGGCTTTTTTTTTTTTTTTAGAAAATAAAAAGCCAGGTAAAGGTTCCAAAGGCTGCAAGAAGGTAAGTTGGTACCGCTCTCAGGTAAGGTATACCCATTGTTGGGGACAAGGTTGGGAACAGGTTGCCCACTTCAGAAGAGGCCCACAAAACTAAGTAGATATTGGTTGACTCCAAATAGAGCACCACATTGTAATCAGCAGATTTGGCTTTCCCAAAAGCCATTTGGGTGGCTTCAGCATAGAAGCAGCAACATTTATTAAGTTCCCACCACAAGCCATATACTGCTTTGTGCTTAGTTTACCTTGATATGGATTGTCATTATCTCATTTTTTTTTTTAGATGAGGAAACTGACCCTCAATGAGAAAGTTCCTAGGTTCAAGTAGCTCAGCTGGGACTTGAGTCTTAATTCCCAAGTCTCTATTCTTCATGGAGAGGCAGGACTCAAACAGTCTTTGGCCCAGCTCCTCAATCTCCTGGTCCTGCTGGGAAAGTTGTGGACAAATAAAACTTGCATCAGAGCAGCAGTTCTTAAATTTTAGCATGGTTAAAGTTCTCAAACTTTAGCCCTCCAGAATCACCTGGAGGGTTGGTTAAAACACAGATTGCTTGAGTTTCTGATTTAGTGGGTCTGTCTCAGCATCTGATAAGTGCCCAGATGATGCTACTACTGTTCCAAGGGCTATACTTGGAGAGCTATTTAGTATTCCCTTGGCCTTTACTTGGGAAACCTTTCTACTTACTGCCCACCCGCCCCGCCCTGACCTTTCCTGGTATTCTTTACTTAGTCCCTGCCTAGCTAGGGGAAGAAGGGTCTCTCTGGTCATATGGGGACCTCTGGGGACAGAGCCCTTTTTGTTTGCTTCTCTCCTCTTTCCTCCCACAAATCTACTTATGAGCAGCTTTAACGCCACCCCCCACCCCGGGAAGGGTGATTTCTATGGGTTCATTAAATCTTCATTTTTTTCTCTCTTCTTTGGTATCCAGCCTGCAAAGCAGAATGGAAAGAAAGCAGCCACCAAAGTGGCCTCCTCTCCCCAGTTTGTTCACTCCAATGATCATGCCAGTCGGGAGGCTGAGTTAAAGAAGAAGAGGGTAAGTCCTTTGCCTTGGGGGAGAGAGAGGGCCTGACTTGACTGCCAGGTCCATGGAAATGTTGACAGGCAAAGGCCAGAATTGTTAGGGTTGTTGAGGCTGTTTGTGGAAAGGAAAGAAAGGGCAGTTGCTTTGATACTTGATTTAGTGTCTCCATTTGCTCACCTCCCAGTTCATGGCTGTCTGGTTTTTGTTCTCACTGCTCCACTGGAATGATCCTGCCAGTCTCACCAGCATGTTCTCTGACATCAGACTCATGGATCGCTTTCTTCCCTCATCTTATTCAATTCTCAGCATTTGAGACAATGCTTTTTAAAAAAAATTATTTATTTGTAATTGAAGGATAATTGCTTTACAGTATTGTGTTGGTTTCTGCCACACATCAGCATGAATTAGCCATAGGTATACATATGTCCCCTCTCTCTTGAACTTCCCTCCCACCTCCCTCCCCATCCCACCCCTCTAGAGCCCTGGTTTGAGTTCCTGAGTCATACAGCAAATTCCCATTGGTTATCTATTTTACATATGTAGGCTTTTTTTTTTGAAGCACTGTCACTTTGGTTTTCCTGTCATCTCTCTCTCCTGGATGTCCTTCTTCCTTTTCTCCAGTTTCTTTTGGTGTTCTTTAAATGACAGAATATCCCAGTCAGTTCAGTTCAGTTCAGTCACTCAGTCATGTCTGACTCTTTGCGACCCCATGGACTGCAGTATGATAGGCTTCCCTGTCCATCACCAACTCCTGGAACTTGCTCAAACTCATGTCCATCGAGTCGGTGATGCCGTCCAACCATCTCATCCTCTGTCATCCCAGGGTCTTGTTTTTTTCCCCCTCTCTGATCCTAAGTGGTTCCCACTGCCTAGGACACGATCTCTCTCAGCTTTATATACTTTCCTTGTATTAGTGTCTGCCATGCTTTCCCCTCCTTCATCTCTTTGTCTTTCTTTCCCTCAAACCCCTTATCTCTTTATCTCTTGCTGTCATGTCTTCTCCCTCCCTGTATCCCTGCTCCTCCCACTTGTGCCAAGTCACAGTGTTTTCTCCCTCTGTCACCTACTCCCTATTACTCTTGATCTTCCATCCCTCCCTTAGATTGCAGACCTCATCAGCTTCAGCCCTTTTGTATGGTCACTTGTTAGGTTGAGGAGATGAGGGGGAAGCAGCAGGCTGCCCGGGAGCAAGAGAGACACCGACGTAGGACCATTGAAAGCTACTGCCAGGATGTCCTGCGACGCCAAGAGGAGTTTGAGCGCAAGGTGAGAGAGCAATCTTTGCCCCTCAGTAGAACTGGTGTGAGCTTGCTCAAAAGCATCTTTTGCCATTGCTCTGTGAAAAGGAAAGAGGAAGGGTGTGAGATTTTTGGAGGGGGAGTAGGGAACCAGTTCAGAGAGGATGGGAAACGGTAGGGACATGGAGGGAGGGTGAGAGGGAGGTGAAGAGCTGTATCTGTGATTGGAGAGCCCTGATTAGGTCCTTTCTCCCAAGCTGAAACACAAAGACTGGGGATTGGGAGTCGGGAGGACTGGGGGACAGGAGGAGAGAAAGATTGAGAGTGTAAAGTGAAAGTTAAGAGAGGAGTCCACTTCTTTCTAGGACTTCTTACTGCATTTCTGGCATATAATCTCATCTCACAGAATATACGATTTCCAGTTCAAAGTTTCTTGTCTAGTATAAAGTACACATTTTGCTTCCTCCATCCCATGTTCCCCATAGATTGTTTTTCTCACTTACACCTCCCTCTTAAATTCCTCCCTTATATACTCAGGTGCATACCCAGTCCTCTAGCTGGTACTCAAACACAGACTTACAAATAGGCACACACATGGACCATGTGGGTCTGTCCTTCTTCTTCTTGATTTTGTTGCTTGTGGTGGGCTGGAATTCACATGACTCTCCCAGTCTCCCATGGTTGCCAAAGATGGCTCTCACTCTCCTCCCCTGGACCATCCTCTTTTTTTTCCTTTAGGAGGACGTTTTGCAAGAATTAAATATGTTTCCTCAACTGGATGATGAGGCTACAAGGAAGGCTTATTACAAGGAGTTCCGTAAGGTATGGGGGCCCATTTCTTAAGGCCCTTTAGGGAGGGCACCAATCCAGTCGTGTCTCCTCTCTGTTTCTGTTTTTCCTAAGATGAAGGCCTCTTTTATGGGCCTTTTGATTCCTGCCCAGTTCTTTCCTTGCTTTCTTACCCTCTTCCCTGCCCTGCAGGTGGTGGAATACTCTGATGTGATTCTGGAAGTCCTGGATTCCAGGGACCCCTTGGGCTGCCGCTGCTTCCAAATGGAGGAGACTGTCCTACAGGCAGAAGGGAACAAGAAGCTGGTCCTGGTCTTGAACAAGATTGGTAGGTGTTGGACAGGATTGGGTAAGGCAGGGCAGGGGCCAAGCCTTCTTAAAAGACTAGCTTGGACCTAACCTTGAGACACAACAACTCAATGGTATTCAAAATAGTGCAAGGTAGGAATTCTTGTTTGAGTTTTTAAAGCTAGGGATTTGAGAGGTAAAGTCACTTGTTGAAACATACACACACACACCACATAATATAACAGAAGTTGAGAATGGAGTTAAAGTCTGTCTGCCTTTCACTTCCCTGTTTTCGCCATTTTGAGCTTTATTTGTGCCTGGCCAGTGCTAGACAGTTCCTCTTCTCCCTCATGCTGGATCCCAGATGGTGGGGCAGAAGAGCACATGGATGTGCTCAGGAGTCACTCTGGTCTGGGTTTCATCCCAGTTTTGATGTCTATTTTCTCTGGAATCTTTGACAAGTCATGTCACCTGAGAGCTTCCATTTTTCTAGGTGTGAAATGGGCTGTGATTGTCCCAATCTCATAGGATCATTGTGAGAATTAATGATAAAGTGCTTGGTACATACATGGTCAGTACTTCATAAGTGGTAGCCATTCTTTTCAAGGTTATTTTTGACATTTGGCCCAACCTAGAATAATCCAGGGAGGGAATGGAAAATAGTCTTTGGGAGGCCTCTGGTACTGGACCCCAGGTCTGGGAGGAAGGCGTCTAGAAATATAGCTGGTTACCCATTGTCCTTGAAGAAACAGGTCTACTTAGAGAGGGCCAACTTGTCCCCGAGACTAGATTGTCCTTTCTGACCAACCTGGGGACTGGACAGGGACTGGCAGGCTAGGGAGATATCTGTTGGCAGAAAGTGGGCCAAGCCTGGGTTGTGGGTGGCTGCATCTTTGGACTGAGCCATGAGGTGATGTTCTTACCAGTCCTATCCATTCCTATTTTTCCTAGACCTGGTCCCCAAGGAGGTTGTGGAGAAGTGGCTGGAATACCTTCGGAATGAGCTGCCAACTGTGGCTTTCAAGGCCAGTACCCAGCATCAGGTCAAAAACCTGGTAAGCTGGGGCCAGAAACATCTAGCTTCTTACACAGTAGCCTGGGGCTATACTCTTTTCTAATTATATTATTAACATAGAAATATGTCTTCAATGTCAGACTAAATTAAAGTGTACAGAAACATTTGTTGCTTCTAGGGAGAGACAGTGGGTCCTGAGGGACATTTTTTTTCAGTTTTGTAAGAAGTGTAAAACTTAATTATTAAAAAAAAAAGTAGAAAAAGTAAAAGCAATTACAGTTGACCCTTGAACTAAACAGGGGTTAGGGACATCCACTTTCTGCACAGTGGAAAATCAATGTATAACTTATAGTTGGACCTCAGTATCTATGGTTCTGCATTTACAGATTCACCCAACTGCAAATCATGTAGTACCATAGTATGTATTAGTGAAAAAAATTTGCATGTAAGTGGACCTGCACCATTCAAACCTATGTTGTTCAAGGGTCAACTGTATAGATGAAACTTGAATATCCTTTCACTGTTACCCCTAATTCCAGTCTCCTTTATCCATACACCAGATTAACCACCGTTGTTAGTTTGGTGTGTATCCTTCCAGATGTTTTTCTGTGCTTTATATTATATGTGGATTTGTATATAGAGAAAATAGTGCTTGGGTGTATCATATATGTCATCCTGAGGTGTACTTTTTTTCCCTTGAAGATCTTTCTATAGAGTTCTACCTTTTTTACACTAAATAAATATAGTTTTCAATTTTTTTAATCATTATAAGCAGTACTATAATACATACCCTTACACATCTTTTTGGCTAGTCAGCAAGTGTTTGTGTAGGTTGGGTACTGAGAGGTAGAGTGGCTGGGTCATAGGTACTTTGCATTTTAGATTTTCCTAGATACTGACAAATTGCTCCCCAGCCCCACCTCCCTTCTCTACCCCCCACCCAAGTGGCTATACCAATTTATCTTCCCACTACTGGGACAGATGAATGTGTGAGAGGGCCTAATTCCCTATACCCTTGCCAATATTTGATATCATTAAACATTTAAATCTCTGTTCATCTGGGAGAAACATGGTAGTTCCTTTATAATTTTTTACCTTTTAGATATCAAAAATTTGATAAGCATCCTTTTATAACAGCTTTTTCTTTGATCTGTATTCCACTTTAAGGATATAGCTCCTTAACCTATTTCTTATTAATGGATATTTAAGTCAATTTCTATTTTGCAGTACTATGGTAGGTAAGTAAGGACAGAGGAAGAGATGAAAGGGCATTCAGGGCAGAGGAGGTGGCATCAGGAATAAAGAGATGGAGGCTGAAATGGTCTTGTCCTGTGTGAAGAATCAAGGGAAGGTAGGCTCTACGTGGGCCGGACAGTATCTCTTCTTTCCCTGGACAGGGAGGCAAATGTCCTCATCATGTAGACAGGGTTCACTGAAGCCCAGAGCATGGAATCAGAATTTGCTGGCCACATACCTGTGAGAGGCAGAGTTGGAAATCAAACCTGGCCTGCTTAGAGGCGAGGAGGCTGTCCTGCTCCTGCTGAGGGAGGCAAGAGATGTGTGTTTAGGCAGAGACTGAGACAGAAGACTGGAGGTGGAAAAACTGGAAAAAATAGGCCTTGTGGAAGCAGGGAAATGGCAGATGTTTGTTCAGGGCCTGTGTAAGAAGCCCTTTGCTTCATGCTGGTGATGTTGGTGATAACAGGGAAGCAGTCCTGAAATTTGGAAATCTGCGCTCAGACCACAGCTCTCATCTCATGCCTCTTCTGTAATACCCCTCATTTTCCAGAATCGCTGCAGTGTGCCAGTGGATCAAGCCTCTGAGTCACTGCTGAAAAGCAAAGCCTGCTTTGGAGCTGAAAACCTCATGAGGGTTCTGGGGAACTATTGCCGCCTTGGTGAAGTGCGCACCCATATCCGTGTGGGCGTTGTGGGTAAGGCCTTGGGGGAGGTTATGGGGCCCAGACTTCTTCCTTGTGCAGGGGCTTCATTGGGGGAAAGGATTCTGGGAACTTCATGTTACTTTTGGCTAGGGAGGAGAGGAGCTGTTCAGGAAGGGTCCTTTTTTTTTTTTAAGGTATTTATTTTGGCAGCACTGGGTTTTTGTTGCTGCATGGGCTATCTCTCATTGCGGCAAGTGCTCACTAGTTGCAGTGCTTGGGTTTCTCATTATGGTGGGCTCTCTTATTGTGGAGCATGGGCTCTAGGGTGTGCAGGCTTCAGTAGTTGCAGCTTGCATGGGCTGAGTTGCCCTGAGGCGTGTGGAATCTTCCTGGATTGGCAGGCAGATTCTTACCCACTGTGCCACCAAGGAAGTCCCAGGAAGGCTCTTTTGATTTGTAATTTGGATTGGTGGACATGGGGAGGCATACTCAGAATCACCACTGTAGTTGGAGTATTAGAACCATGGACTAAATGTGTGGGGCTAGGCTTAGAGTTGACCCATGTCATCCTACCACTCTGGGGAAGGGAATGGTTGCCTCATCCAGTATTCTTGCCTGGGAAATCCCATGGACAGAGGAACCTGGTGGGCTATATTCCACGGGGTTGCAAAGAGTCGAGACATGACTGAGCACATATGCATGCATCCCACCAGAGCTGTGGGAGAGAGGGGTGAACATCTCCCTTTCATAGATAAGAATACTAGGGCTCAGAGAAAGGAAAGGAACTTGGAGGGTTCACCCCTGTCTGAGACAAGACAAGAGCTGAGGCTCAAACCTGGAACCCAGGGCGTTGAAGGAAAGCTGTTGGGAAAGGAACTGGGAAGTTGAGAGAGGCAGAGATAGACCAGCAGGGAAAAGGAATGAAGCCAAGAGAAAAAAACATTGGAGAAAAAGCTGGAAACAGAAAAAGGTAAAATACCTGAATAGATACAGAAAAATATCTGGAAAACCAAATGGTGGGATTGGTGGGGAGTGGAAAAGGAAGACAGAGTTGAATGACAGAGGCATGCAGACAGAGGGAGATATGATCACAAAAATGTGTGTAGAGATCTGCAGAGAGAGACATGAGAGGGCTAGAGATCCTCTCATGTGAGTAGGGAGGGAGACATGTATACCCAAGGAAAGAACAAGTGAGTCAAACTCAGGGATAAAGAGATTCAGAGGGAGATGCACGTAGAAAGAAGCAGGAACAAACTTGCAGACACTGAATAATGTACACCCACACCTATACACACATATGGATCCACAGACACATGTATAGATCCATACATATGAAGACACATACAGATCCAGAGGCAAAATACATGCAGACCAAGTCCTTCCCACACACTTAGCCAACTCCCCTCCAAGCAAACAGAGCCATAGAGAGACACGTGTGCCCAGATGCATTCGACCCTCAGACACAATCATGTCAGAGACGCAGATACACATCTATGATGAGACAGATATATATGTATATATAGAGAAATAGAGTCAGAGAGAGGACTAGGGAGACACAGAGAAAAAGAAGCACAGTGATTCATGTAGAGAGACAAGCCCACTGAGAGAAGGACCATATACAGAAAGAGCTGAGAGGAGTTGGCATAGAGGGAATTAACAAAGAGGCAGAATTGTTGGGGTGGGGAGAATTTGAGAGAAAGGACAATGGCCATAATGAGAGAAAGTGAGACAAACCAGCAGAGAAAAGAGTTGCTTAGATACACAGAGAGAAAGACAGAAATTGGAAAAGCAATGGTATTTAGAATGAGAACAGCTAAGAGAAGATACACAGAGACTTCTCCACACAAGGGATATACACACAGGCACATCTATTGGAATAAATAGTACACATGTAAGTTCTAGCACACATTGAAAGAGAATGGTGGGAATGAGAGACCCAGTGAGTAAGAAATAGACAAGGACATCCATAGACCGAGAGGCGCTTACAGGTGCCCAAACAGAAAAACACACCACAGACAGAAAGCTCCTCAAAGACTGACATCTCAAAGGAGCCCCACCTCCCACTCCCTATCCCCTGCCAGGTGAATTATACACCAGGATGGATGGTTCTGTTTCATGACATTTCCTAGTGCCCACCATCCGTTGGATTGTGTCACAGAGGCCTTGCATCCAGCACCTTTCCCAAGCTGGTTGTAAGTAGGAGGTGAGTGTCACATCTAGTGAGAGGAACACATCTAGCCAGGGTGCTCACGTGTAGAGGAAAGGGATAGAAAGGCCATGGAGGGGCTTAGTCAGGGCCTTGGACAGAAAGGCAGGAGGCCAAGCTCTGTTTTTGGCTTCCCATGGCCTGGTCACACTGCCCCTGCCTGGGCCTCCCACACACAGGCTGTCCCAAATATTTCTGAGGACCCTTCCTGCCCTGAGCTATCTGCTGTTTCTTTGTAGGCCTTCCCAATGTTGGGAAGAGCAGCCTGATCAATAGTCTGAAGCGCAGCCGTGCGTGTAGTGTGGGAGCTGTTCCTGGGGTCACCAAGTAAGTACCTGCTTGCTCCCCTACTTCACAGGTCCTTTACCCTACCATTTCCCAACTCCCATGCCTTTAACCCCTGTCCCTTATCCTGGACCACCTTCTGATTCTGCCGTAGGCCTGGGAGTTTCATTAATAGCCCTCATTTACCTGGCACACCCTGGGTTTGGGCCAAGCACCCAGCTGGGTGTTCCCCCCCCCACCACAGCTCCTTCAAGCCTCCTGACAGTCATGCAAGATTGGGCTCTGAGTAAGCAGTTCTGCTTCCTCGATGAAGTGACAGGCTCAGAGAGTCAGAGGCTTGCCTGTGGTCCTGCAGCTCAGTCCCTGGTGGTGGAAGTGAATCAGACTAGAATCAGACCCCGCATCTCTTCACCTTCATCTGTGTGCCATTTGTCACACTCCTTCTCTCCACTGGGTGCTTGGTCTAGAGGATGCCAGACACATCTGGACTCATCACTGTCCTACGTCCTCTCTTATCTCCCCTCTCCTGACCCAGGTTCATGCAGGAGGTCTACCTGGACAAGTTCATCAGGCTGCTGGATGCCCCGGGCATCGTCCCAGGACCCAACTCAGAGGTGGGCACTATCCTGCGCAATTGCATTCACATGCAGAAGCTGGCGGACCCTGTGACCCCGGTGGAGACCATCCTGCAACGCTGCAACCTGGAGGAGGTATGCAGGGCTCTCACTTATGCCCTGCCTTGCTCCAAGGGCCCTTCTTTCTTACTCATGATTTCTTCCTCTCTTTACCAGATTTCCAGCTATTATGGTGTCTCTGGGTTTCAGACCACTGAGCACTTTCTGACTGCAGTGGCCCACCGCTTGGGGAAGAAGAAGAAGGGGGGCGTGTGCAGTCAGGAGCAGGCAGCCAAAGCTGTCCTGGCTGACTGGGTGAGGTGAGTAGGGGTAAGGGTGAGGCCTTCTGGGAGTCAGGTTCCACAAGGGGGCCCATCTGTTTTCACTGCAGCAGAGGGGCAGCCTGACTTCCTGGGTAGGGAAGGCCAAGGCATCAAGTCACATCCTTCTCAGCAACTCATGCCTAGTGATTATCCAGCAATTCAACCTCTTGTTCAGAAGTTACTGTCTGGGCTTTCTAGTTGACTCTCACTGTTTCTGACTTGAAAACTCATTCTTTCTTTGACTGGTCATTTGCTTTTTAACATACAGTTAAAATTTTTATTTATTCATTTATTTATGTTTGGCTGTGCTGGGTCTTTGTTGCTGTGTGTGGGCTTTCTCTAGTTGTGGTGAGTGGGGGCTACTCTCTAGTTGCAGTGTGTGGGCTTCTTATTTCAGTATTTTATTGTGGAACACAGGCTCTAGAGTATATAGGCTTCAGTAGTTGCAGCGTATGAGGCTCAGCTGGTGTGGCGATGGGCTTAGTTGCCCTGTGGCATGTGGAATCTTCCTGGACCAGGGATCAAACCCATGTCCCCTGAATTAGCAGGTGGATTCTTAACCACTAGACCACCAGCAAAGTCCTCATTTGTCATTTGTTGTCTTAATAACGTCAATTTCTTCCCACCTCCCAATGCAGCGGGAAGATCAGCTTCTATACACTCCCACCCTCCACCCACACTCTGCCTACCCATCTCAGTGCTGAAATCGTTAAGGAGATGACTGAGGTCTTTGACATTGAGGATACTGAGCAAGCCAATGAAGACACCATGGAATGTAAGTAGGGTTGAGTGGGTTGGCCTGCCCAGCAACTGGTCCTGCCCTAGTGGAGCCACAAACACCTGACAGCAGGTCCCATGTTTGACCTCCCCATGCTCTGGCCCTAGTCTGGCTTGGGGAGAACTATTTTAAACATCTTTAAGTTTAATGTCTTTTCCCACAAAGTGAGGAACTGTAATTTGGGTCACAGGAAGATAGGGTGGTGGTGGAGTGGAGTGGGGGGTTGGCTGGTTGTGGGCTCTTAGTAGATATGAAAAAAATCAACAAAGTACCTGGAACATGGTAAGGTGTTTAGGAAGGGTGAGTTTCCTTTCCCCATCTCTTGAGGCCTGGAGTGGACTGAGATACTTCTCTCAAAAACCCTTTCTCTCCACAGACATAGAGAACAGACTGGTGGACATAATGGAGGGAAGGAGAGGGTGGGACGGATAGAGAGAGTAGCATTGAAACATATATATTACCATATGTAAAATAGATAGCCAGTGGGAATTTGCTGTATGACACAGGCAGCTGAATCTTGTGCTCTGTGACAATCTAGAGGGATGGGATGGGATGGGAAGTGGGAGGGAAGTTAAAGAGGGAAGGGCATATATATATATACACCTATGACTGATTCACATTGATGTATGGCAGAAACCATCACAACATTGTAAAGCAATTATCCTCCAATTAAAAAAGGAAACAAAAAAGAAAACCCTTCTCATTGCCCCAGGTTTTGTCACAGCCATTGCATGTCCATTCCTGCATTTTTACTCTTGTCCCCATTGGTGGGTGAGGCATCTGAGACACAGAAAGGTGATACTTGCTAAATGGTACATGGTCAGTGACAGGTAGATGTGGCATTCAAACTAGCTCTCTTGCCCTGTTGTTGAAGACTCTTCCAGCTCAGTGTATCTGAGTGGTTAGAAGAATGAACTGCCTGGATTAAAATCTGAGTTTTGTTAGCTGTGTAGTGCTACACAAGTTTCTTAACCTCTCCATGACCAATGAAATCATCTGTACAATGGGATGATAGCACATACCTGATAAGATAGTTGTGAAGACTTATTTAATATGTAAAACCTAGTGCCTGGCATATAGCACATGCTTGGTAAATATTAGCTGTTATTAAGATGGTTATTTGTTGGAGTACAAAGGTATGACTTTCAGAAACTCCTGTGGGAAGTTAATTCTCTTCAGCTATTCTACCATCTGCAGCTCCTTCCTCTTCTACCCCACCCAAGAAAGGTACCCGGTATTCTCTGGGCCTGTCTGTGGACATTCTTGGGTAGTGGAGAAAGTCTTGGCTGGCCTGGCTTCCAGTTACTCTGTTTCTCTTGAGGGCCAGTAGTTTTCCTTCTCTGGGCCTTTTAGTGTGCTTGGATTACAAATGAGGACAAGAGGCTTGCCTGCTTCAGAATATATTCCCCATGTGGCTTTGGGCAAGTCAGCCCTCTTTCTGAACTTTACTTTTCTGTCAGGTGGACATTTGGGAGGAATTAGAGCTTACATTTTTAGGGCTGTATGTGAGGGCAAGTGGGGCTCTGGCAGTGAGAATGCACTTTAGCAAATGATTGAGGTCCCAGAAATTGAGAAGAGGGAGTGGTTAATAATCAGAGTTTCCTAGTTGCCCTAGTGTTGAATCTTGAAGAGTGATTAGCAATTAGAGGCCCAGGGAAGGAGATGGGGCAAAGTTTAGAAGAGGTGCAAGGGTAGTATGGGCCCAGGGCAATGTACACATTTGTGGTCTGCAGTAGAGGCCAGCTCCAGACAAGGCACCAGTGAAATAGGGAGAGAGGCCTGGTCTTGGGGAGGGAATCCTAGTAGCTGCCATTTATAGAGCAGTGTCTCAGGCTAGTGCATTTCAGGCACCCATTGCTGTGATTCACAGCAGCCCTGTGTTACAGGGCTTGTGGCATTCTGCTTTTCAGATGAGGAAGCTAAGACTCTAAGACTCGCAGGCAAGTACCCTAGTGGAAAACCCACACCTTTAATCCTTTGTTATGTGGCCTCCCAGCAGGAATAAAAGAGCCTTCCTTCTTGACTCCCCTGGGCAGTATCCACATATCCTTTCCACTGAGGCCTGACCAGGGGACTGGTAGCAGAAAGGAGCCAGGGCCCTGACAGTGGTATTGATTGTGTTAAAGGCTTGGCCACTGGAGAATCGGATGAGCTGTTGGGTGACATGGACCCGCTCGAAATGGAGATCAAGTGGCTCCATTCTCCGATGGTGAAAATAGCAGATGCCATGGAAAATAAAACCACCGTGTATAAGGTACCTGTCTATTTCTTCACGGCAACCCTCTCGTCTACCCAAGGGCTCTGGGAAATGGTCAGTCCCTTCCACCTGGCTCCCACGAAGTCCACCTATAATAGTGGGGAGGTACAGGTCATTCATTCACTCCCTGTGGGCACTCTGGCTGTAGTCAGGGTACATCCTTTGCTAACCAATGGCAGATCCAAGGAGGAGGCATGCTCTCAGGCAGCTTTCCAAGCCCAGCTTTAGCCCTAGAGAACAGGATCCCCATCTATCCACCCAGCTGTTCAAGTTACAAACCTGGACATCCCTTACTTGTCCTTCCCTCTAACTGGTATCTTGGATCCTATACACAGTCACCAAGTCTGTCTTCTCCCTCCTAAATCTTAATAGATGCTCTTGGTGTCTTTGTGGCCTACCATTCCTGTAACCCTAGCCTAAGCTTCCAGTTGTCTTTGACCTGGATATATGTCCCATATGGCAGGTCCCAAAGGTCACCTGCCCTTTCATGGCTCCCCAGCACCTACAGGATCAAGTTGATATGCTGTGCTGTGATCTCGGAGGCTTTTTCAGCCTTTTCATCTGCCAGTCCCCCCCGTCTCTGCCCTTCGAGAGGTCACAGTGTAGTGGTTTAAGCCGTAGATATCCACACTGATGGGAGACACACAGGGATTCAGGGCAGACGGTGGGAAAGCATAAATCTAAGGGCCCTAACCTATACTACTTGTGAGCCAGGGAAGTCTTCCTGGGGGCTCTGATACTTTTGCCACATCTTGAAATTTGAGGAATTCTCTGGGTAAGAGGGGCAGCAGCCCTTGGGCAGGGGCTCAGCCTGTGCATGTGCCAAGACCTGAAAGGGTGAGAGCATGGTATTTTGCAGAAATCACTAGTGGTCTGAGGTGGCTGGAGTCAGGGTAGAGGTAGGGAAGGGTGAATCTGGTGTCAGATCCCTGAAGGCCTTGAGTTTGACTTTAAACCATGAGTAATAGGTAAACACTGAAAGTTGGCAATTTTGTACAGGAGGAGGAAAGGCAAAGGGTTTAAATTTTTTCCTATTTTGTTTATTTAAAATATTTTGACTAGGTACATGGTATAAAACTGAAAAGGTAGGAAATTCCCTGGCAGTCCAATGGTTAGGACTCTATGCTTTCACTGCCAAGGTTTGGATTCAATCCCTGGGGAACTAAGATCCCACAAGCTGTGCAGGGTGCCCTCCACCCAAAAAAAAGGTAGAGAGTATACAATAAAAGTAAATCTCTCCTGCTTCTCTCTTCCAGCCACCCTGCCCTCCTTGGAGGCAATCACTATTAGACTTGAGTGTCCTTTCAGAGCTATTGCATCTTCAACACACAAACACATAAAAGCAGATAGCAGATCTATTTTAATCCAAATAGTCATATGCTGTTTGTATTTTTCTGCACATTCCTTATTTCACTTACAAATTCATAGTGTAGATTGTTCCATATGATTACTTAACTTCATTTTTGGTGGCTACATAATATCTGGAAGGGTTTCTTAAGCAGGGAAGTGATTTGGTCAAGTTTATATATTAGAACTATCACTCCAGTGACTGCAGTAAGAATCAAGTTTTAAAAAAAGGAGCCAGAGTAGAGGTAGGGAGTCTATGAAGGAAACTCTTGCCTGTGCTCTGTAAGAGATAAGACCTGCCTTAGGGCAGTGGTAGGAATTATGCCCATTCCCATTTTCACATAGTTTCAAAACTCCCCCTAGTGCTTATAGGAAAATCAGTTTAAAGTTGTGAGTTTAAGGCCATCCCCCAAGCACCCAGAACATACCATTTTTCCTCATAGACCAGCAGTAGTTCCCTGCTCTGTATTACAAGTTCCAGGCTCAGGTTCAGGGCCATGAGAAGGGCCACTCTATTGTCCAACTCTGGGAGATACCATTAAGTGTGCTGTGTTGTGAATGGTGCCCGCCCCCTGCAACCCCAGAGTTGTAGGGTTTGTAGCATTGCTTTTCCTCCGCTGTAGTGTAGTAGGTAGTCATACATATAGAATTCTGATTGCTTGGGTTCTGATTTATTCCACTGCTTACTAGCTGTGTTACCTTGTTTGTCAAAGACATTGTTGCCAGTATTAAATGAGTTAATATGTACGTGTGTGTGAGTACAGGTATACATATTCATATGTATGTATATGACACACATACATGTATGTGCTTAGAAAGGTACCTGGCACATAGTGAGCTTTCTGTCAATATTATGTTTTACTGACCCTGTGTACCTTCTACTCCAGCCCAGTAGATACCCTTTTGGGTGCCCAGGTATGCTCTGTGCTTTCCAGTGTTCAGTCAGGAATGACCCTTCCATCCACAGTATGTTGACCACCACCATGCCCTCAGCCTCTGTCACTTAGGCTGCATATCTTTGGTGGACACTTACCATATTCTAACTTGTGATGTGGTTGGGTTTTTTCCTCTTTAGCCTGGTTGCTTCCCAAAGATGGGTGTACATGCGAATCATTTCTCCAGCATTTCCCCGTACAGAACTGGGCACAAGATAGATGTTGGAACATATTTGTTAAATTGAGTAGGACCTTAAAAGGTCATTTGAACAAAGAATCATTGTAATACCAATTGTCATTGACAAGTAGTTCTACTTTTTCATTTTATTCTTGTAAAAGCCAGGCAAGCTACCCACTGCCCACCCTTATTTGACAGATGAGCAAATTGTGGCTGAAAGAATAACTAAGCACCTGCCAATCTGTGGTAGAGCCAGACTTGAAGATTAGTTCTTTGTAACTCCAGACTCCTGTTCTTAATGCAAGCCTGTCCCTACCTCCTTTGCAGAAGTCTTTGGGGTTATTTTGGGGGCCCAGACCTCACTGTTGTCCTCACTTTCCCCAGATTGGAGATCTTACTGGGTATTGCACCAATCCAAACCGTCATCAGATGGGATGGGCTAAGCGCAATGTGGACCTTCAGCCTAGGAACAATAGCATGGTGGATGTTTGCTCAGTGGACCGCCGCCCAGTGCTACAGAGGATCATGGAGACAGACCCCCTGCAGCAGGGCCAGGCTCTGGCATCTGCCCTGAAGAATAAGAAGAAGATCCAGAAGCGTGCAGGTGGGAGGACCTGACCACCCTCCTGTGCTCCAAAAAAGAACCACCTGAGGCCTTAATTAAGGGCTCCTAAATGAGCATCTCCATGTGTCTAACCCTCTGTCAGGATTAAGGGGCAGGGATGGGTTAGGAGGATCACCTGCTAGCAGAGTGGTCCTCAAACTTCAGTAGCTTATTTTAGAAGTGACTTGGAGGTTTATTAAAACACAGGATTCTGGGACCTACCCCCAGAGTTTCTAGTTGAGTAGGTTGGCTGTTGGTGAGGGCTGAGAATTTGTGTTTCTAACTGGTTCCTAGTCAGTGCTGATGTTGCTTCTCTGGGGGCCACACTTGGAGAACCACTGGCCTAGTCTTATGTATCAAATACCCCATTTATTTATCATTGCTTTCTATGTGTTAAGAAACTTTCAGGCTACATACATATGTTTACTTTATCTATAGATAAAACACTCAAAATCCAAAGGATACAAAAGGATATACATTAAAGTCTCCTCCAGTCCCCTAGTTCCAGGCCTCCCCCCAGAGGCAACCAGTTAATTTCTTGTATCTCATTTCCTGGGGTAGGTTTACAGGCAAATATCTATATATTCCTTGTTCTGTTTTTTAGACAAATGTTAGTCTCTTGAACATTCAATTTGCCACATCATTTTTCCACTCAACATATATTACAGATATCTCCCCATCAATTCACAAAAGAAGTCCCTTTATTTTAATGGTGGTCCATTGTGTGGCTGGTCCACTTAGGTCTTCATGCTATACTAATTTTCACCAACTCATTGCAAGTCTTATTCTCATTCGGTAAGTGAGGAAACTGGGTCCCAGAAACTCCAGGTATTTGGGCCAAAATGTGAACCTAGGATTGATTGATCCCATAAGCCCTGTTCTTTGAACTAGACTATGTTCATAACCATTTGCTCTTGGCCTGATTCTACACTGAGTCCTGGGAATACAGAGGTTAATTGCTCTTTAACTGCTGGTCTTATTGGAGTGAGGAGGAGATAAGAAAACAGACATTGGGAACACAAAGTGATCACCATGAAGACAGAAAACAAAATGAGGGAACCTAACCCAGCCTGAAGGTTGTGGTGGGATAGAGGTGATCAGAGAAGGCTTCCTGAAGGAGGTTATGTCTGAGGAAAATCCCGAGGAATAATAGGGTGTGGCTGAAGGCTGGAGGTGAGCATTCAGGTTCAAAGCCCCTACTGCCATCCTGTTGGTTTGCTGTAAGAGCTTTGGGGGTCTTAACAAAGCACTGCTGATGGCAGAGTGCTGAGTTCAACACAGTAAAAGAAAAGAGCTGTTTTGATACTAGGAAGAGATAAAAATACTTGAAGCTCAGTAGTGTGACTCTGAGATATAAGCTATTTTGGGGTGATCATTTCACAGGTAGACAAATGGGTCTTTCTGTGAGATTCAGTAGTGGGCTGCCAGTAGCCCACCAGTTGTTTTGTTCAGTGTTGATGGTGGGCGGTTAGGGAGCCTGTTTGGGAGTTTGGTGCAGACAAAGATAAATGTAGCCTAGCTCCTGCAAGCCTTCTGTTGGCAAGCCAACCACCAAATGACTTCCTCTTTTTCTCCATCTGCAGATAAACTTGCCAGCAAGCTGTCTGATTCCATGATGTCCGCTCTTGACCTCTCTGGCAATGCTGATGACAGTGCTGGTGACTGATCCACTGATCTCACCTCCCTCTCCAACTCCAGTTCCAATGGAAATAACAGATGAAATGGTTTGCTTCTCCCTGAAGCACCTGCATATTAAAAGAACCCCTCACCCACTTCCCTCCTTTCTCCAGGAAAAAAAAAAGGTCCCAAGTGTCTGAAGCTGACAAACCTAATACCTTTATTTAACCCCTACTCTGTTTACAAGAGAAATAAAAAAAATAATCAGAAGATCCCTTATGCCAACAATTTATCCTCCACCTTATAGGTTGGATTGGTTGGAGGGCCGACCCCTCACAAAACACTCTTGGAGACTGCAACTAGAGGCTAGGCTGCTGTATATTTGGGGATTCCTTGGCGGGTGTGTGTGTGTGTGTGTGTCTGATGGTTTCTCTACCAGTCCACAATGGAGCTCAGCAGTAAGACATCCCTACAATGGGCTGCAGGCCACACATCTTCCTCCCACCCAAGTCCACAGATCCTTGCTGTGGCAATGGGAGTAAAGGGAACAGTGATGAGCCTTCTGAGACTCTGGAAGGATCTAGGGATAGGATAGAGGAAAGAAGACAACACAGAAGCCTGGCTGGTTTGAGGTGTGGTAAGCACTGCTTGTTCACACACGGAAAATAAGGCACCTGTTGGTAGGTGCTTGTTATGGGGCATTTCTGGGCAGACTGAGTTGGAATCCCTTGAACTGATTGATTGTACTCTGGCTGGGCCCGTCCTTGTGTCACCATGTCTCACCCAGCACCAGCATTTGATTCAAAAGAGTTCTGGTGTCATTTATTCATAGGCTGCATCCTCAAGAGCTACCAACTCCTTTCTCAGTGTTTTCTAAACATTATACCCCTTAAAACTGTTAGCTACCTCTTCTGGAGGAGGCTGCCCTATCAGACAAAGGCCCAGGCAGTGTCAATATTCCTCAGTAAGGGACTTGGGTAAATGATGGCAACAGAAACACAAATCTTGCTTTACCAGAGCTTGTTTGAGTCATGCTTAGGACCTCAGTTCCCAGCAGTCAACCAGAGACTGGACACATTTGAAGGGAATGGGTCTTAGACTGCAGTCTGCCCCTCACCCCCAAACTTCCACATCCTCGTCTTTGGAACCACATTCACAGCTTAGCCTTGCCTCTTGCTGTCACCCCCTAATTTACCTATTCAAATCCTAAGACTAGAAGCATGTAGTGGACTGATGAGCCCTTGGCTGCAGGATGATTGGCAGGGAAGTGTAGACTGCTCCTGCATTCTGGGACAGCCAGAGGAGAGAATTACATATTGCTTGAGCACAGTACCCTGATTCCTCCCTTAACCTTCAATGCAATTTGCCAGTAAGAGGTTAGTCTCTCCATTTAGCCATCAGGGAAGTTTCTATATGAAAGATAAGTAGGCTCAAAGTTGTCAGGAAGTACGCAAGACAACATACATGTATATTGGAACCTAGGTGTGATCAAAACTATGCCAGGCCCTTTACTTTGCATTGTACTGCCTCCTTAACATTGATTAAGTACTTATGGTGTGCCAGCCTCTGTTAATCAAATTTTAAATATATTAATATTTTTTGGCTTTAAAAATAGTCTTGCTAAAATTCGGCTCCAAATATCCTTTAATGGGGGCTACCTTAGCAAACTCTCCTGAAAGATAATAGTGCTTCAGTGAAAAATTAGGTACCAGGACAGTTAAGGTCATTTAATAACCATATGACAATTCATAATTTAACTTGGTAAATTTTTCTAGTGCTCCTGAGAGATACTGGTAACTAAGTACTAGAAATAGGTATCTTGATAAGGAAGAAACAGTAAGGGAACAAAATTTGGTCCAAGTCAAACAGAAGAACTAAGGTACTCATGCCAGGATAAGAATGTGGGATTCCAGATTTTCTACAGCATATCACAATTCTTTAAATAATTTCCAACTTTAAAAAATACAATTTTTGGCTGCAGTGGGTCTTCATTGCTTTGCTCACGCTTTCTCTAGTTGTGGCCAGTGAGGTGTACTCTTCATTGCAGTGGCTTCTCAGGCTCTAGGCTTGTGGGCTTCAGTAGTTGCAGAACAGTCTCGGTGGTTGTGGTGCACAGGCTTAGTTGCTCTGTGACATGTGGAATCTTACTAGACCAGGGATCAAACCCATGTTCCCTGAAATGCTAGGCAGGTTTCTATCCACTGTACTACCAGGGAGATCCCCACAGGTTTTTTAAAAAGTCTCTCGAGTCTTTTCCCTCTTGCCTTAATAGTATAATTTATATATGATAAAGTTTACCCTTTATAATGTAAGTTCTGTGAGTTTGCACAAATATATACAGTAGTGAACTACCATCACTATCAAGATATGTGATAGTTTGCATCACCTCCAAACTCTCAGAACCCTTTGTAGTCAATCCCTACCCCCACCTTCAGATCCACTGATCTTTTTTTTCCTGCTCCTATGGTTTTGCCTTAATATGAACGTCATGTAAAAAGAATCATACAGCATGCAGGCATTTATTTTATGCCACTGCCACAGTGTGTGTGTGTGTGCTCAGTCGTGTTCAATTGTTTTCGACTCTGTGGACTGTAGCCTGCCAGACTCTTCTGTTCGTGGCATTATCCAGGCAAGAATACTGGAGTGGGTGGCCATTTCCTTCTCCAGGGGATATTCCCAACCCAGGGATCAAACCCATGTCTTCTGCATCTTCTGCATTGGTAGGCAGAGTCTTTACCATTGAGCCACCTGGGAGGCTCTTTTATGCTTTATATTTTAAACTTTTTTATTTAAAAAATTTACATAGAGTAATGTCTGGTGTACAGTTTGATAAGCATTGACAAATGCATAGAGTTGTGTAACCAACACAGTTAAGGTACAGAACTGTTCCATTACCCTCTGCCCTCCCATGTCAAATTCATACTGGTTACTTTATAGTAAAAACTTCCCTACTTCTGATTCATGGCAACCCTGATTTGTTCTTTGTCCTTATAGTTTTATCTTTTGGAGAATGTCATATAAATGGAATTATACAATATGGAGCCTTTGGAGACAGGATTCTTTCACTAAGCATAATACATTTGAGATTCATCTACATTGTTGGGTTTAATAGTTCCTTACCCGAATTATACTCCATTGCATGAGTGTACCATCATTAGCTTATCCATTCCCCAGTTGAAGGGACGTTGGGTTGATCCCAGGTTTGAGCAATTATACAAATAAAACTGGAGAACAATTATACCAAAGAAGTTCTTACACTGTTGTGAAAGTTCTAGGCCCCACAAGACTTTCCAACCTAGGGATCCAGCAAATGGACTGAGAATTCCCAGGGACTCTAACTTTGAAGGTCAGCAGGATTTGATTACAGAACTTCCACAGGACTAGGGAAACAGAAATTCTTGGAGGGCACAAACAAAACTTCGCACACATCATGACCCAAGGGAAAGGAGCAGTGATGCTACAAGAGACTGAGCGAGACTTTGTGAGTGTTTGGGAGTCTCCAGCAGAGGCATGGATCAACAGTGACCTGCTGCTGGTCAGGAGCACTGACAGCAGCAGTCTTGGGAGGCACAGAGCTGGCAAGTCCCTTTGGAGGAGGTCACCATTACCCCTACCATGGTTTGTCATCAAGGCCAAACTACAGGGAGGGAACACAGTCCCACCCATCTGCAGAAAATTGGATTAAAGATTTAATGAACATGGCCTTGCCCACCAAAGCAAGACCCAGTTTTCTCCACAGCCAGTCCCTCCCATCAGGAAACTTGCACAAGCCTCTTATCCTAATCTATCAAAGGGCAGACAGAATGAAAACCACAATCAGAAAACTAACCAAAATGATCATATGGATCACAGCTTTGTTGAACTTAATAAATTGTGAGCAATGCTATGTAGGGCCACTCAAGACAGGTGGGTCATGGTGGAAAGTTCTGACAAGACATGGTCTATTGAAGAAGGGAATGGCAAACCACTTCAATATTCTTGCTTTGAGAGCCCTATGAACAGGATGAAAAGGCAAAAAGATATGACACTGAAAGATGAACCCCCTCCAGGTCGGTAGGTGTCCAATATGTTACGGGAGAAGAGCAGAGAAATAGCTCCAGAAGGAAGGAAGAGGCTGAGCCAAACAGAAACTACACCCGGTTGTGGATGTGTCTGGTGGTGAAAGTAAAGTCTGATGCTATAAAGAACAATATTGCATAGGAACCTGGAATGTTAGGTCCATTAATCAAGGTAAATTGGAAGTGGTCAAACAGGAGATGGCAAGAGTGAATATCGACATTTTAGGAATCAGTGAACTAAAATGGACTGGGATGGGTGAATTTAATTCAGATGACCATATATCTACTACTGTGGGCAAGAATTCCTTAGAAGAAATGGAGTAGCCCTCACAGTCAACAAGAGTCTGAACTGCAGTACTTAGATGCAAACTCAAAAACAACAGAATTACTTCGATTCATTACCAAGGCAAACTATTCAAAATCACAGCAGTCCAAGTCTATGTCCCAACCATTAACACCGAAGAAACCGAATGGTTCTATGCAGACCTCTAGAACTAACACCAAAAAAGATGTCTTTCTCATCAGTGTTGTTTTTCAGTCGCTTAGTCATGTCCAACTCTGTGTGACCCCATGGACTGCAGCATGCCAGGCCTCCCTGTCCTTCACCATCTCCTAGAGTTTGCTCAACTCATGTCCACTGAGTTGATGATGCCATCCAACCATCTCATCCTCTGCTGTCCCCTTCTCCTCTGCCTTCAAACTTTCCCAGCATCAGGGTGTTTTCCAGTGAGTCAACTCTTTGCATCCATCAGGTGGCCATAGTATTGGAGCTTCAGCTTCAGCATCAGTTCTTCCAATGAATATTCAGAATTCCTTTCCTTTAGGAATTATTGGTTTGATCTCCTTGCTGTCAAAGGAACTCTCAAGAGTCTTCTCCAGCATCACAGATTGAAAGCATCAACTCCTCGGTGCTCAGCCTTCCTTATGGTCCAACTCTCACACCCATACATGACTACTGGAAGAACCATAGCTTTGAATTTATGGACCTTTGTCAGCAAAGTAATGTCTGCTTATTTATTTATTTACCAACTTTTTGGCTGTACCGGGTCTTAGCTGGGGTATGTGAACTCTTAGTTGTGGCATGTGGGATCTAGTTCCCTGACCAGGGATTGAACCCAGGCCCCCTGCATTGGGAGCATGGAGTCTCAGCCACTGGACCACCAGGGAAGTCCCCTCTCCCAGCAATCTTGATTCAAGCTTGTGCTTCATCCAACCCAGCCTTCTGCGTTATGTACTCTACATATAAGTTGAATAAACAAGGTGACAATTGGTCATACTCCTTTCCCAATTTTGATCCAGTCAGTTGTTCCATGTCCTGTTCTAAATGTTGCTTCTTGACCTGCATACACGTTTTTCAGGAGGCATGTAAGGTGGTCTGGTATTCCTATCTCTTTAAGAATTTTCCACAGTTTGTTGTGATCCACACAGTCAAAGGCTTTAGCATAGTCAATGGAGCAGAAGTAGATGTTTTTTGAATTTCCTTGCTTTTTCCATGATCTGACAGATGTTGGCAATTTGATCTCTGGTTCCTCTGCCTTTTCTAAATCCAGCTTGTACATCTGGAAGGTCTTGTTTCACATAATATTGAAGCCTGGCTTGAAAGATTTTGAGCATTGCCTTGCTAGCATGTGAAATGAGTGCGATTGTGCAGTAATTGGAGCAACCTTTGGCATTGTCTTGATTTGGATTTGGAATGAAAACTGACCTTTGCCAGTCCTGTGGTTACTGCTGATTTTTCCAAATTTGGTGGCATATTAAGTGCAGCACTTTAACAGCATCATCTTTTAGGATTTGAAATAGCTCAGCTGGAATCCCGTAACCTCCAGTAGTTTTGTTTGTAGTGATGCTTCCTAAGGCCCACTTGACTTCGCACTCCAGGATGTCTGGCTCTAGGTGAGTGATCACACCATCATGGTTATCTAGGTCATTAAGACCTTTTTTCTATAGTTCTTCTGTGTATTCTTGCCACCTCTTCTTAATATTTTCTGCTTCTGTTAGGTTCTTACCGTTTCTGTCCTTTATTGTGCCCATCTTTGCATTAAATGTTCCCTTGGTATCTCTACTTTTCTTGACGAGATCTCTAGTCTTTCCCATTCTGTTGTTTTCCTCTATTTCTTTGCATTGATCGCTGAGGAAGTCTTTCTTATCTCTCCTTGTTATTCTTTGGAACTCTGAAATCAGATGCGAATATCTTGGAATTTTCTATGTAGATTATTTTGCCTTCTGCAAATTTAGACAGTTTAATTTCTATATTTTCAATATATATGATTTTTATTTTGTTTTCTTGCCCACTGTACTGGTGAGAACTTCCAGGATAGCGTTTAATTGAAGTGATGAAAGTGCAATTCTTGCCGTGTTCCATATCTCAGGAGAAAACATTGTCTTTCACCATTTTGTGTAATATTAGTTGTAGTTTTCTTTTCAGATGCTGTTGGTCAAATCAAGAAAATTTCTATCATTATTATTCTGAGTATTTTTTTAAATTTATTTTTAAATTTGGCCCATGCTGCATCTTCATTGTGGTGTGGGCTTTTCTCTAGTTGTGGCGAGTGGTGGCTACTCTCTAGTTGAGGTCTAGAGCTTCTCATTGCAGAAGCTTCTCTTGTTACAGAGCACAGGCTCTAGGATGTGTGGGCTTCAGTAGTTGTGGCATGTGGGCTCAGTAGTTGGAATTCCTGGGCTGTAGAGCATAGGCTCAATAGTTGTGGTATACACGTTTAGTTACTCTCTGGCATCTTCCCAGACGAGGGATTGAACCTGTGGCTCTTGCATTGGCAGGCGGATTCTTTAACTCTGAGCCACCAGGGAAGCCTGAGCACTATCTTTTTTTTTTTTAATGTATCAATGGATGCTGAAATTTTGTCAAATACTTTCCTGTATCAGTTGATATAATTATATGTTATTTCTTTTTCAGTCTGTTGATGTGATGAATTACATTGGTTGATTACAAATGTGGAGCCAGCCATGTTAGCACTGCTTTAGCTTTGTTCCTCAAATTTTCGTATGATTTATTTTCATTTCCATCCAATTGAATCCAATTCAATGTATTAAAATTTTTTTAAAATTATTGAGATACAGTGCCATATCTTCTTTATTCACGCATCTGTTGATGGACCCTTAGGTTGCTTTACTATCTTGGGTATTGCAAATAATGCTGCAGTAAACATTGAAGTGCACATATCTTTTCAAATTAGTGTCTTCATTTTCATTGGATAAATACTCTGAAGTGGAATTGCTGAATCTTATGACAGCTATATTTTTAAATTTGGGGGAACTTCCATACTGTTTTCCATATTGGCTGCACCAATTTGCATTCCCACCAACAGTGCTAGAGTGTTCACTTTTCTCCACATCCTCACCAACATTTGTGTTTTGTAGTCTTTTTGATAATAATCATTCTGACAGATGTAAGGTGATATCTCATTGTGGTTTTGATTTGCATTTCCCTGATGATTAATGATGTTTTTGTGCCAGTAACATACTGTTTTGATTAGTGTAGCTTTTTAGTATAGTATGAAATCAGCATGTGTGATAATTCCAGCTTTTTCTTCTTTCTCAGACTGTTTTAAGTACTCAAGCTTGTATGTGTTTCTGTGATGCCATAGAAAATTTAGGATTCTTTGTTCCAGTTTAGTGAAATATGCTATTGGTACTTCAATAAGGATTGCATCAGATCTTTAGATCATCTTGGGTTATATGGTCATTTTCACAGTATTAATTCTTCCAATCCATGAACATGTATATCTTTCCATCTGTTTGTCATCTTCAATTTCTTTCATCAATGTATTCATTTTCCAAGTATGAATCTTTTACCTTCTTGATTAGGTTCATTCCAAGGTAATTTAATTTTGTTTGATGCAATTTGTAAATAGAATTGTTTTATTAATTTCTAGAAAAACATCTACTTCTGCTTTATTAACTATGCCAAATCCTTTGACTGTGTGGCTCATAACAAACTGGAAAATTCCTTTTTTTTTTTAGTATTTTTTTTTCATTTATTTTTATTAGTTGGAGGCTAATAACTTTACAATATTGTAGTGGTTTGTGCCATACATTGACATGAATCAGCCATGGATTTACGTGTGTTCCCCATTCCAATCCCCTCTCCCACTTCCCTCTCCATCCCATCCCTCTGGGTCTTCCCAGTACACCAGCCCCAAGCACTTGTCTCATGCATCCAACCTGGGTTGGTGATCTGTTTCACCCTTGATAGTATACTTGTTTCGATGCTGTTCTCTCTGAAAATCCCACCCTCACCTTCTCCCAGAGTCTAAAAGTCTGTTCTGTACATCTGTGTCTTTTTCTGTTTTGCATATAGGGTTATCGTTACCATCTTTCTAAATTCCATATATATGCATTAGTATACTGTATTGGTCTTTATCTTTCTGGCTTACTTCACTCTGTATAATGGTCTCCCATTTCATCCATCTTATTAGAACTGATTCAAATGAATTCTTTTTAAGGGCTGAGTAATATTCCATAGTGTATATGTACCACAGCTTCCTTATCCATTCGTCTGCTGATGGGCATCTAGGTTGCTTCCATGTCCTGGCTATTATAAAAACAGTGCTGCGATGAACATTGGGGTGCATGTGTCTCTTTCAGATCTGGTTTCCTCTGTGTGTATGCCCAGGAGTGGGATTGTTGGGTCATATGGCAGTTCTATTTCCAGGTTTTTAAGGAATCTCCACACTGTTCTCCATAGTGGCTGTACTAGTTTGCATTCCCACCCACAGTGTAAGAGGGTTCCCTTTTCTCCACACCCTCTCCAGCATTTATTGCTTGTAGACTTTTGGATAGCAGCCATTCTGACTGGCGTGTAGTGGTACCTCATTGTGGTTTTTTTTTTTTTTTTTTTTTTTTTTAATTTTTTTATTAGTTGGAGGCTAATTACTTCACAACATTTCAGTGGGTTTTGTCATACATTGATATGAATCAGCCATAGATTTACACTTATTCCCCATCCCGATCCCCCCTCCCACCTCCCTCTCCACCCGATTCCTCTGGGTCTTCCCAGTGCACCAGGCCGGAGCACCTGTCCCATGCATCCCACCTGGGCTGGTGATCTGTTTCACCATAGATAGTATACATGCTGTTCTTTTGAAACATCCCACCCTCACCTTCTCCCACAGAGTTCAAAAGTCTGTTCTGTATTTCTGTGTCTCTTTTTCTGTTTTGCATATAGGGTTATCGTTACCATCTTTCTAAATTCCATATATATGTGTTAGTATGCTGTAATGTTCTTTATCTTTCTGGCTTACTTCACTCTGTATAAGGGGCTCCAGTTTCATCCATCTCATTAGGACTGGTTCAAATGAATTCCTTTTGACGGCTGAGTAATATTCCATGGTGTATATGTACCACAGCTTCCTTATCCATTCATCTGCTGATGGGCATCTAGGTTGCTTCCATGTCCTGGCTATTATAAACAGTGCTGCGATGAACATTGGGGTGCACGTGTCTCTTTCAGATCTGGTTTCCTCAGTGTGTATGCCAGAAGTGGGTATTGCTGGTCATTGGGCAGTTCTATTTCCAGTTTTTTAAGGGAATCTCCACACTGTTCTCCATAGTGGCTGTACTAGTTTGGCATTCCCACCAACAGTTAAGAGGGTATCCCTTTTCTCCACAGGGCCTTTTTTTCTTTTTCCCCAGGCATTTTTATGCCTTTTTGTAATGACGTTTTGGATAGCAACATTTCTGGACTGGTGTAATGTACCTCATTGTGGTTTTGATTTGCATTTCTCTAATAATGAGTGATGTTGAGCATCTTTTCATGTGTTTGTTAGCCATCAGCATGTCTTCTTTGGAGAAATGTTTGTTTAGTTCTTTGGCCCATTTTTTGATTGGGTCATTTATTTTTCTGGAATTGAGCTGCAGGAGTTGCTTGTATATTTTTGAGATTAGTCCTTTGTCTGTTGCTTCATTTGCTATTATTTTCTCCCAATCTGAGGGCTGTCTTTTCACCTTACTTATAGTTTCCTTTGTAGTGCAAAAGCTTTTAAGTTTCATTAGGTCCCATTTGTTTATTTTTGCTTTTATTTCCAATATTCTGGGAGGTGGGTCATAGAGGATCTTGCTGTGATTTATGTCGGAGAGTGTTTTGCCTATGTTCTCCTCTAGGAGTTTTATAGTTTCTGGTCTTACATTTAGATCTTTAATCCATTTTGAGTTTATTTTTGTGTATGGTGTTAGAAAGTGTTCTAGTTTCATTCTTTTACAAGTGGTTGACCAGTTTTCCCAGCACCACTTGTTAAAGAGGTTGTCTTTTTTCCATTGTATATCCTTGCCTCCTTTGTCGAAGATAAGGTGTCCATAGGTTCGTGGATTTATCTCTGGGCTTTCTATTCTGTTCCATTGATCTATATTTCTGTCTTTGTGCCAGTACCATACTGTCTTGATGACTGTGGCTTTGTAGTAGAGTCTGAAGTCAGGCAGGTTGATTCCTCCAGTTCCATTCTTCTTTCTCAAGATTACTTTGGCTATTCGAGGTTTTTTTGTATTTCCATACAAATTGTGAAATTATTTGTTCTAGTTCTGTGAAAAATACCGTTGGTAGCTTGATAGGGATTGCATTGAATCTATAGATTGCTTTGGGTAGAATAGCCATTTTGACAATATTGATTCTTCCAATCCATGAACACGGTATGTTTCTCCATCTGTTTGTGTCCTCTTTGATTTCTTTCATCAGTGTTTTATAGTTTTCTATGTATAGGTCTTTTGTTTCTTTAGGTAGATATACTCCTAAGTATTTTATTCTTTTTGTTGCAATGGTGAATGGTATTGTTTCCTTAATTTCTCTTTCTGTTTTTTCATTGTTAGTATATAGGAATGCAAGGGATTTCTGTGTGTTAATTTTATATCCTGCAACTTTACTATATTCATTGATTAGTTCTAGTAATTTTCTCGTAGAGTCTTTAGGGTTTTCTATGTAGAGGATCATGTCATCTGCAAACAGTGAGAGTTTCACTTCTTCTTTTCCTATCTGGATTCCTTTTACTTCTTTTTCTGCTCTGATTGCTGTGGCCAAAACTTCCAACACTATGTTGAACAGTAGTGGTGAGAGTGGGCACCCTTGTCTTGTTCCTGATTTCAGGGGAATGCTTTCAATTTTTCACCATTGAGGGTGATGCTTGCTGTGGGTTTGTCATATATAGCTTTTATTATGTTGAGGTATGTTCCTTCTATTCCTGCTTTTTGGAGAGTTTTAATCATAAATGAGTGTTGAATTTTGTCAAAGGCTTTCTCTGCATCTATTGAGATAATCATATGATTTTTATCTTTCAATTTGTTAATGTGGTGTATTACATTGATTGATTTGCGGATATTGAAGAATCCTTGCATTCCTGGGATAAAGCCCACTTGATCGTGGTGTATGATTTTTTTAATATGTTGTTGGATTCTGTTTGCTAGAATTTTGTTAAGGATTTTTGCATCTATGTTCATCAGTGATATTGGCCTGTAGTTTTCTTTTTTTGTGGCATCTTTGTCAGGTTTTGGAATTAGGGTGATGGTGGCCTCATAGAATGAGTTTGGAAGTTTACCTTCTTCTGCAATTTTCTGGAAGAGTTTGAGTAAGGTAGGTGTTAGCTCTTCTCTAAATTTTTGGTAGAATTCAGCTGTGAAGCCATCTGGTCCTGGGCTTTTGTTTGCTGGAAGATTTTTGATTACAGTTTCGATTTCCTTGCCTGTGATGGGTCTGTTAAGATCTTCTGTTTCTTCCTGGTTCAGTTTTGGAAAGTTATACTTTTCTAAGAATTTGTCCATTTCATCCAAGTTGTCCATTTTATTGGCATAGAGCTGCTGGTAGTAGTCTCTTATGATCCTTTGTATTTCAGTGTTGTCTGTTGTGATCTCTCCATTTTCATTTCTAATTTTCTTAATTTGGTTCTTCTCTCTTTGTTTCTTAATGAGTCTTGCTAATGGTTTGTCAATTTTGTTTATTTTTTCAAAAAACCAGCTTTTAGCTTTGTTGAAATTTGCTATGGTCTCTTTAGTTTCTATTGCATTTATTTCTGCCTTAATTTTTAAGATTTCTTTCCTTCTGCTAACCCTGGGGTTCTTCATTTCTTCCTTCTCTAATTGCTTTAGGTGTAGAGTTAGGTTTTTTATTTGGCTTTTTTCTTGTTTCTTGATGTAAGCCTGTAATGCTATGAACCTTCCCCTTAGCACTGCTTTTACAGTGTCCCATAGGTTTTGGGTTGTTGTGTTTTCATTTTCATTCATTTCTATACATATTTTGATTTCTTTTTTGATTTCTTCTATGATTTGTTGGTTATTCAGAAGCGTGTTATTTAGCCTCCATATGTTTGAATTTTTAACAATTTTTTTCCTGTAATTGAGATCTAATCTTACTGCACTGTGGTCAGAAAAGATGACTGGAATGATTTCAATTTTTTTGAATTTTCCAAGACCAGATTTATGGCCCAGGATGTGATCTATTCTGGAGAAGGTTCCGTGTGCACTTGAGAAAAAGGTGAAGTTGCTTGTTTTGGGGTGAAATGTCCTATAGATATCAATTAGGTCTAGCTGGTCCATTGTGTCATTTAAAGTTTGTGTTTCCTTGTTAATTTTCTGTTTAGTTGATCTATCCATAGTTGTGAGTGGGGTATTAAAGTCTCCCGCTATTATTGTGTTACTATTAATTTCCTCTTTCACACTCGTTAGTGTTTGCCGTACATATTGCGGTGCTCCTATGTTGGGTGCATATATAATTGTTATATCTTCTTCTTGGATTGATCCTTTGATCATTATGTAGTGTCCTTCTTTGTCTCTTTTCACAGCTTTTATTTGAAAGTCTATTTTATCTGATATGAGTATTGCAACTCCTGCTTTCTTTTGGTCTCCATTTGCATGAAATATTTTTTTCCAGCCCTTCACTTTTAGTCTGTATGTGTCTCTTGTTTTGCAGTGGGTCTCTTGTAGACAGCATATATGGGGGTCTTGTTTTTGTATCCATTCAGCCAATCTTTGTCTTTTGGTTGGGGCATTCAACCCATTTACATTTAAGGTAATTATTGATAGGTGTGGTCCCGTTGCCATTTACTTTGTTGTTTTGGGTTCACGTTTATACAACCTTTCTGCATTTCCTGTCTAGAGAAGATCCTTTAGCATTTGTTGAAGAGCTGGTTTGGTGGTGCTGAATCCTCTCAGCTTTTGCTTATCTGTAAAGCTTTTGAGTTCTCCTTCATATCTGAATGAGATCCTTGCTGGATACAGTAATCTAGGTTGTAGGTTATTTTCTTTCATTACTTTCAGGACGTCCTGCCATTCCCTTCTGGCCTGGAGGGTTTCTATTGATAGGTCAGCTGTTATCCTTATGGGAATCCCTTTGTGTGTTATTTGTTGTTTTTCCCTTGCTGCTTTTAATATTTGTTCTTTGTGTTTGATCTTTGTTAGTTTGATTAATATGTGTCTTGGGGTGTTTCGCCTTGGGTTTATCCTGTTTGGGACTCTCTGGGTTTCTTGGACTTGAGTGGCTATTTCCTTCCCCATTTTAGGGAAGTTTTCAGCTATTATCTCCTCGAGTATTTTCTCATGGCCTTTCTTTTTGTCTTCTTCTTCTGGGACTCCTATGATTCGAATGTTGGGGCGTTTCACATTGTCCCAGAGGTCCCTGGGGTTGTCCTCATTTCTTTTGATCCTTTTTTCTTTTTTCCTCTCTGCTTCATTTATTTCCACCATTTTATCTTCTACCTCACTTATCCTATCTTCTGCCTCCGTTATTCTACTCTTGGTTCCCTCCAAAGTGTTTTTGATCTCATTCATTGCATTGTTCATTTTTAATTGACTCTTTTTTATTTCTTCTAGGTCTTATTAAACAATTCTTGTATCTTTTCAATCTTTGTCTCCAGGCTATTTATCTGTAATTCCATTTTGTTTTCAAGATTTTGGATCATTTTTATTATCATTATTCTAAATTCTTTTTCAGGTAGATTCCCTATCTCCTCCTCTTTTGTTTGACTTGGTGGGCATTTTTCATGTTCCTTTACCTGTTGGGTATTTCTTTGCCTTTTCATCTTGTTTAGATTGCTGTGTCTGGCGTGGACTTTCTGTATTCTGGAGGTCTGTGGTTCCTTTTTATTGTGGAGGATTTACCCAGTGGGTGGGGTTAGACGATTGGCTTGTCAAGGTTTCCCGGTTAGGGAAGCTTGTGTCAGTGTACTGGTGCGTGGAACTTGATTTCTTCTTTTTGGAGAGCAATGGAGTGCCCAGTAATGAGTTTTGAGATGGGTCTATGTGTTAGGTGTCACCTTGGGCAGCCTGTATGTTGACATTCGGGGCTATGTTCCTGTGTTGCTGGAGAATTTCCGTGGTATGTCTTGCTCTAAAACTTACTGGCTCTTGGGTGGTGGTTGGTTTCAGTGTAGGTATGGAGGCTTTTGGACGGTCACTTATTGCTTAAAGTTCCATGTAGTCAGGAGTTTTCTGGTGTTCTCAGGTTTTGGGCTTAAGTTTCCTGCCTCTGGATTTCAGTTTTATTCTTCCTGTAGTCTCAGGACTTCTCCAGCTATACAGCACTGATAATAAAACTTCTAGGTTAATGGCGAAAAGATTCTCCCCTGTTAGGGACACCCAGAGAGGTTCACAGAGTTACATGAAGAAGAGGAGAGGGAGGAGGGAGATAGAGATGAGCAGGAGGAGAAAAAAGGGGGACTCAAGAGGAGAGAGACAGATCTACGCAGCTGTCTGTTCCCAGAGTGTTCTCCGTATCTCAGACACCTACAAGGATTCACAGAATTGGATTGGGAAGAGAAGGGGAAAGGATGAAATAGAGGTGTTCTGAGGTAGAAAACAGAGAGTCAAGATTGGGAGAGAATAATCTTCGGTTTAAAGATAGGGCTTCTCTTTTTTTTTTGGTAAGGTTATAGTGTAGTGAAAATGAAAATGAAGAGTAGTAGAGGAGTACTAGAGGACTTTAAAAGAAATAAGAGAAAAAGAAAAATAGAAAATAAAAGAGAAAACGGAAAGGAAAAAAAAGAAGAAAAAAGAAAAAAAAAGAAAAAGAAAAAAAAACAAAAAAAAAGAAAGAAAGAAAAAAAAAATTTTTTTCCCCCTAATTAAAAAAATCGTAAAAATCTATGAAAATGAAAGTTAAGGAGTAATGGGGGAGTAATAGGGAATTTTAAAGGAAAATAAAAGAGAAAAAATAAAAAAGAAAAAAAAAATTTTTTTTCTTTTCCTTACTTAGAAAAAAAAAGTAAAAATATATCTAGGAGTTTCTCTGGAGCTGCTGCGGTCAGTGTGGGTTCGGCTCAGTTTCAGATAGCTCCTCGTTCCAGCTTACACTTCTCGATATCTACAGGGCCCTTCCAGTGAAGTCGGTGTTTTCCAGAGGGATTTTAATCTGTTGCACCAGTCCCTTCTGAAGCGGTTCCCTTTGTTTATTTGGCTTCTGTTTGCCGGTCTCTTCAGACCCTCATTTCCGCCCTGACACAGGCGGGCGGTGGTGGACTCTTATTCAGTCAGCTAGTTCCGTTGCGCTGCTGGGAGGGGCTGACGCTGCGGGGAGGGGCTGGCGCTGCGGGGATGGGCTGGCGCTGCGGGGCGGGGCTGACGCTGCGGGGAGGGGCTGGCCCTGCGGGGGCGGGCTGGCGCTGCCGGGAGGGGCTGACTCTGCTTTCTCCGTCTGCCGCTGCTCAGGCTCCCGGCTGTTCTATATGGAGCGCGCCCCGCGCTGCGCTAGGTTCCAGCCCTCGGGTGTTACACAAAAGCGCGGAAGGAAAAGCTGCGCCTGCTCTCTGTGCCTTCCCCGTCAGAGCGGTCCAGGCAGCGAGGGGCTTGATGGGCGCACTATCCCCAGGTGTGGCGCACTCACTCCTTTCCGCGGACCCAGTCTCAGTTTCCGCTGGCGCCAGTCGGGTGCGCGCGCCTTCCGCCCTCCGCGTCCCCAGCCCCAGTCCCCGCCCGCGCCGGTCGGGTGCCTGCGCCCTGTGTCTCGCCGCGACCTTCCCCTTCCCCCTGCCTCCTGCCTCCGGCGGGGCTGGGCGGGTCCGCAGCCTGCGACCTCTTCTTGGGACTTTCTCCGTCCCTTTGTTCTGCGAACGGCCGGCAGTGTGTTCCGGCCGGTCAACTCTCTCCCCCTTGGTCTCCCACAGTTCAAGTTGGCACCTCACAGAAGCTCCCTCCGATTGTCCTCAGGGCACTCAGGCCCGGACCCTAGCCCAAGCAAGGCCGCCTAAGACTCCCTTCCCGGGACGGGTCTCCGTCCTTAGCTCTTTTGTCTCACTTTTTATCCTTTATATTTTGTCCTACCTCCTTTCGAAGACAATGGTCTGCTTTTCTGGGCGCCTGATGACCTCAGCTAGCGATCAGAAGTTGTTTTGTGAGGTTTGCTCTGCATTCAGTTATTCTTTTGATGAATTTGTAGGAGAGAAAGTGGTCTCCCCGTCCTACTCCTCCGCCATCTTGGCTCCTCCCTCCTCATTGTGGTTTTGATTTGCATTTCTCTGATAATGAGTGATGTTGAGCATCTTTTCATGTGTTTGTTAGCCATCTGTATGTCTTCTTTGGAGAAATGTCCGTTTAGTTCTTTGGCCCATTTTTTGATTGGGTCATTTATTTTTCTGGAATTGAGCGACAAACTGGAAAATTCTTAAAGAGATGGAAATTCCAGACCACCTGACCTGCCCCTTGAGAAACATGTATGCAGGTCAGGAAGCAACAGTTAGTACTGGACATGGAAGAACCGACTGGTTCCTTATCAGGAAGGGAGTACGTCTGTGCAGAGTACATCATGAGAAACGCTGGGCTGGATGGAGCACAAGCAGGAAGCAAGAGTGCTGGGAGAAATATCTATAACCTCAGATATGCAGATAACACCACCCTTATGGCAGAAAGTGAAGAAGAACCAAAGAGCCTCTTGATGAAAGTGAAAGAGGAGAGTGGAAAAAGTTGGCTTAAAACTCAACATTCAGAAAACAAAGATCATGGCATCTGGTCCCATCACTTCGTGGCAAATAGATGGGGAAACAATGGAAACAGTGACAGACTTTATTTTTGGGGGCTCCAAAAATCACTGCAGATGGTGATTGCAGCCATGAAATTAAAAGATGCTTACTCCTTGGAAGGAAAGTTACGACTAACCTGGACAGCATATTAAAAAGCGGAGACATTACTTTGCCAGCAAAGGTCCATCTAGTCAAAGCTATGGTTTTTTCAGCAGTCATGTATGGATGTGAGAGTTGGACTATAAAGAAAGCTGAGTGCCGAAGAATTGATGCTTTTGAACTTGGTGTTGAAGAAGACCCTTGAGAGTCCCTTGCACAGCAAGGATATCAAACCAGTCAATCCTAAAGGAAATCAGTCCTGAATATTCATTGGAAGGACTGATGCTGAAGCTGAAGGTTCAAAACATTGGCCCCCTGATGCGAAGAACTGACTCATGGGAAAAGACCCTGATGCTGGGAAAGGTCGAAGGCAGGGGGAGAAGGGGACGACAGAGGATGAGATGGTTGGATGGCATCACCGACTCAATAGATTTGAATTTGAGTAAACTTTGGGAGTTGGTGATGGACAGGGAGTCCTGGTTTGCTGCAGTCCATGTGGTTGCAAACGCCCAGACATGACTGAGCGACTGAACTGAACTTTCAAATAATATATTATTAGTGTATACAAAGGCAACTGATTTTTTAAATTAATTTACTTTTAATTGAAGGATTGCTTCACAATATTATGTTGGTTTCTGTCATACATCAACATGAATCAGCCAAAGGTACACATATATCCCCTCCCTTTTGAAATTTCCTCCTACCTCCCACCCCATGACACCCTCCTAGGTTGTCAGAGGGGCCTGGTTTGTGTTCCCTGATTCATACAGCAAATTCCCACTGGCTATCTATTTTGCTATCTATATGATAGTGTATATGGTTCCATACTGCTCTCTCCACTTGTCCCACACTCCATCCCTAACTTGTGTCCACAAGTTTTTTCTCTATGTCTGCCTTTCCATTGGTTCCCTGCAAATAGGTTCATCACTACCATCTTTCTAGATTCCATATATATACATTAATATACAGTGCTTGTTTTTCTCTTTCTGAATTACTTCACTCTGTATAATATGCTCTAGGTTCATCCACCTCATTAGAACTGAATCAAATGCATTCCTTTTTCTGGCTGAGTAGTATTCCATTGTATATATGTACCACAGCTTCTTTTTCCATTTATCTGTCAGTGGACATCTAGGGTGCTTCCATGATCTAGCTATTGCAAACAGTGCTGCAATGAGCATTGGGGGTACATTGGCCATTTTCAATTTTGGTTTCCTTGGGGTATATGCCTAGGAGTGGGATTGCTGGGTCATAAGGTGGTTTTATTCCTAGTTTTTAAAGGAATCTCCATACTGTCTTCCATAGTGGCTGTATCAATTTACATTCCCACCAACAGTGCAAGAGTGTTTCCTTTTCTCCACACCCTCTCCAGCATTTATTGTTTGTAGACTTTTTGATGAGGGCCATTCTGACCAGTGTGAGGTGATATCTCATGGTAGTTTTGATATGCATTTCTCTAATAATGAGAAATGTTGAGCATATTTTCATGTGTTTATTAGCCATTTGCATGTCTTCTTTGCAGAAATGTCTGTTTAGGTCTCCTACCCACTTTTTGATTGTTGTTCAGTTGCTCACTTGTGTCCAAATCTTTGCAATCCCATGGACTGTAGCCTGCCAGGCTCCAATGTCCATGGGATTTCCCCAGCAAGAATACTGGAGTGGGTTGCCATTTCCTTCTCCAGGGCCTCTTTCCAACCTAGGGATTCAACCTGCATCTCTTTAATCTTCTAAATTGGCTGGTGAGTTCTTTACCAGCTGAGCCACTGGGGAAGCCCCATATATGCATTAATGTATTAGTTAATGCATTATAGTGTGTTAATATACAATATTTCTCTCTTTCTGACTTATTTTACTCTGTATAATAGGCTTTAGGTTCATTCACCTTATTAGCAATGACTCAAAAGTGTTACTTTTAATGGCTGACTAATAGTCCATTGTATATATACACTATAGCTTCTTTATCCATTCATCTGTTGATGGATATCTAGGTTGCTTCCATGTCCTAGCTATTGTAAATAGTGCTGCATTGAACATTGGGGTGCATGTGTGCATGCTCAGTCACTTCATTCATGTCTAACTCTTTGCGACCCTGTGGACTGTGGCCCACCAAGTTCTTCTGTCCATGGGATTCTCCAGGCAAGAATACTGGAGCAGGTTGCCATACACTCAGGGGATCTTCCCCACCTAGGGATCAAACCCAGGTGTTCTGCAGCTTCTGCATTGCAGGCGGATTCTTTACCTCTGAGTCACCAGGGAAGCCTGAACACTGGAGTACATATATCTTTTTCTAATTTTAAAAAATAATTAATTTATTTTTTATTGAAAGATAATTCCTTTACAGAATTTTGCTATTTTCTGTCAAACCTCAACATGAATCAGCCATAAGTATACATATATCCCCTCCCCTTTGAACCTCCCTGCATCTCCCTTCCCATCCCACCCTTCTAGGATGATACAGAGCCCATGTTTGAATTTCCTGAGCCATACAGCAAATTCCTGTTGGCTATCTATTTTACATATGGTAGTTTAAGTTTCCATGTTACTCTTTCCATACATCTCACCTTCTCCTCCTTTCTCCCCATGTCCATATGTCTATTCTCTATATCTTTTTCTCCATTGTTGCCCTGTAAATAAATTCTTCAGTACCACTTTTCTAGATTCCGAATATGGTATTTATCTTTCCCTTTCTGATTCACTTCGCTCTGTATAATAGGTTGTAGGTTCATCTACCTCCTTAGAACTGACTCAAATGTGTTCCTTTTTATGGCTGAGTAATATTCCATTGTGTATATATACCACGACTTCTTTATCCATTCATCTGTCGATGGAAATTTAGGTTGCTTCCATGTTCTAGCTATTGTAAATAGTGTTGCAATGAACAATGGGATACATGTGTCTCTTTCAATTTTGATTTCTTCAGGGTATATGCCTAGGAGTGGGATTGCTGGGTCATAGGGTGATTTTATTCCTAGTTTTTAAGGAATCTCCATTCTGTCTTCCATAGTAGCTGTATCAATTTACATTCCCACCAACAGTGCAGGAGTGTTTCCTTTTCTCCACACCCTCTCCAGCATTTATTGTTTGTAGACTTTTTGATGAGGGCCATTCTGACCAGGGTGAGGTGATATCTCACTGTAGTTTTGATTTACATTTCTCTAATAATGAGCAATGTTGAGCATCTTTTCATGTGTTAGTCATCTATATGTCTTCTTTGCAGAAATGTCTGCTGAGGTCTTTTTCCCACTTTTTGATTGGGTTGTTTGTTATTCTGGTATTGAGCTGTATGAGCTGCTTGTATACATTTGAAATTAATCCCTTGTCATTTGTTACTTTGTAGCAGATTAATCATTTGCTATTATTTTCTCCCATTCTGAGGGTTGTCTTTTCACCTTGCTTATGGTTTCCTTTGCTGTGCAAAAGATTTAAGTTTAATCAGGTATCACTTGTATACTTTCGTTTTTGTTTCCATTACTCTAGGAGGTGAGTCATAGAGGATCTTGCTTTGACTTTTGTCAAAGAGTGTTTTGCCTATGTTTTCCTCTAGGAGTTTTATACTTTCTGGTCTTACCTTTAGATCTTTAATCCATTTTGAGTTTATTTTTGTGTATGGTGTTAGAAAGTGTTCTAGTTTCATTCTTTTACAAGTGGTTGACCAGTTTTCCCAGCACCATTTGTTAAAGAGATTGTCTTTTCTCCATTCTATATTCTTGCCTCCTTTGTCGAAGATAAGGTGTCCATAGGTGTGTGGATTTATCTCTGGGCTTTCTATTTTGTTCCATTGATCTATATTTCTGTCTTTGTGCCAGTACCATACTGTCTTGATGACTGTAGCTTTGTAGTATAGCCTGAAGTCAGGCAGGTTGATTCCTCCAGTTCCATTCTTCTTTCTCAAGATTGCTTTGGCTATTCGAGGCTTTTTGTATTTCCATACAAATTGTGAAATTATTTGTTCTAGTTCTGTGAAAAATACTGCTGGTAGCTTGATAGGGCTTGCATTGAATCTACAGATTGCTTTGAGTAGTTTACTCATTTTCACTATATTGATTCTTCCAATCCATGAACATGGTATATTTCTTGATCTATTTGTGTCCTCTTTGATTTGTTTCATCAGTGTTTTATAGTTTTCTATATAGAGGTCTTTTGTTTCTATAGGTAGATATATTCCTAAGTATTTTATTCTTTTCATTGCAATAATAAATGGAATTGTTTCCTTAATTTCTCTTTCTGTGTTCTCATTGTTAGTGTATAGGAATGCAAGGGATTTCTGTGGATTAATTTTATATCCTGCAACTTTACTATATTCATTGATTAGCTCCAGTACTTTTCTGGTAGAGCCTTTAGGGTTTTCTATGTAGAGGATCATGTCATCTGCAAACAGTAAGAGTTTCACTTCTTCTTTTCCTATCTGAATTCCTTTTATTTCTTTTTATGCTCTGATTTCTGTGGCCAAAACTTCCAAAACTATGTTGAATAGTAGTGGTGAGAGTGCGCACCCTTGTCTTGTTCCTGACTTTAGGGGAAATGCTTTCAGTTTTTCACCATTGAGGATAATGTTTGCTGTGGGTTTGTCACATATAGCTATTATTATGTTGAGGTATGTTCCTTCTAGTCCTGCTTTCCGGAGAGTTTTAATCATAAAAGCATGTTGAATTTTGTCAAATGCTTTCTCTGCATCTATTGAGATAATCATATGGTTTTTATCTTTCAGTTTGTTAATGTGGTGTATCACATTGATTGATTTGTGGATATTAAAGAATCCTTGCATTCCTGGGATAAAGCCCACTTGGTCATGATATATGATCTTTTTCATATGTTGTTTGATTCTGTTTGCTAGAATTTTATTAAGGATTTTTGCATCTATGTTCATCAGTGATATTGGCCTGTAGTTTTCTTTTTTTGTGGCATCTTTGTCTGGCTTTGGTATTAGGGTGATGGTGGCCTCATAGAATGTGTTTGGAAGTTTACCTTCCTCTAAAAATTTCTGGAAGAGTTTGTGTAAAATAGGTGTTAGCTCTTTAAATTTTTGGTAGAATTCATCTGTGAAGCTGTCTGGTCCTGGGCTTTTGTTTGCTGGAAGATTTCTGATTACAGGTTAGATTTTCATGCTTGTGATGGGTCTGTTAAGATCTTCTATTTCTTCCTGGTTCAGTTTTGGAAAGTTATACTTTTCTAAGAATTTGTCCATTTCTTCCAAGTTGTCCATTTTATTGGCATAGAGCTGCTGGGAGTAGTCTCTTATGATCCTTTTTATTTCTGTGTTGTCTGTTGTGATTTCTCCATTTTCATATCTAATTTTTTTGATTTGATTCTTCTCCCTTTGTTTCTTGATGAGTCTGGCTAATGATTTGTCAATTTTATTTATTTTCTCAAAGAACCAGCTTTTAGCTTTGTTGATTTTTGCTACGGTCTCTTTTGTTTCTTTTGCATTTATTTCTGCCCTTATTTTTAAGATTCCTTTCCTTCTACTAACCCTGGGGTTCTTCATTTCTTCCTTTTCTAGTTGCTTTAGGTGTAGAGTTGGGTTATTTATTTGACTTTTTTCTTGTTTCTTGAGGTAAGCCTGTATTGCTATGAACCTTCCCCTAAGCACTGCTTTTTCAGTGTCCCATAGGTTTTGGGTTGTTGTGTTTTCATTTTCATTTGTTTCTATGCATCTTTTGATTTCTTTTTTTATTTCTTCTGTGATTTGTTGGTTATTCAGCAGCGTGTTGTTCAACCTCCATATGTTGGATATTTTATTAGTTTTTCTCCTGTAGTTGACATGTAATCTTACTACATTGTGGTCAGAAAAGATGTTTGGAATGATTTCAATTTTTTTGAATTTACCAAGGTTAGATTTATGGCCAGGATGTGATCTATCTTGGAGAAGGTTCCATGTGCACTTGAGAAAAAGGTGAAATTCCTTGTTTTGGGGTGAAATGTCCTATAGATATCAATTAGGTCTAACTGGTCCATTGTATCATTTAAAGTTTGTATTTCCTTGTTAATTTTCTGTTTATTTGATCTATCCATAGGTGTGAGTGGAGTATTAAAGTCTCTCACTATTATTGTGTTATTGTTAATTTCCCCTTTCATACTTGTTAGCATTTGTCTTACATATTGCAGTGCTCCTATGTTGGCTGCTTATATATTTATAATTGTTATATCTTCTTCTTGGATTGATCCTTTGATCATTGTGTAGTGTCCTTCTTTGTCTCTTTTCACAGCCTTTATTTTCAAGTGTTTTTTATCTGATATGAGTATTGGTCCTCCTGCTTTCTTTTGGTCTCCATTTGTGTGAAATATCATTCCAAGCCCTTCACTTTCAGTCTGTATGTGTCCCTTGTTTTGAGGTAGGTCTCTTGTAGACAGCATATATAGGGGTCTTGTTTTTGCATCCATTCAGCCAGTCTTCGTCTTTGGGTTGGGGCATTCAACCCATTTACAGTTAAGGTAGTTATTGATAAGTATGATCCCGTTGCCATTTACTTTGTTGTTTTGGGTTCGAGTTTATATACCCTTTCTGTGTTTCCTGTCTAGAGAAGATCCTTTACCATTTCATGGAGAGCTGATTTGGTGGTGCTTAATTCTCTCAGCTTTTGCTTGTCTGTAAAACTTTTGATTTCTCCTTCATATTTGAATGAGGTCCTTGCTGGGTACAGTAATCTGGGTTGTAGGTTTTTCTCTTACATCACTTTAAGTATGTTCTGCCATTCCCTTCTGGCCTGAAGAGTTTCTATTGATAGATCAGCTGTTATCCTTATGGGAATCCCCTTGTGTGTTATTTGTTGTTTCCCCCTTGCTGCTTTTAATATTTTTTCTTTGTGCTTGATCTTTGTTAACTTGACTAATATGTGTCTTGGGGTGTTTCATCTTGGGTTTATCCTGTTTGGGACTCTTTGGGTTTCTTGGACTTTGGTGACTATTTCCTTCCCCATTTTAGGGAAGTTTTCAACTATTATGTCCTCAAGTATTTTGTCATGACCTTTCTTTTTGTTGTCTTCTTCTGGGACTCCTATGATTCGAATGTTGGGGCATTTAACATTGTCCCAGAGGTCCCTGAGGTTGTCCTCATTTCTCTTAATTCTTTTTTCCTCTCTGCTTCATTTATTTTTACCGTTCCATCTTTTACCTCACTTATCCTATCTTCTGCCTCTGCTATTGTACTGTTGGTTCCTTCCAGAGTGTTTTTGATCTCATTTATTGCATTATTCATTATTAATTGACTCTTTTTTACTTCTTCTAGGTCCTTGTTAAACATTTCTTGCATCTTCTCAATCTTTGTCTCTAAGCTATTTATCTGTAACTCCATTTTTCCCCCAAGATTTTGGATCATTTTTTACTATCATTATTCCGAATAGTTTTTCAGGTAAACTCCCTATCTCCTCCTCTTTGGTTTGGTGGGCATTTATCATGTTCCTTTACCTGCTGAATATTTCTCTGCCTTTTCATCTTGTTTAGATTGCTGTGTTTGGGGTGGCCTTTCTGTATTCTGGCAGTTTGTGGTTTCTCTTTACTTTGGAGGTTCCTCCCTGTGAGTGGGGTTGGATGGGTAGCTTGTCAAGGTTTCCTGGTTAGGGAAGCTTGCATCGGTGTTCTCGTGGGTGGATCTGCATTTCTTCTGTCTGGAGTGCAATGAAGTGTCCAGTAGTGAGTTTTGAGATGTCATTGGGTTTGGTGTGACTTTGGGCAGCCTGTATATTGAAGCTCAGGGCTATGTTCCTGTGTTGCTGGAGAATTTGCATGGTATGTCTTGCTCTGGAATTTGTTAGCTCTTGGGTATTGCTTGATTTCAGTGTAGGTATGGAGGCTTTTAGATGAGCTCTTATGATTAATGTTCCCTGGAATCAGAGTTCTCTGGTGTCCTCAGGTTTTGGGCTTAAGCCTCTTCCCTCTGGTTTTCAGTCTTATTCTTACAGTAGCCTCAAGACTTCTCCATTCATACAGCACCGATGGTAAAACATCTAGGTTAATGGTGAAAAGATTCTCCACAGTGAGGGACACCCAGAGAGGTTCACAGAGTTACATGGAGAAGAGAAGAGGGAGGAGGGAGATAGAGGTGAACACGATGAGAAGAGGGGGAGTCAAAAGGGGAGAGAGCAATCTAGCCAGTAATCGATTCCCTATGTGCTCTCCACAGTCTGAACCCCTCAGAGAGGTTCATGGATTTACATAGAGAAGAGAAGAGGGAGGAAGGAGAAAGAGGTTACCAGAAGGAGAAAAGAGGGAATCAAAAGGAGAGAGACAGATCTAGGCAGTAATCAGTTCCCTAAGTGGTCTCCACAGCCTGGAACACAAACAGAGATTCACAGAGTTGGGTAGAGAAAAGAAGGTGGAGGGAGGAGATAGAGGTGACCTGGGGGAGATGAATGAGGGTAAAAAAGGAGAGACAGCAATCAAGCCAGTAATCACACTCCTAAGTAAAAATGGGTACTGAAGATTGGATTCTTAAAGGTACAAAATTGATAACAAATACCAAAAAGCAAAGATTAAAAATCTAGAGTAGAGGTTAGACTCTCAAAAATTCAATGTTAAAAAACAAAACAAAATCACAAAAATTATAAAATATATATATGAAGTTTGCTTTAAAAATAGGGCCTTTTTCCTGCAAGGTAATAGTAGGTTATAAAAAATGAAAATTAAAGGACTTAATAGAGTACTTAAAAATAAAAAAAATTAAATTACAAAAAATGATAATAATAAAAATGTATCTAGGAATTTCTCTGGAGCTCTTGTGGGCAGTGTGGGCTCAGTTCAGCTTCAGATGATTCCTTGTTCCAGCTTATACTTCTCAAGATCTATAGGCCCCTTTCAATGCAGTCGGTGTTAACTCCAAGGTTTTAATCTGCTGCACCTGTCACTTCCAAAGCGGTTCCTTCTGTTTATTTTGGCTTCTTCTGTTTGCAGGTCTCTTCAGTGTCTAATTTCTACCCTGACACAAGGGGGCGAAGGTGGTTACTTATTTAGGCTCACTTGTTCAGTCGTGCTGTGGGGAGGGAGGAACACTGCAAACAAATATCACTGGCGTGTGTGGGGAGTGATCACAGTGTCTTGGCCACAATGGGTTTGCCCCTGCTCACACCGTGTGTGCTTTCCCTGGCTACAGTTCTCAGGCTCCAGGTTGCTCTGCAGGGGAATTGTCTTAACTGGGCCCTGGGTTGCGTGCACTTCCCAGGTCTAAGCCGCTCAGGTTCAGGTTCTCAGGTACTCCACAAAGGTGCAGACTCAGTTGGGCCTGCGTTTTGTACCCTTCCCAGGCCTGAGCAGTTGAGGTGACAAGGTGCTTGGTGAGCACACTCTCCCCAGGTCGGGGGTGTGTGTCTTATCACCTTCCCAATCCTAGCCGCTGGGTTTCCTGGATAGCAGCAGGTGCACCGTCTCAGGTGTGCTGTGTTTCTCTTCTGGGGAGCTGATCTCTGGCTGCAGCCCTCCTGGCGGATGTCAGCCATCCAGAATCCCAGGAAATCTTGGTTAGCAAGAGGAAGCCTGCTCGCAGTTTGGTAGGGGATGCTGTCTCTGGGGCTGAGTTTGCCCCTTTCCAGCTCTGGCTGCCACCCGCCTGCCTCCCTGCCTCCAGTGGGGGATGGGCCAGTCCACAGCCGGCTAGCTCTCCTCTGGTATTGGCTCAGTCCTTTGCTCTGTGAGAGGGCCCGGCAGTGCCTTAGGTTAGGGCTTTTTGTGGCATAGCTCTCTCTCTTTCTCTGTTTTTTTTCTTCTTTCTCTCTGGCTGTCCCACAGTTTGGGTTGCTGTCTCAGGTTAGCTCCCTCAGATTGCCCTCAGGGCATTCAGGCCCGGTCCTTACCCTAAGGAATGCAGCCCGCTCCTCCCTGTTCGGCCTCCACTTGCTGGTGGCGGATCCGAGCATCTGGACTACTTCTCTGCTGGGAGTTGCCGTTAGGCATGTAATCTGTGGGGTTTATTTATTTATTTTTCCTCCAGGTTACATTGCCCTCTGAGATTCCAAACTCCCCACAAACCCGCTGGTGAGAGGGTTTCCTGGTGTTTGGAAACTTCTCCTCTTTTAAGACTCCCTTCCTGGGATGGGTCTCCATCCCTACCTCTTTTGTCTCTCTTTTTATCATTTATATTTTGTCCTACCTCCTTTCAAAGACAATGGGCTGCCTTTCTGGGTGCCTGATGTTCTCTGCCAGCATTCAGAAGTTGTTTTGTGGAATTTGCTCAGCGTTCAAATGTTATTTTGATGAATTTGTGGGGGAGAAAGTGGTCTCCCCATCCTATTCCTCCACCATCTTAGGACTGCTCCCTTCCAGAGAAGTTTTCTTCCCCTTTCTCTCTTTCTTTTCCTTCTGGGATCCCTATAATGCAAATGTTAGTATGCCCGTTGTTTCCCAGAGTTCCCTTAATCTATCCTCATTTCAAAGAATTCTGTTTTGCTTTTGCTGTTATTTTTGGGTGATTTCCACTACCCTGTCTTCTGGATCATTGATCTGTTCTTCTTTATTATCTAACCTGTTGTTGATAACCTCTAGTGTATTTTCACTTCAGTTATGTATTTTTTTAAACCTCTGATTGGTTTTTATATTTTATAAACATTTGTGAAGCTCTCACTGTGTTCATCCTTTCTTCTCCAAGTTAAATCAGAATCTTTATGACCATTAGTTTGAATTATTTATACATTATATTACTTATCACAGCATTGTGTGTGCATGTGTGTTAAGCCACTTTAGTTGTGTCAGACTCTTTGTGACCCTATGGTCTGTAGAGCCCTAGGCTCCTCTTTTCATGGGATTCTCCAGGCAAGAATACTGGAGTGGGTACTGGTGAGTTCAAAAGAGTGGAGTAGAAGGATGTGTACTCATCTCTGCCTGTGAGACTCCCAAAATTGCAACTAACTTTTGAACAACCATTGACAGGAGGACAGTGGAACCCACCAAAAAAGACAGCCCTCATCCAAAGACAAAGAAGCCACAATGAGATGGTAGGAGGGGCACAATCATGATAAAGTCAAATCCATACCTGCCAGGAGGGTGACCCACAAACTGGAGAACAATAATACCAAAGAAGTTCTCCCACTGTTGTGATGGTTCTGAGCCCCATGTCAGGCTTCCCAGCCTGGGCTCCAACAGAGGGAAAGGGAATCCCTAGGGAATCTGACTTGGAAGGCCAATGGGATTTGATTATAGGATTTCCATAGGAGTGGAGGAAATAGATTTCACTCTTGGAGAGCACATCAGGAGATGGCAAGACTGAACATTGACGTTTGAAGAATCAGCAAACTAAAATGGACTGGAATGGGTGAATTTTACTTAGATGACCATTATATCTACTACTGTGGCAAGAATTCCTTAGAAGAAATGGAGTAGCCCTCATAGTGAACAAAAGAGTCCGAAATGCAGTACTTGGATGCAATGTCAAAAACGACAAAATGATCTCTGTTCATTTCCAAGGCAAACCGTTCAATATCACGGTAATCCAAGTCTATACCCCAACCAGTAATGCTGAAGAAGCTGAAGTTGAATGGTTCTATTAAAACCTACAAGACCTTTTAGAACTAATACCCGAAAAAGATCTTTTCATTGTAGGGGACTGGAATGCAAAAGGAGGAAGTCAAGAAATACCTGGAGTAACAGGCAGATTTGGCCTTGTAGTACAGAATGAAGCAGGGCAAAGGCTAATTGGATTTTGCCCAAAGAATTCACTGGTCATAGCAAACACCCTCTTCCAAAAACATAAGAGAAGACTCTACACATGGACATCACCAGATAGTCAGTACCAAAATCATATTGATTATATTCTTTGCAGTCAAAGATGGAGAAGCTATTTACAGCCAGCAAAAAGAAGACCAGGAGCTGACTGTGGCTCAGATCATGAACTCCTTATTGTCAGACTTAAACTGAAGAAAGTAGGGAAAACCACTAGATCATTCTGATATGACCTAAATCAAATCACTTATGATTATACAGTGGAAGTGACAAATAGATGTAAGGGATTAGATCTGATAGCAGAGTGCCTGAAGAATTATGGATGGAGGTTCATGACATTGTACAGGGATCAAGACCATCCCCAAGAAAAAGAAATGCAAAAAGGCAAAATGGTTGTCTGACAAGGCCTGTGAAAAAGAAGAGAAGCAAAAGGCAAAGGAGAAAAGGAAAGTTATACCCATCTGAATGCAGTGTTCCAAAGAATAGCAAGGAGAGATAAGGAAGTCTTCCTCTGTGATCAGTGCAAAGAAATAGAGGAAAACAATAGAATGGGAAAGACTAGAGATCTCTTCAAGAAAATTCGAGATACCAAGGGAAATTTTCATGAAAAATGGGCACAATAAAGAACAGAAATGTCATGGACCTAACAGAAGCAGAAGATATTAAGAAGAAGTGGCAAGAATACACAGAAGAACTATATAAAAAAGATCTTCATGACCGAGATAACCAGGATGGTGTGTTCACTCACCTAGAGCCAGACATCCTGGAATGCGAAGTCAAGCGGGCCTTAGGAAGCATCACTATGAACAAAGTTAGTGGGCATGATATAATTCCAGTTGAGGTATTTAAAATCCTAAAAGGTGATGATGTAAAAGTGCTGCAGTCAATATGCCAGCACATTTGGAAAGTTTTGCAGTGGCCAGAGGACTGGAAAAGGTCAGTTTTCATTCTAATCCCAAAGAAAGGCAATGCCAAAGAATGCTCAAACTACCACACAATTGCACTCATCTCACACGCTAGCAAAGTAAAGCTCAAAATGCTCCAAGTCAGGCTTCAACAGTACATGAATGGTGAACTTCCAGGTGTTCAAGCTGAATTTAGAAAAGGCAGAGGAACCAGAGATCAAATTGCCAACATCCATTGGATCATTGAAAAAGCAAGAGCGTTCCAGAAAAACATCTATTTCTGCTTTATTGACTATGCCAAAGCCTTTGACTGTGTGGATCATGATAAATTGTGGCAAATTCTTAAAGAGATGGGAATACCAGACCACCTGACCTGCCTCCTGAGAAATCTGGATGCAGGTCAGGAAGCAACAGTTAGAACTGGACATGAAACAACAGACTGATTCCAAATTGGGAAAGGAGTATGTCAAGTCTGTATATTGTCACCTTGCTTATTTAACTTATATGCAGAGTACATCATGAGAAATGCTGGGCTGGATGAAGCACAAGCTGGAATCAAGATTGCTGGGAGAACTATCAATAACCTCAGATATGCAGATGACACCACCCTTATGGCAGAATGTGAAGAAGAACTAAAGAGCCTCTTGATGAAAGTGAAAGAGGACAGTGAAAAAACTGGCTTAAAGCTCAATATTCAAAAAACTAAGATCATGGCATCTGGTCCTGTCAACTTCATTGCAAATAGATGGGGAAACAACAGAAACAGTGACAGACTATTTTCTTGGGCTCCAAAATCACTGCAGATGGTGACTGCAGCCATGAAACTAAAAGACCCTTGCTCCTTGGAAGAAAAGCTATGACCAACCTAGACAACATATTAAAAAGCAGAGACATTACTTTGTCAACAAAGGTCTGTCTAGTCAAAGCTATGGTTTTTCCAGTAGTCATGTATGGATGTGAGAGTTGGACTATAAAGTAAGCTGCACACTGAAGAATTGATGCTTTTGAACTGTGGTGTTGGAGAAGACTCTTGAGAGTCCCTTGGACTGCAAAGAGATCAAACCAGTCCATCCTAAAGGAAATCAGTCCTGAATGTTCATTTTCAGGACTGATGCTGAAGCTGAGTCTCCAATACTTTGGCCACCTGATAGGAAGAACTGACTCAATGGAAAACACCCTGATGCTGAGAAAGATTGAAGGCAGGAGGAGAAGGGGACAACAGAGAATAAGATGGTTGGATGGCATCACCAACTCGATGTACATGAGTTTGAGCAAGCTCCAGCAGTTGGTGATGAACATGAAGGCCTGGTGTGTTGCAGTCCTTGGGGTTGCAAAGAGTTGGACACGACTGAACAACTGAAGTGAGCATAGAGATGCTTTCAGTGCAAACAAATGTGTAAGGCTTATACTTGTTCACACATGGGTCCTTGCAAAATATTTTTTCCTTTAGAGCAAAGGTTCTTGAAGTGTTGTCACTGAATCAGTTAGCATCAGCATTACTCAGAACTTGTTAGAAATGCAAATTTCAGGCCGGATTCCAAACCTACTGAAGCAGAAACTCTGATATTGGGTGCTTCTCAACAACCTGCATTTTATCAAGCCCACTAGGTGGTTCTGATGCACTGCTCTAGAAGTCTTGGGTGAATAGATGGAAATGGAATTGCTGAGCCAATAGGATACATGCATTTAAAAATTTTAACAGACACTGTTAAAAAAAGACGCCACCACCACAACCACGTAACTTCCACTTTAGAATGCAGGAAGAGGCCTTTCCAATGCCGGCTCCCATGTCATCTCACCTGCCCAGGTTTGACTGTCTTACATCAGCCTCCTGTGAGCCATGTCCTGGCTACTACAGATTCAAGGGCAGTTGGAGTATCTCCCCCCACATAGCTTTTAAGTTGTCACAATCAAAGTGTACACATAACCCTGTGTCCCAAGTTGCAGCATAATAATTTCCCCCTGTTGCTATAGAATCTCCACAGCCATCATCCCTCGGCAATGGTTATAGAATATTCCATCAGACAGCTGTGCCATGAATCCTTAACCCTTCCCCTCTTGTTGGATGTTAACACTACTTCTCTGTTTGACCATCAGAAGATAGCCTTGTGAGGAATAGTATTGTGCTCAGAGCTTTTCCTGTTTTGGAGTAGGGGTGGGTAGATATTGAGGAGCAGAATTAGTGGGAAAATGACATGAACCTTTTAGGCTCTTGTTGACCCACTTTCCTGAAATGGATTGTACCCATTGATGCTAGAGGTCAAATCCAAAATCAACCCTAGTGAATTGCAGGTCTTGTCTGTCTCCCTGGTGGTTTAAAATTCTCCCTCCTGAAGCAGTGCTCAAGTTTATTATTAGTTCTGACCTTTGGGACAAGACAAACACACACTAAGAGTTCAGGGACAACTTTAGCAACTACAACAGCTGACATTGTGAGAGGATGTAGCTCAGGTTTCAAGCTTGGGCAACTGGTGTGGATGAGCTTGCCTCAGGGAAACAGGGAATCTGAGAAGAGGAACAGGTTTGGGAAGGGGCAGATGAGATCAGTTTTAAGTATGCTTAATAGGAGGTGCCTTTGGGACGTCTAAGGGGATGTATCCGGGAGACATATATACATATGTATAAATAACAATCCTTTCCCTTCCTTGAACTCCCAGAACTCTGTATCTGTGCCTCTGTCATGGCTTAGGCTACTTTTTCTCTTTTACTACCATGGGAGCTCTTTGAGGCCAGGATAAGGGCCTGATTCATTTGTGTATCCCTCCTCCCAGTGCTTTACACCTATGAGGCTTTAAAAGTCTGTCCTAGATGAAGAAGAAATTTCAATGATTTCTTAATTGGACAATTCCTGCAGTAGGATTTCTGTTCTGGGGGAAAAGTTTGAGTAACATTAGGTTTTGTTTGTTCTTCTTTCTCTAGTTGCTGATATATGTAAGGTTAGGTTGTTAATTTGACATTTTTCTTGTTTCTTGAGGTAAGATTATATTGCTATAAACTTCCCTCTTAGAACTTTTGCTGCATCCCATGGTTTTGGATCACTGTGCTTCCATTTTCACTTGTCTCTAGGTATTTTTTCATTTCTTCAGTGATCCATTTGTTGTTTAGTAGCATATTGTTTAGCCTCCATGTGCTTGTAGTTTTGCAGTTTTTTCCCTTGTAGTTTATTTCTAATTTTATAGTGTTGTGGTCAGAAAAGATGCTTGATATGATTTCAATTTTCTTAAATTTACTGAGGCTCATTCTGTGGACCAGCATGTGGTCAATCCTGGAGAATATTCCATGTGCACATGAGAAGAATATGTATTCTGCTGCTGCTAGATGGAATGCTCTATAAATATCAATTAAATCCTGCTAGCCTAATGTGTCATTTAAGGTTAGTGTTTCCTTAATAATTTTCTCTCTGAATGATATGTCCATTGAGGAAAGTGGGATGTTAACTTTCTCTACTTTTATTGTGTTGCTGTTGATTTCTCCCTGTATTACTGTTAGTATTTGCCTTGTGTATTGAGGTACGCCTATGTTGGGTGCATATATATTTACAATTATTGTATCTTCTTCTTGCATCATTCCTTGATCATTACTTAGTGTCCTTCTTTGTCTCATATAAGAGTCTTTATTTTAAAGTCTATTTTGTCTGATATGCATATTTCTACTCCAGCTTTCTTTTGATTTCCATTTGCAGAGCATACCTTCTTCCATCCCCTCACTTTCAGTCTGTATGTGTCCCTAGGTCTGAACTATATTTCTTGTTGGATATACAGATCTTGTTTTGTATCCATTCAGCCAGTTTGTATCTTTTGTTTGGAGCACATAATCCATTTACATTTAAAGTAACTATCGAGGTGTATGCTCCTATTACCATTTTCTTAATTGTTTTGAATTTGTTTTTGTAGTTCTCTTTCTTCTCTTTGTTTCTCACCTGGAGTAGTTACATTAGCATTTGTTGTAAAGCTGGTTTGATGGTGCTGAATTCTCTTAATTTTTGCTTGTGGTAAAGACTTCTGATTTCTCTGTTAAATCTGAATGAGATCCTTTCTGGATAAACTTCACTGTAGGTTTTTCCCTTTCATCACTGTAAATATATATTGTCACTCCCTTCTGGACTGCAGAGTTTCTGCTGAAAAATCAGCTGTTAACCTTATGGGGTTCTCTTGAATGTTACCTGTTGCTTTTCACTTGCTGCTTTTATTATTTTTTCTTTGAATTTAATTCTTGTTAGTTTGATTTATATGTGTCTCAGCATATTTCTCCTTAGTTTATTCTGCATTGGGCTCTCTGCACTTCTTGGACTTGATTATTTCCTTTCCCATGTTAGGGAGGTTTTCTAACATAATCTTTCAAATCTCTTCTTAGGCCCTTTCTCTTTCTCTCCTTCTGGGACTCCTATAACTTGAATATTAGTGCGTTTATTGTTGTCCCAGAGGTTTCTGAGGCTGTCCTTATTTCATTTTTTTCTTATTCTGCTGCTCAGTAGTTATTTCCACTATTCTTTCAGCTCGGAGTTTCCCTGGTGGTTTGGCGGTAAAGAATCTGCTTGCCAATGCAGGAGATTCCTGTTTGATCCCTGCATTAGAAAGATCCCCTGGAGAAGGAAATGGCAAACTATTCCAGTTTTCTTGCCTGGGAAATCCCATGGACAGAGGGGCCTGATGGGTTACACACAGTCCATGGGGTTGCATAGAGTCAGACATGACTTAGTGACTAAACAACAGCAACAACAACTGTCTTTCAGCTCATTTATTCATTCTTCTGCCTCAGTTATTCTGCTATTGATTCCTTCTAGTGTATTTTTCATTTCAGTTATTGTGTTGTTCATCACTGTTTGTTTGTTCTATAGTTCTTCTAGTTCCTTTAAACATTTCTTGTCTTGATCATGCCTCCATTCTGTTTCTGAAATTTTGGGTCATCTTTACTATCCTTACTCTGAATTTTTTTTTCAGGCAGATTACCTATTTCCTTCTTATTCATTTGATTTTGCAGGTTTTTGCCTTGCTGTTTTTGTCTGTAACATATTTCTCTCTTCTCATTTTTGTTGATGGATGCAGCTGTGTTCCTGTCTTGCTGGTAGTTTGACCTGAGGACTCCAGCATTGGATCTTGCTGGCAGGTGGGTGGAGCAGGGTCTTGGTCCTGAGATGAGGACCTCTGAGAGAGCTCACACCAATTAATATTTCCTGGAGCCTGAATTTCTTGCTTTCTGATTAGGTTAGTTTTGCTTTTATTATTGGTTTTGGGTTTTAGGACACGTTTGTTTGTTGGGTGTCTTCTTGTTCTTTTTCTTCCTAGGATTCTTGTTGGTGGTGGTTGGTTTATTTTTTGTTTGTTTGGATTTGTTTTTGTTATTTATCTAAGGTTTTATTTGTCTGTTTGTTATCCTTTTTTGTTTGTATGTTTGGTTTTGTTCTTATTATTTGCCTTGGGTTTTGTTTGCCTGTTTTTGTTTCATTTTCTTTTGTTTTCTTTGCTGCATCATGTTTGGGTCTTCAATGCCAGGCCAGAGGTTGGGCTGAGCTCCTGCAGCTTCAGCATCAGTCCTTCCAATGAATATTCAGGACTGATCTCCTTTAGGATGGACTGGTTGGATCTCCTTGCAGTCCAAGGGACTCTCAAGAGTCTTCTCCAACACCACAGTTCAAAAGCATCAATTTTTCGGTGCTCAGCTTTCTTCACAGTCCAACTCTCACATTCATACATGGCCACTGGGAAAACCATAGCCTTGACCAGATGGACCTTTGTTGGCAAAGTAATGTCTCTGTTTTTTAATATGCTATCTAGGTTGGTCATAACTTTCCTTCCAAGGAGTAAGCGTCTTTTAATTTCATGGCTGCAGTCATCATCTGCAGTGATTTTGGAGCCCCCCAAAATGAAGTCTGACACTGTTTCCACTGTCTCCCCATCTATTTCCCATGAGGTGATGGGACCAGATGCCATGATCTTAGTTTTCCAATATTCTGGCCTGGAGAGTTCCATGGACTGTAGGGGTTGCAAAGAGTCGGACACGATTTCCTTGCAGTCCAAGAGACTCTCGAGCGTCTTCTCCAACACCACAGTTTAAAAGCATCAATTCTTTGGTGCTCAGCCTTATTTATGGTTCAACTCTCACATCTATACATGACTACTCGGAAAACCAGAGCTTTGACTAGACAGACCTTTGTTGGGAAAGTAATGTCTCTGCTTTTTAATATGCTTTCTAAGTTTGTCATTGCTTTTCTTCTAAGGAGTAAGAGTCTTTTTAATTTCATGGCTGCAGTCACAGTCCACAGTGATTTTGGAGCCCAAGGAAATAAAGTCTGTCACTGTTTCTGTTGTTTCCCCATCTATTTGCCATGAAGTGATGGGACAGGATGCCACGTGATTTGTTTTTTGAATATTGAGTTTTAAGCCAATTTTTTCACTCTCGTCTTTCACTTTCATCAAGAGGATCTTTAGTTCCTCTTTGCTGTCTGCCACAAGGGTGGTGTTATCTGAATATCTGAAATTATTGATATTTCACCCTGCAATCTTGATTCCAGCTTGTGCTTCATCCAGCCCAGCATTTTGCATGATGTACTCTGCATATAAGTTAAATAGGCAAGGTGACAATACACACACAGCCTTGACATGCTACTTTCCCAGTTTGGAACCAGTCTGTTGTTCCATGTCCAGTTTTAACTTTTGCTTCTTGAACTGCATACAGTTTTCTCAGGAGGCAGGTAAGGTGGTCTGGTATTCCCATCTCTTCAAGAATATTCCACAGTTTGTTGTGATCCACACAGTCAAAGGCTTTAGTGTAGTCAATGAAGCAGAAGTAGATGTTATTCTGAAATTCTCTACCTTTTTCTATTATGTAATGGACTTTGCCAATCTGATATCTGGTTCCTCTGCCTTTTCTAAATCTAACTTGAACATCTGGAAGTTTTCTGTTCATGTACTGTTGAAGCCTAGCTTGCACAATTTTGTGCATTACTTTGCTAGCATATGAAATGAGTGCAATTGTGTGGTAGTTTGAACATTCTTTGTCATTGCCCTTCTTTGGGATTGGAATAAAAACTGACATTTTGTAATCCTGTGGCCACTGCTGAGTTTTTCAAATTTGCTGGCATATTGACTGCAGTACTTTAATAACATCATCTTTTAGGATTCTAAATAGCTTGGTTGGAATTCCATCTCCTGAAATAGCTTGGTAGTTTGATAGAGATTGCACTGAATCTATAGATTTCTTTGGGTAGTATACTCATTTTCACTATATTGGTTCATCCGATCTAAGAACATGGAACCTGGTATATTTCTTCATCTATTTATGTTATCTTTGATTTCTTTCATCAGTGTTTTACAGTTTTCTGTATACAGATCTTTTGTTTCTCTAAGTAAATTTATTCCTAAGTATTTTGTTCTTTTTGTTGTAATGATGAATGTGATTGTTTCCTTAATTTCTCTTTCTGATTTTTCACTGTTAGCATATAGGAATGCTAGGGATGTCTGTGTATTAATTTTATGTTCTTCAGCATTACTATATTCATTGATTATGCTCTAGTAATCTTCTGGTGGCATCTTTAGGGTGTTCTATCTAGAAGATCCTGTCATCTGCAAATGGTTAGAGTTTCGCTTCTTTTATTCTCTTCCAGATTCCTTAATTTCTTTTTCTTCTCTGATTGCTGTGGCTATGACTTTCAAAACTATGTTGAATAGTATTGATGAGAGTGAGCACCCTTGTCGTGTTTCTGAATTTAGAGGAAAGACTTTCAATTTTTCACCACTGAGAATAATGTTTGCTGTGGGTTTGTCATATATGGCTTTTATTATGTTGAGGTATGTTTCTTAAATGCCTACTTTATGGACAGTTTTCATCATAAATGGGTGCTGAATCCTTGCATTCCTGATCACTCGATCATGATGTATCATCTTTTTCATATGCTGTTGGATTCTGTTTGCTAGATTTTTTAAAAGGATTTTTGCATTTATGGTCATCAATTATGTTCACTTGTATTTTTCTTTTCTTTTTTTTGTGTGTGGCAACTTTGGTTTTGGTATCAGGGTGATGATGGCCTTGAAGAATGACTTTGGGCATTTTCCTTCTTCTGAAATTTTCTTCAAGTTTTTGAGTAAGATATGTGTTAGCGCTTCTCTAAAGTTTTGGTAGAATTCAACTGTGAAGCTATCTGGTTCTGGGCTTTCGTTTGTTGGAAGATTTTCCATTTCCATTTCAGTTTCCATGCTTGTCATTGGTATGTTCAAGTTTTCTATTTCTTTCTGGTTCAATTTTGGAAAGTTACACTTTTCTAAGAATTTGTCGATTTCTTCCAAGTTGTCCATTTTATTGGCATATAGTTGCTCTTGATAATCTCTTATGATCATTTGTATTTCTGTGTTGTCTGTTGTAATTTCTTCATTTTCATTTCTAAGTTTATTGATTTGAGTCATCGCCCGTTTTTTCTTGATAAGTCTGGCTAACTGGTGTCTATTTTGTTTATTGTCTCAAAGAACGAGCTTTTAATTTTACTCGTCTTTGCTATAGTCTCCTTCATTTCTTTTTCACTTATTTCTGCTCTGATTTTTATGATTTCTTTCCTTCTACTAACTTTGAAGGTTTTTTGGTTGTTCCTTTTCTAGTTGTTTTAGGTGTAAGGTTAGCTTGATTATTTGATGTTTCTCTTGTTTCTTGAGGTAGGCTTCTGTTGCTGTGAGCTTCCTCTTAGCACTGCTTTTATTGAATCCCATAGGTTTTCTGTTGTATTTTCATTACTTTTTATTTCCATGTATATTTTGATTTCCTCTTTGATTTATTCAGTGTTCTGTTGCTTATTTAGGAGTCTGTTGTTTAGCCTCCATATATTTGTGGTTTTTAAAGTATTTTCCCCCTGTAGTTTATATCTAATCTTAGGGTATTGTGATCAGAAAAATTGCTGGAAAAGATTTCAATTTTTAAAAATTTACCAAGGCTTGACTTGTGGCCCAGGGTGTCATCTATCCTGGAGAACATTCCACGTGCACTTGAGAAAAAGTTGAAATCCATTGTTTTTAGGTGAAATGTCTTGTAGATATTAAGTCCAACTGCTCCAATGTATCATTTAAAGCTTTTGTTTCCTTGTTAATATTCTGTCTGGATTATCTGTTCATTGGTGTAAATGGGGTATTAAAGCCCCCCACTATTACTGTGTTAGTATCAGTTTCCCCTTTAATAGTTGTTAGCATTTGCATTATGTTTTGAGGTGCTCTTATTTTGGGTGCATAAGAAGAGGTGGCAAGAATACACAGAAGAATTGTACAAAAAAGATCTTCACTACCCAGATAATCATGATGGTGTGATCACTCACACTCACCTAGAGCCAGACATCCTGGAAAGTGAAGTAAAGTAAGCCTTAGGAAGCATCAGTACAAACAAGGCTAGTGGAAGTGATGGAATTCCAGTTGAACTATTTCAAATCCTGAAAGATGATGCAGTTAAAGTGCTTCACTCAATATGCCAGCAAATTTGGAAAACTCAGCAGTGGCCACAGGACTGGAAAAGATCAGTTTTCATTCCAATCCCTAAGAAAGGCAATGCCAAAGAATGCTCAAACTACTGCACAATTGCACTCATCTCACATGCTAGTAAAGTAATGCTTAAAATTCTCCAAGACAGGCTTCAGCAATACATGAACCATGAACTTCCAGATGTTCAAGCTGGTTTTAGAAAAGGCCGAGGAACCAGAGATCAAATTGCCAACATCTGCTGGATAATCAAAAAAGCAAGAGAGTTCCAGAAAAAATATCTATTTCTGTTTTATTGACTATGCCAAAGCCTTTGACTATGTGGATCACAATAAACTGTGGAAAACTCTGAAGGATATGGGAATACCAGGCCACATGACCCGCCTCTTGAGAAACCTGTATGCAGGTCAGGAAGCAACAGTTAGAACTGGACATGGAACAACAGACTGGTTCCAAATAGGAAAAGAAGTGCATCAAGGCTGTATATTGTCACCCTGCTTATTTAAGTTATATGCAGAGTACATCATGAGAAACGCTAGGTTGGTGGCAGCACAAGCTGGAATCAAGATTGCCAGGAGAAATATCAATAACCTCAGATATGCAGATGACACCACCCTTATGGCAGAAAGTGAAGAAGAACTGAAGAGCCTCTTGATGAAAGTGAAAGAGGAGAGTGAAAAAGTTGCCTTAAAGCTCAGCATTCAGAAAACTAAGATCATGGCATCCGGTCCCATCACTTCATGGCAAATAGATGGGGAAACAGTGGAAGCAGTGGCTGACTTGATTTTCCTGGGCTCCAAACTCACTGTAGATGGTGACTGCAGCCATGAAATTAAAAGACGCTTGCTCCTTGGAAGGAAAGTTATGACCAACCTAGACAGCATGTTAAAAAGCAGAGACATTACTTTGTCAGCAAAGGTCCATCTAGTCAAGGCTATGGTTTTTCCAGTAGTCATGTATGGATGTGAGAGTTGGACTGTAAAGAAAGCTGAATACTGAAGAATTGATGCTTTTGAACTGTGGTGTTGGAGCAGATTCTTGAGAGTTCCTTGGACTGTGAGGAGATCCAACCAGTCCATCCTAAAGGAGATCAGTCCTGGGTTTTCATTGGAAGGACTGATGTTGAAGCTGAAACTCCAATACTTTGGCCACCTGATGTGAAGATCTGACTCATCAGAAATGACCCTGATGCTGGGAAAGATTGAGGGCAAGAGGAGAAGGGGACAACAGAGAATGAGATGGTTGGATGGTATCACCGACTCAGTGGACATGGGTTTGGGTAGTCTCTGGCAGTTGGTGATAGGTAGGGAGGCCTGGCATGCTGCGGTTCATGGGGTCACAAAGAGTCAGACACGACTGAGCAACTGAACTGAACTGAACTGAATATATTTATAGTTGTTATCCCTTCTTGGATTCATGTCTTGATCATTATGTATTGCCGTTTGTCTCTTTTAATGGTCTTTATTTTAAAGTCTATTTTATCTGATATGAGGATTGCTACTCCTGCTTTCTTTTGGTCTCCACTTGCATGAAATATCTATTTCCAGGCCTTCACTTGCAGTCTGTATGTATCCCTAAGTTCAAGCTTGATCTCTTGTAGACAGCATATATAGTGATCTTTTTTTTAGTATCCATTTGTTCAGTCTTTGTCTTTTGATTGGATCATTTAACCTATTTATGTTTAAGGTAATTATTGATAATTATGATCCTGTTACCATTTGCTTTATTGTTTTGGCTTTGTTTTTATAAACCTTTTCTCTTTTCTTGTCTAGAGAAGATCCTTCAACATTTGTTAAAGAGCTGGTTTGGAGGTGCTGAGTTCTCTTAACTTTTGCTTGTCTGTAAAGCTTTTGATTTCTCTTTCAAATCTGAATGCTATCCTTGTTGGGTAGAGTAGTCTTGGTTGTAGATTTCCCCCTTTCATCACTTTAAGTACTCCCTCTGGCCTGCAGAGTTTTTGTTGACAGATCAGCTGTTATCCTTATGGGGATCCCCTCGTATGTTATTTGTTGCTTTTCCCTTGATGCTTTTATTTGTTCTATGTGTTTAATTTTTGTTAGTCTGATTAATATGTCCTGGTGTGTTTTTCATTGGGTGTATCCTGTATGGGACCCTCTGGGCTTCTTGGACTTGGGTGGCTAATTCCATCCCCATTTTAGAGATGTTCTTAACTATTATCTCCTCAAATATTTCCTCATGCTCTTTCCTCTTGTCTTCTTCTGGGATGCCTATGATTTGAATGTTGGGGCACTTAACATTGTCCCAGACATCTCTGAGGCTGTCCTCATTTCTTCTTATTTTTTTTTTTCTTTTTTCCACTCTGCTTCATTTATTTCCACTATTCTATCTTCCAACTTACTTATCCTTTCTTCTATCTTGGTTACTCTACTGTTGGTCCCCTCCAGAGTATTTTTAATCTCAGTTATTGCATTGTTCATTACTGATTGATTATTCTTTATTTCTTCTAGGTCCTTGTTAAACAGTTCTTGCATCTTCTCAATCCGTGTCTCTTGTCTATTTATCTGCACCTCCATTTTGTTTTCAGGTTTTGTATCATCTTTGCTATCATTATTCTGAATTATTTTTCAGGTAGACTCCCTATCTCCTCCTCTTTTGTTTGGTTTGGTGGGTTTTTATCATGTTCCTTCACTTGCTGGATATTTCTCTGCCTTTTCATTTTGTTTAGTTTGCTGTGTTTGGGGTCTCCTTTCTGTAGGCTTGTAGATTGTATTTCCTCTCAATTGTGGAGTCTGCTCCCTGTGAGTGGGGTTGGATCAGTGACTTGTGAAAATTTCCTGGTTGGGGGAACTTGTGTCTGTGTTCTGGTAGATGGAGGTGGATCTTATTTCTCTGGAAGGCAGTGCAGTTTCCAGTAGTAAGTTTTGGGGTGTCTATGGGTTTGGTATGGCTTTGGGCAGCCTGTCTTTTAATGTTCAGGACTGTGTTCCTATTTTGCTGGAAGATTAGTGTGGGATGTCTTGCTGGAGTTTGCTGGTTCTTAAGTGGAGCTGGTCTCAGTGTAGATATGGAGGCTTTTGGGTCGGCTTGCATCTATTAATGTTCCTGGGGTTAGGAGTTCTCTAATGGTCTAAAGTTCTGGAGTTGAGCCTTCTGTCTCTGGGTTTCAGTCTTGACCCCTTACAGCAGCATCAAGACTTTGCCATTCACATAGCACAGAAGACAAAACTCTTAGGTCAATGGTGAAACAACTCTCCACAGCCAGGAACACCCAAAGGGATTCAGAGTTTACAGAGAAGAGAAGCAGGAGGAAGAAGAAAGAGGTGACTAGGAGGAGAAAAGGGAGAGTCAAAAGGGGAGAGAGCAATCAAACCAGTAAGCGAATCCCTAAGTGAAAATGGGTACTAAAAATTAGACTCTTAAAGATACAAAATGAATAACAAAAGATCAAAAAGCAAAAATTATAAAAACTTAGAATAAAAATTAGACCATCAAAAGTACAGTATAAAAAAACAAAATGGACACAAAAATAGAAATATAGAATTTATTGAAAAAATAGTTTTTTAAGAAACTCAAAAGTAGGCTATAAAAAAAAGTTAAAGGAGTAATAAAGAACCATATTAGGACAGTATAAGGGAAAAAAGAAAAAGAAGAGGGGAAGAAAGGGAAAAAAGGAAAATTAAAAGAATTTTTTTAAAATAATAAAAATTTAAGAAAATTAAAAAAATAATAAAGAAAAAATTTTATTAAAAAATTTAATAGGAGGCATGGGGCTATATATGGTGGTAGTGGGATGAATGTTCTTGTGATTCCTCTGTTTTCCTACTCCAGTCGAATTGCCTACTCAGAAGGTCCTCCAATATATTTAGGAATGTCTCGAGCTCCTGTGGGCTCTGTGGAGTCAGTTCAGTGTCAGACATTCCCTTCTTCTGGCTTGTACTTGTTGTAAAAGTCCAGAATGTCCCCTCAAATGCACAGTCTCTGTTTAGCTGCAAGATTTTAATCTGTTCCTCCTTCCACTTCTGGGGCAGTTCCCCCTTCTTTGCTTAGGTTGATCTCCTCTGCTTGCAAGTCTCTCTCCAGCATTTGATCTCCACCCTAACATGAAGGGGTGAAAGTGACCACTTATTCAGGCTCATGTTCTCAGTTGTGCTGGGGAGAAGGAGGGACACTGCAAATAAATATCACTAGCTTGTGTGGGAGCACTCGCAGGGGATGGACCCCATGGGGATTGCCACAGCTCAAGGTGCTATGTACCTCCCAGGTCCAAGCTGCTTGGGCTCCTGGTGCACCATGAGTGCACAGTCCCAGATGGGCCTTACATCTCCTCAGGGTAGCTGGTCTCAGGTTGTGACACTCTCAGCAGATATGAACCATCCAGGATCCCAGGAAGACATGGGTAGCCACCGGAGGCCAGCTCACAGCTTGGAGGGAGAAGTGGTCTCTGGGGCCAAGATTGCAGCAGACCCTTGCCTTCTGCCTCTAGCTGTTGCACACCAGCCTCTCTGCTTCCAGGGAGGGTTGTAAATGGCAGCTGGCTCACCCTCCTTTGATATTCTCTAAGGCGCAATCCTTTGTTCTTTGAATGTGCCAGAAGTCAGGGTTTGGTGTTAAAGCCTTCCCACAGGAAAGGTCCTTTGTTTTTCTTTGTTTCTCTGGCTCTCCCACGGTTTGGATTTTCCCCATTCTGTCTGTGCTATGTCACCTTAGTCCCTTCAGAGTGTCCTCTCAGCATTCAACCTCAGTCCTTTCCCTAGGGACAGATGACACAGCCCATGCCCCTGCACCCAGCCTCCACTTGCTGTGGGCGGACAAAGGTATGTGAGCAGCTTCTTGGCTGGTAATTGCCATTCAGTGTGATTTCTGTGGTGAATGTTTTTGGTTATGCTGCCTTCTGAGATTCCTAAGCTTCCCACTGACCCCACCTGTGAGAGGGTTTCCTATGATGTGGAAACTTCTCCTCCTTCAAAACCCCCTACCCAGGATGGGTCTCTGTCTTGAAATCCTTTATCTCCCCTTTTGTCTTGTCCTTTGTCCTACCTCATTCTGAAGAGATTAGTTTGCCTTTCTGGGTATCTGGGGTCCTCCACCAGCATTCACAAGTTGTTTTGTGGGACTCACTCCACATGCAGATCTTTTGATATATTTGTGTGGGAGAAAGTTGTCTCTCTGTCCTATTCCTCCTCCACCCTCCCTTTCAGTAATTTTTTTTTAAAGTCTTCATCTCTCTGCTACTATCATGCATTAGTCCTTCCCTGTTGTCCACTTTTTCCATTACAGTTCTTAGCATATTAGTCACAGATGTTTTAAATACCTAGTCTGATAATTTCAAGATCTCTGTCATATCTTAGTCAGGTTCTGATGCTTGCTCTGTCCCTTCAAACTGTGTTTTGCTTTTAGTATGCTTTGTAATATTTTTTAAACCTGAGCATAATATACTGTGGTATACTGGGTGAAAAGAATCTGGTACTGGCTTTAGTGGTGGGCTTCTGCTCCAGTAAGCTGTGATTCTCTGTATTTGCCTCTCTCCAACTTAGGGGGTAGTGTTTAACCTTAATTCTCCAATGAATCTAAGAAAAAATATTGACTTTCCATTTGTTCATACTTTTTCTTGTTCTGTGGACAGGAATGACAACTTCCAAGTTCCTTCCATATTGGATTGGAAACTGGAAGTCCCTATTCATTTATTTATGGCCACACTGCAAGGCTTGTAGGATCTTAGCTCCCCAACCAGGGATCTAACTCAGGTCCTCAGCAATGAAAGAGTGGAGTCCTAATCACTGGGCTGCCAGGGAATTCCCTTTATTTATTTTTTATTTAATATTCTTTATTTTAAAAACAACTTTATGGAGCATAATTAATATACATGAAAATGAACACATTTAATGAGTACAATTTCATAAAAGTTAATGTGTATATATGCCATGACACAATCACCACACTTAAAATAATGAACATACCTGCCATGCCATTTCTCTTTGTAACTTTTTCCTTCTGGTCTACTACACTTTCCCAAGGTTTAATTACTTGTTTTCTGTTATCACAGATGAGTTTGCACTTTTTGGAGTTAAAATTTTTTTCACTCGGCATAAATATTTTGAGACTACTCCCAGGTTGTATTGTGTATGAATGACTCATTCCTACCTATTGCTGAATAGTATTTCATTGTATGGCTATATCACAATTTGTTTACCCATTCACTTGTTGATGGATATTTAGATTGTCTGCTGGTTTTCGTTGTTAAAATAGAGCTGCTTTGAATAAGTCCTTTTGTCAGTATTTGCTTCCCTGGTGTCTCAGATGGTAAAGAATTTGCCTGCAATACAGGAGACCCACATTTGATCCCCTGGAGAATGGAATGACTACCCACTCCAGTATTCTTGCCTGGAGAATTCCATGGACAGAGAGGCCTGGGAGGCTACAGTCCATGGAGTCACAAAGAGTCAGACACAACTGAGCGACTAACACTTTTACTTATTTTTTTAATTGAATGAATACCAAGGAGTAAAAAATGGGTATATGGTTGGTGTATGTTTCATTTACTGTGAGACATCAACTGTTTATCAAAGTTGTTGTGCCATTTTATATTCCCATCAGCAGCATTCAGTTGAGTTCAGTTTAGTCGCTTAGTCGTGTCCGACTCTTTGCGACCCCATGGACTGCAGCACGCCAGGCCTCCCTGTTCATCATCAACTCCCAGAGTTTACTCAAACTCATGTCCATTGAGTCAGTGATGCCATCCACCCATCTCCTCCTCTGTTGTCCGCTTCTCCTCCCGCCTTCAATCTTTCCCATCATCAGGGTCTTTTCAAATGAGTCAGCTCTCCGCATCAGGTGGCCAAATTATTGGAGTTTCAGCTTCAACATCAGTCCTTTATAGGGAAGTTCCAATTGCTCCACATACTCACTGGCATGTGATAAAACCTAGCAACTAATTTAAAAATTTTTAGACATTCTACTGGGTGTGTAGTTGTATCTTGTACTTTTTATTTTTTATTTTATTAAAATTAAAAAATTATACAAACTGAAAGGTTACTTTCCATTTACAGTTATAAAATATTTGCTGTATTCCCCATGTTGTACCATATATCCTTGATCCTATCTTACATGCAATAGTTTGTGCCTACCACTCTAATACCCCTATATTTCTCCTCCCCCTACACTGGTAACTACTAGTTTTTTCTCTATATCTATGAGATCACTTCATTTTTTGCTATATTCACTAGTTGGTTAAATTTTTTAGATTCCACATATAAGTGATATTATATAATATTTGTCTTTCTCTATTTCACTTAGCATAATGCCCTCAAAGTCCATTCATATTGCTGCAAATGGGAAAAATTTTTTTCTTTTATAAGGCTCAGTAGTATTTCACACACACACACACACACACACACACACACACATGTATGTATGTATATATATATACCACATCTTCTTTGTTGTTCTGTTGAGGAACACTTAAGTTCCTTCAGTGTATTGTTCAATGTATTGGCAATTATAATAATGTTGTTATAAATACTGGGGTGCATATATCTTTTTGAATTGGCATTTTTGTTTTTTTCAGATATAAGTCCAAGAGTGGACTCAGTAATATTGCATTGTAGATATGTACCACATCTTCTTTATCCATTCCTATGCTGATGGACATTTAGATTTCTTCCACATCCTGACTATTGTAAAGAGTGCTGAAATGAATATTGGAGTGCATGTATCTTTTCAAATTATGTTTTTCTGTATACATGTGCCTAGGAGTGGGATTGCTGGATCATATGGTTGTTCTGTTTTAATTTTTAAAAAACATCTGTGATGTTCTCCATAGTGGCTGTTCCAATTTAAATTACCACCAACAGCATAGGAGGGTTCTCTTCTCTCCACACCCTTTCCAGAATTTTTTGTTTGTAGACTTTTTGATGATGGCTATTAAAGATCAGTGAGAGGTGATACCTCATAATAACTTTGATTTGCATTTTTCTAGTAATTAGTGATGTTGAGCATCTTTTCATGTGCTTTTGGGCCATCTGTGTGTGTGTGTGTGTGTGTGTGTGTGTGTTTTGAGAAATGTCTATTTAGGTCTTCTGCCCATTTTTTGATTGGGTTTATTTATTTTTTTACATAGAACTGCATGACCTGTTCACATATTTTAGAGATTAATCCATTGTTGATCTCTTCAATTGCAAATATTTTCTCCCATTCTGTGGATTGCCTTTTCATTTGGTTTATGTTTTCTTTTGATGTGCAAAGGCTTTTGTTTAATTAAGTCCCATTTTTTTTTATTATTCTAGGAGGTCAATCAAAAAAAGATATTGCTGAAATGTATAACAGAGTGTTCTGTCTACATTTTCCTCTAAGAGTTTTATAGTATCCAGCCTTACGTTTAGCTCTTTAATTCATTTTGAGTTTGTTTTTGTGTATGGTGGTAGGGAGTGTTCTAATTTCATTCTTTTACACGTAGCTGTCCAGTTTTCCCAGCACCACTGTGAGTTGAGAAGAGTGTGTCTCAATACAACCCCTCAATACAATGGAGGGATTTCCTCCATTGTATCAATATATTCTTTCCTCTTTTGTTGAAGATTAACTGACTGTAGTTGCATGGGGTTATGTTTTGGCATTCTATCCTACTCCATTGTTCTATATTTCTGTCCTTGCACCAGAACGATAATGTTCTTATTACTGTAACTTTGTAGTATAGTCAGAAGCCAGGGAGTCTGATCCCTCCAGCTCCATTTTTCTTTCTCAAGATCACTTTGGCTCCTTGGGATCTTTTGTGTTTCTTTGTGAATTTCAAAATTAATTGTCCCAATTCTGTGAAAAATGCCATTTGTAATTTGTTAGGGATTGCATTGAATCTGTAGGTTGCTTGGACAGTATAGTTGTTTTCACAATATTGATTCTTCCAATCCAAGAACAAAATCTTCCCATCTGTGTAATTTTTGATTTCTTTCATCAGCTTCTTATAGTTTCCAGATTATAGGTCTTTTGTCTCCTTAGGCAGATTTATTTCTAGGTATTTTATTCCTTTTGATGTGATGGTAAATGAGATTGTTTCCTTAATTTCTCTTTCTGATGTTTCATTGTTAGTGTACAGAAATGCAAGAGACTTTCGTATATTAATTTTGTAACCTCCAACTTTACTAAATTCATTGATGAGCTCTGGTAGTTTTCTGGTAGCATCTTTAGGATTTACTAAGTATAGTATCATGTCATCTGCAAATAATGACAGTTTTATTTTGCATTTGGGATTTCCTTTTTCCCTTTTCTGATTATTGTGGCTAGGACTTCCAAAACTATGTTGGAAAAAAAATGACATTGGATATCAAAAAGTGACATTGGATATCCTTGCCTTGTTCCTCATCTGAGAGGGAATTATTTCAGGTTTTCATCATTCAGAACAATGATAGCTATGGGTTTGTTATATGTGGCCTTTATTATGTTGAGGTAAGTTCCCTCTATGCCCACTTTCTGGAGAGTTTTTTAAAATCATAAATGAGTTGAATTTTGTCAAAAGCTTTTTCTGCATCTGTTGAAATGACTGTAGACCTTTCATTCTTCAGCTTGTTAATGTGGTGTATCACACTGATTGATTTGCAAACATTGAAAAATCTTTGTATCCCCAGATAAATCTCAGTTGATAATGGTGTATGATCCTTTTAATGTGTTGTTGGATTCTGTTTACTAATATTTTCTTGAGTATTTTTACATCTATGTTCATCAGTGATATTTGCCTGTAATTTTCTTTCTTTGTGGTATCTTTGTCTGATTTTGGTGTCAGAGTGATGGTGGCCTCATAGAAAGAGCTTGAGAATGTTTCTTCTTCTGTAATTTTTTGGAAGAGTTTTAGAAGGTTAGGTGTTAACTCTTCTCTAAATGTTTGATAGAAATCGCCTGTGAAGTCATCTTGTCCTACACTTTTGTTGGAAGTTATTAAATCACTGTTTCAATTTCAGTACTCGTGACTGGTTTGTTCATATTTTCTAGTTCTTCATGGTTCATTCTTTTTTTGGGGGGGTTGTACAGTTTTGCTTATAAAGACATCTGGCATATATGATTTGGGATGCGGTTTGGGAACAGGAAGGGGCAGCACATGGGGCAGGTGGTAGAGAGGGGAGCCCCAGGGCTGGGGAAGACCAGGGAGGTTGGATACAGATTCCACCTGTCCAGCTTCCCATCCAGAGGGGCTGCTCTACCCTTTGGGGTGGTGGAGGAGGCCCCATCCATCATCTCAGGCCACTGATAGCCTCATTTTGGTTCCACAAGTGCTTCCTGGAAGGTCCATTAAACAGGTTCTTATTCATGTTCCAAAGACAAGAGCGTGTCCATGATCAGCTGAGGACCCCAGACTGGGGCCTCTCCCATGTGACTGCAGTGTGGCACTTCTGCCCTAGGGAGGAGCACAGGCCTGAAGAATGGAGGATGGGATTGATGAGAGCCACGAGCAGACACCTTTGCCCACAAGTGCATCCTGTAGGAACATCCACCACCCACACATCTTAAGTCTCCTGGAAGGAGCAGGAAGCCCCCATGCCATCCTCTAGGGTGTCCTAGGGACAGTGTGAATTCAGTGGCCTGTCTGGGGTGGGACTGGGACGGCATATGCTGGCTGGAGTCCTCTGGGGGAGGGGTTCTGGCTCTCTGGGACCTTAAACGCTCCCCACTTTCTCACTAGTCTCAGTGGGTATGAGACCATGGGGCAGAGTGTCTATTTCGGGTCTGAGATGACCCCACCTCTCCCCGGTCCACAGACCAGGCACTTGGGCCAATACCTTCTTCATGGTTCATTCTTGAAAGGGTGTATCTTTCTAAGAATTTTCCCATTTCCTCTAGGTTTTTCTTTTTATTGGCATATAGCTTTTTGTAGTAGTCTCTTATAATCCTCTGTATTTCTGTGTTGTCAGTTGTAACTTCTCTTTCTCATTTATAATCTTATTGATTTGAGTCCTCTTTTTTTTCTCTATGAGTCTGGCTAAAAATTTATCAATCCCCCCCCACCCCGCCAAAGAACCAGCTGTTAGTTTCTGTAGGAGACAGGAAGAATAAAAGAAAAGCAGACTCCAGCAAGGGCTACAAAAGAAATTTATAATTATTGATACACTGGATGCTATAAGGCATGAGACTCTTGGAACAAGTCCAGAGGGAACAGCTCATAATCAACCGACCCCAGACTGTTTCTCAACTGGCCTCTCAGAGTCACATGTTTTACGTATCTGGTGGAAAATCTATAGATAAGAATATTAGCCTTAGTTACTGATTTGTTATTGATTACTGTTTCCTAATTACTCAATGGTTAATGATCATTTTGTTCTTTGGCCCTGAAGGCCACATGCGTTATAGTTTTACTCCCCGCATATTCTTTCATTCATGGCTGAAAGTATAATAAAGCTGGCTTGGATTCAGTTTCGGCACTTTCACCTTGGAGCGGTGTTGGTCCCCTGATCCTCGCTTTTCTCTGAATTCTTGTGTCTCTTTTCTCATTCTCTCACCGTATCGCGCTTTTGGAAACCCTGCTTGTCAAGCTGGTCTCAACAAGTTTCATTGATTTTTGTTATTGTTTTCTTTGTATTTCATTAATTTTTGTTGTGACCTTTATTGTTTCTCTTTCTTCCACTAACTTTGGGTTTTGTTTGTTGTCTCTCTTTCTATAGTTGCTTTTAGGTGTAAGGTTAGGTTTCTGAGATTTTTCTTGTTTCCCGAGGTATCATTGTATTGCTATAAATGTCCCTCTTAGAATTGCTTTTGCTCTGTTCCATAGATTTTGGACTATTTTTTTTTCATCTGTCTCTAGATTTTTTAAAATTTCCTCTTTGATTTCTTCAGTGATCCACTGCTTATTTAGTAACATATTAGCTTCCACATTGGGGTTCCCAGATGGCGCTAGTGGTAAAGAACCTGCCTGCCAGTGTAGGAGATGTAAGAGACGTGGATTTGATCCCTGGGCCAGAAAGATTCTCTGGATGAGGACATGGCAAACCACTCCAGTATTCTTCCCTGGAGAACCCCAAGTACAGAGGAACCTGGCAGACTACAGTCCATAGAGCTGCAAAGAGTCAGACATGGCAACCTTCATATTATTTTTTAAAATACTTTTTCCCCCTGTAATTGATTTCTAATCTCATAGCATTGTGGTCAGAAAAGATACTTTACATGGTTTCAGTTTCCTTAAGCACACCGAGGTTTCCTTTGTGGCCCAGTATATAGTCAGTCTTGGAGAATGTTCCATGTGTACATAAGAATGTGTATTTTGCTGCTTTTGGATGTGCACGCTAAGTTGCTTCAGTCATGTCTGAGTCTTTGCAACCCTCTGGACTGTTGCCTGCCAGGCTCCTCTGTCCATGGGATTCTCCAGGGAAGAATACTAGAGTGGGTTGCCATGCCCTCCTCCAGAGGATCTTCACAACCTAGGCATCAAGCCCTTGTCTCTTATGTCTCCCACACTGGCAGGCAGGTTCCTTACCACTAGCACCACCTGGGAAGCCCTATAAATCTCAGTTAAGTCCATCTGGTCTAATTTGTCTTTTAAGGCTGTGTTTTCTTATTGATTTTTTTTATCTGGATGATCTATGTCCATTGATGAAAGTGAAGTGTTGAATTCCCTACTTTTATTGTGTTGCTTTTGCCTTCTCTCTTTATGGCTGTTTGTATTTGCCTTATATATTGAGTTACTCCTATATTGGGTGCATTGCGTGCATGTGTGCTAAGTCACTTCAGTGGTGTCTGACTGTGGCCATATGGATTGTAGCCTGCCATGGGATTCTCAGGCAAGAATACTGGAGTGGTTTGCCATGCCCTCCTCCAGGGAATCTTCTTTACCCAGGGATCAAACCCACATCTCCTGCATCTCAGGCAAATTTTTTACTGCTGAGCCACCAACAGAAGCCACTATTGAGTGCATATATATTTTTGATTGTTATATCTTCTTTTTAGATTGAGCCCTTAATCATTCTGTACTGTCTTTCATTGTCTATTGTAAAGTCTTTATTTGAAAGTCTGTTTTGATTTCCATTTTCATGGGATGCCTTTTTTCATCTCCTCATGTTCAGTTTGTATGTGTCTAGACCTGAAAACACAAGACTGGGAGCTGACTGTGGCTCAGATCATGAGCTCCTTATTGCCAAATTCAGACTTAAATTGAAGAAAGTGGGGAAAACCACTAGACCATTCAGGTATGACCTAAATCAAATCCCTTATGATTATACAGTGGGAGTGAGAAATAGATTTAAGGGACTAGATCTCATAGGCAGAGCGCTTGATGAACTATGGACGGAGGTTCGTGACATTGTACAGGAGACAGGGATCAAGACCATCCCCAAGGAAAATAAATGCAAAAAAGCAAAATGGCTGCCTGAGAAGGCCTTACAAATAGCTGTGAAAAGAAGAGAAGTGAAAAGCAAAGGAGAAAAGGAAAGATATTCCCATTTGAATGCAGAGTTCCAAAGAATAGCAAGGAGAGATAAGAAAGCCTTCCTCAGCGATCAATGCAAAGAAATAGAGGAAACAACAGAATGGGAAAGACTAGAGATCTCTTCAAGAAAATTAGAGATCCCAAGGGAACATTTCATGCAGAGATGGGTTTGATAAAGTCCAGAAATGGTATGGACCTAACAGAAGCAGAAGATACTAAGAAGTGTTGGCAAGAATATGCAGAAGAACTGTACAAAAAAGATCTTCACGACCCAGATAATCATGATGGTGTGATCACTCACCTAGAACCAGACATCCTGGAATGTGAAGTCAAGTGGGCCTTAGAAAGCATCACTACGAACAAAGCTAGTGGACATGATGGAATTCCAGTTGAGCTATTTTACCAATCCTGAAAGATGATGCTGTGAAAGTGCTGCACTCAATATGCCAGCAAATTTGGAAAACTCAGCAGTGGCCACAGGACTGGAAAAGGGCAGTTTTCATTCCAACCCCAAAGAAAGGCAATCCCAAAGAAAGGCATTCCCAAAGAATGCTCAAACTACCGCACAATTGCACTCATCTCACACACTAGTAAAGTAATGCTCAAAATTCTTCAAGCCAGGCTTCAGCAATACATGAACCGTGAACTTCCAGATGTTCAAGCTGGTTTTAGAAAAGGCCGAGGAACCAGAGATCAAATTGCCAACATCTGCTGCATCATCGAAAAAGCAAGAGAGTTCAGAAAAACATCTATTTCTGCTTTATTGACTATGCCAATGCCTTTGACTGTGTGGATCACAATAAACCATAGAAAATTCTTACAGAGATGGGAATACCAGACCACCTGATCTGCCTCTTGAGAAACCTACATGCAGGTCAGGAAGCAACAGTTAGAACTGGACATGGAACAACAGACTGGTTCCAAATTTGAAAAGGAGTACATCAAGGCTGTATATTGTCACCCTGCTTATTTAAGTTATATGCAGAGTACATCATGAGAAACGCTGGGCTGGAAGAAGCACAAGCTGGAATCAAGATTGCCAGGAGAAATATCAATAACCTCAGATATGCAGATGACACCACCCTTATGGCAGAAAGTGAAGAGGAACTAAAAAGCCTCTTGATGAAAGTGAAAGAGGAGAGTGAAAAAGTTGGCTTAAAGCTTAACATTCAGGAAACTAAGATCATGGCATCTGGTCCCATCACTTCGTGGGAAATAGATGCGGAGACAGTGGAAACAGTGTCAGACTTCATTTTTTTGGGCTGCAAAATCACTCCAGATGGTGATTGAAACCATGAAATTAAAAGACACTTACTCCTTGGAAGGAAAGTTATGGCCAACCTAGATAATATATTAAAAAGCAGAGACATTACCTTACCAACAAAGGTCCGTCTAGTCAAGGCTATGGTTTTTCCAGTGGTCATGTATGGATGTGAGAGTTGGGTTGTGAAGAAAGCTGAGCGCCGAAGAATTGATGCTTTTGAATTGTGGTGTTGGAGAACACCTGAGAGTCCCTTGGACTGCAAGGAGATCCAACCAGTCCATCCTAAAGGAGATCAGTCCTGGGTGTTCATTTGAGGGAGTGGTGCTGAGGCTGAAACTCCAATACTTTGCCCACCTCATGTGAAGAGTTGACTCATTGGAAAAGACCCTGATGCTGGGAGGGATTGGGGGCAGGAGGAGAAGGGGACGATAGAGGATGAGATGGCTCGATAGCATCACCGACTCGATGGACATAATTTCGAGTAAACTCCAGGAGCTGATGATGGACAGGGAGGCCTGGCATGCTTCAATTCATGGGGTCGCAAAGAGTCAGACACGACTGAGCGACTGAACTGAACTGAACTGAGACCTGTAGAGGGTCTCTTCTTAACAGCATATATATGTGTCTTAGTTTTGTATCCATTCAGCGAGTCTATGCCTTTTGGTTTGAGCATTTAATCCATTTGCATTTAAGGTAATTATCAATATGAATATTCTCATTGACATTTTGTTAATTGTTTTGGATTTTTGAAGGTCTTTTTTCTTCTTTTGTTCTCTTGTGATTTGATGTCTATCTTTAATGATGTGTTTGGATTGCTTTTCTATTGTTGATTTTTTTGTTTGTGGTTTCCATGAAGTTTTGGTATAGCAGTCTATATATGTACAAGGTGATCTCTTAATTTTAAATGCAGCTTCAATATCCTGCATTTGTTCTCTCCTTTTCTCATGATTGATGGTTTTGATATCACATTTATGTGTGGATGACTTCTTACATTTACTTTATATTTGCCTTTACCAGTGAGCTTTCCCATTCATAATTTTCTTGTTCTTAATAGTAGTGGCTTTTCGTTTTCTGCCTAGAGAAGTTCCTTTAGTATTTGTTGTAATGCTGGTTTGGGGGTGCTGAATTCTCTTAGTTTTTTCTTGTCTCTAAAACTTCTGGTTTCTTTATCGAATTTGATTGAGTGCTTTGTAGTTTAGAGTATTCTTGGCTGACGGTTTTTCCCTTTCATCACTTTAAATGTAGCCTGCCTCTCCCTTGTAGCCTGCAGTGTTACTGTTAAAAAAGATCAGCTTAAAACTTTATATGGGTTCCCGTGTATGTTACTTATTGCTTTTTTGTAGTTGCTTTTAATATTTTTTCCTTGTCTTTAATTTTTGCCAGTTTGATTACTATGTATCTCAGTGTGTTCCTGCTTGGGTTTGTTTTGTATGGATCTCTCTGTGCTTCCTGGACTTTAGTATTTCCTTTTTCAATTTAGGGATTTTTCACCCATAATCTCTCCAACTATTTTCTCAGGCCCTTTCTTTCTTCTTCTGAGACCCCTATAATATGCAAAGTGAAGTCGCTCAGTCGCGTCCGACTCTTTGCGACCCCATGGACTGTAGCCTACCAGGCTCCTCAGTCCATGGGATTTTCCAGGCAAGAACACTGGAATGGCTTGCCATTTCCTTCTCCAGGGGATCTTCCCAACCCAGGGATCAAACCCCAGTCTCCCTCATTGTAGGCAGGCACTTTACCATCTCTCAGAGGTCTCTTAGACTATCCTCATTTCTTTCTTTTCTTATTTATTTATGGTTGTGGTGGGTCTTTGATGCTGTGCATGGGCTTTCTCTAGTTGTGTTGAGCCAGGGATTCACTATAGTTGCAGTGTGTGGGCTTCTTACTGTGGTGGCATCTGTTTTTGTAGAGCACAGGTTCTGGGACATGTGGGCTTTAGTAGCTGTGGCAAGCATACTGAGTCACTGTGGCACATGAGCTCTAGAATGTGTGGGCTTCAGTAGTTGCAGTGCACAGACTTCAGTAGTTGTGATTTACAGGCTGTAGAATGCACACTTAAGATTGCCAGGAGAAATATCAATAACCTCAGATATGCAGATGACACCACCCTTATGGCAGAAAGTGAAGAGGAACTAAAAAGCCTCTTGATGAAAGTCAAAGAGGAGAGTGAAAAAGTTGCCTTAAAGCTCAACATTCAGAAAACTAAGATCATGGCATCTGATCCCATCACCTCATGGGAAATAGATGGGGAGACAGTGGAAACAGTGTCAGACTTTATTTTTTTGGGCTGCAAAATCACTGCAGATGGTGACTGCAACCATGAAATTAAAAGACACTTACTCCTTGGAAGGAAAGTGATGACCAACCTAGATAGCATATTAAAAAGCAGAGACATTACTTTGCCAACAAAGGTCCATCTGGTCAAGGCTATGGTTTTTCCAGAGGTCATGTATGGATGTGAGAGTTGGACTGTGAAGAAAGCTGAGCGCTGAAGAATTGATGCTTTTGAACTGTGGTGTTGGAGAAGACTCTTGAGAGTCCCTTGGGCTGCAAGGAGATCCAGCAAGTCCATCCTGAGGACAAAAGTTTCAAAATTTTACTGAGCACAGCCCTGCCCACCAGAAGGACAGGACCTAGCTCTATCCACCACCAGTCCCTACCATCAGAAAGCTTGCAGAAGCCTCTTAATAACCTCATCCACCAGAGGGCAGATAGCAGAAGCAAGAATAACTACAATCTTGCAGCCCACGGAATGAAAACTGCAGTCACAGAAAATTATACAATGTCAAATGGCAGAAGAATATGTCCCAGATGAAGGAAAAAAATAAAACACCAGAAAAACAACTAAATAAAGTTGAGATCAGAAACATTCTGGAAAGATAATTCAGGATCATGAGACTGAAGACCATTCAAGATCTCAGAAAAAGAATAGAGATGAGGATTGAGAAGATGCAAGAAATGTTTAACAGACCTAAAAGAACCGAAGAACAAACAGATGAACAATACAATAATGGAAATGAAACTACACTGGAAGGAATCAATAGCAGAATAACTGAAATAGAAAAACAGATAAATGACCTGAAAGACAGAATGGTGAAAATCACTACTGCCTAATAGAATAAAGAAAAGTCTGAAAAGAAATGAAGACAGTCTCTGAGACGTCTGAAAAGTGTTTGTTGCTCAGTTGTGTCTGACTCTGTGACCCCATGAACTATAGCCCACCAGATTCTTCTGACCATGGAATTCTCTAGGCAAGAATACTGGAGTGGGTTGCCATTTCCTTCTCCAGAGGATCTTCCTGACCCAGGGATCAAACCTGGGTCTCCCACATTGTTGGCAGATTCTTTACTGTCTGGGACATGTAAGCCCACCAGGCAAGCCCCTCAGAGACCTCTAGGACAACATTAAATCCATCATTTGCATTATGAATCCCAGAAGAAGAGAAAGATAAAGGACCTGAGAAATATTTGAAGAGGTAATACGTGAAAACTTCCCTAACATGGGAAAGGAAATAGTCATCCATGACCAGGAAGCACCAAGTCCGAGGCAGGATAAGACCAAGGAGGAACACACCATGACACATATGTAATCAAATTGACAAAAATTAAAGACGAACAAAAAATATTAAAAGGAACAATGGAAAAATGACAAATAACATACAAGGGAATTGCAATAAGGTTATTAGCTGATTTCTCAGCAGAAAATCTGCAGTCCAGCAGGAGTGGCACAATAGAAGGCAGAAACTACAACCAAAAATGCTCTTCCCAGCTAGGCTCTTATTCAGATTTGACAGAGAAATCAAAATCTTCATGGAAAAGCAAAAGCTAAGAGAATTCAGCACCACCAGACCGGCTTTGCAACAAATGCTGAAGGACCTACTTTAGGTGGGAAAGAGAAGAGCACAACCTTGCACATATATAAACTGCTATATCAAAACCTCATGGGAATAGCAAATGCAAAAACTAAAATAGATATACACACACAAAAGAAAGAGCAATCCAAAGATAATACTAAAGAGGGCCAACAAACCAGAAGAGAAAAGAGCAAGAGAGGAAGGGAAGAAAAAACATACAAAAACAGATAAGACAAATTAAAAAATGACAATAGGAGCATAGATATTCACAATTACCTTAAGTGCTCCAACCAGAAGACATAGACTGGCTGATGGATACAAAAACAAGATCCATATATATGTATATATTCTGTCTACAAGAGACTCACTTCAGACTTACTTCAGACCTAAGGACACATACAGACTGAAAGTGAGGGGATAAAGAAAGGTATTCCATGAAAGTGGAAATCAAAAGAAAGTTGGAGTAGCAATAGTCAAATCAGACAAAATAGACTTTTAAATACTGTTACAAGAGACAAAGAAGGATACTACATCATTATCAAGGGATCAACCCTAGAAGAAGATATAATACTTGTAAATGTATATTCACCCAACATAGGAGCACCTCAATACATAAAGCAAATACTAACAGCCATAGAGGAATAGATCAACAGTAACACAATAATAGTGGGGGACTTTAACACCCACTTTCATAAAAGGACAGATCACTGAGACAGAAAATCAATAAGGAAACACAGGCCTCAAATAACACATTAGACTCTAGGGACTTAAATGAAATTTATAGAGTATTCTATCCAAAAGCAGTAGAATACATATTCTTCTCAAGTACACATGAAACACTCTCCAGAACTGACATGCTGGGCCATGAAGTGAGCCTAAGTAAATTTGAGAAAACTGAAATCATATCAAGCATTTTTTCTGGTCACAGCACTATGAAATTAGAAAAAAACTGTAAAAAACACAAACACATGGAGGCTTAACAATATGCTACTGAACAAAAGAAGAAATCAAAGAGGGAATAAAAAAATACTTAGAGACAAATAAAAATGGAAGCACATGATCCAAAACCTATGGGGTGCAACAAAAGAAGTTCTAAGAGGGAAGTTTATAGCAATACAATCATACCTCAGGAAACAAGAGAAATCTCAAATTAACAACTGAACCTCACACCTAAAGAGCTAGAGAAGAGGAGAACATAGGCAAAACACTCTCCGACATAAATCACAGCAGGATCCTCTATGACCCACCTCCCAGAATATTGGAAATAAAAGCAAAACTAAACAAATGGGACCTAATTAAACTTAAAAGCTTTTGTACTACAAAGGAAACTATAAGCAAGGTGAAAAGACAGCCCTCAGATTGGGAGAAAATAATAGCAAACGAAGCAACAGACAAAGGATTAATCTAAAAAATATACAAGCAACTCCTGAAGCTCAATTCCAGAAAAATAAATGACCCAATCAAAAAATGGGCCAAAGAACTAAACAGACATTTCTCCAAAGAAGACATACAGATGGCTAACAAACACATGA
>NC_057419.1:55216927-55270048 GCF_019320065.1 Cervus canadensis
GGATGCATGAGACAAGTGCTCGGGCCTGGTGCACTGGGAAGACCCAGAGGGATCGGGTAGAGAGGGAGATGGGAGGGGGGATTGGGATGGGGAATACATGTAAATCCATGGCTGATTCATGTCAATGTATGACAAAACCTACTACAATACTGTAAAGTAATTAGCCTCCAACTAATAAAAAAAAAAGAGCTAGAGAATGATGAAGAAACAAAACCTAATGTTAGTAGAAGGAAAGAAATCATAAATATCAGAGTGGAAAAAAATGAAATATAGACAAAGAAAAAATAGCAAAGATCAATGAAACTAAAAACTGCTTTTTTGAAAAGATAAAACTGATAAATATTTAGCCAGACTTATCAAGGAAAAAAAAGGAAAGGACTCAAATCAATAAAATTAGAAATTAAAAAGGAGACATTACAACTGACACCACAGAAATACAAAGGATCATGAGACTACTACAAGCATCTATATGCCAATAAAATGGAAAACTTGGAAGAAATGAACAAATTCTTAGAAAGGTACAATCTCCCAATACTTAACCATGAAGAAATAGAAAATATGAATAGACCAATCATAAGTACTGAAACTGAAATTGTGATTTAAAAACTCCCAACATGGACTTCCCTGGTGGTCCACTGGCTAAGACTCTGCACTCCCAATGCAGGGGGTCCAGGTTAGATCCCTGGTCAGGGAATGAGATTCCACAAGCCACAACTAAGAGAATGATGTCCCAACTAAGGTTCTGCATGCCCCAACTAAAAGATAGTCCATGCTGCAACTAAAAGATCTCACATGCCAAAACTAATGATTCTGTATGTTGCAATGAAAATTAAAGAACCTACATGTTGCAACCAAGACCCAGCACAACCAAATAAATAAAACTAAATAAATAAGTAAATAGAAATTAACAAATAAAAAAGCTCTCAACAAACAAAACTCCAGGATCAGATGATTCATGTTCAGAAATACAAAGGATCATGTTTTTGTTCAGTTGCTAAGTCTTGTCTGACTCTTTGCGACCCCATGGATTGCAGCACGCCATGCTCCCCTGTTCTTCACTGTCTCCCAGTATTTGCTCAGATTCATGTCCATTGAGTCAGTGATGCTATCTAACCATCTTATCCTCTGCCACCCCCTTCTCCTTTTGCATTCGATCTTTCCCAGCATCAGGATCTTTTCTAATGAATCAGCTCTTTGCATCCGGTGGCCAAAGAACTGGAGCTTCAGCTTCAGCATCAGTCCTTCCAATAAATATTCAGGGTTGATTTCCTTTAGGATTGACTGGTTTGATCTCCTTGCAGTCCAAGGGACTCTCAATAATCTTTTCTAGCACCACAATTCGAAAACATCAGTTCTTCGGCTCTCAGCCTTCTATATGGTCCAACTCTCACATCCATACTTGACTACTGGAAAAACCATAGCTTTGACCATAGGGACCTTTCTTGGCAAAGTGATGTCTCTGCTTTTTAACACACTGTCTTGGTTTGTATTGATAAAGGAATGGCAAACCACTTCAGTATTCTTGCCTTGAGAACCACATGAACATTATAAAAGGAAAAAAGATATGAAACTACAAGATGAGCTCCCCAGGTCTGTAGGTGTCCAATATGCTACTGGGGAAGAGTAGAGAAACAGCTCCAGAAAGAATGAAGAGGCTGAGTCAAAGTGGAAATGACATCCAGTTGTGGATGTGTCTGGTATTGAAAGTAAAATATGATGCTATAAAGAACAATACTGCACAGAAACCTGGAATGTTAGGTTTATGAATCAAGGTAAATTGGATGTGGTCAAACAGGAGATGGCAAGAGTGAACACTGACATTTTAGGAATCAGTGAACTAAAACGGACTGGAATGGACAAATTTAATTCAGATGACCATTACATCTACTATTGTGGGCAAGAATTCCTTAGAAGGAATGGAGTAGCTTTCATAGCCAACAAAAGTGTCTGAAACACAGTACTTGGGTGCAGTCTCAAAAATGACAGAATTATCTCATTTCATTTCCAAGGCAAACCATTCAACATCACAGTAATCCAAGTCTATGCCTCAACCACTAATGCTGAAGAAACTGAAGTCAAAAGGGTCTATGAAGACCTACAAGACCTTCTAGAACTAACACCAAAAAAGATGTCCTTTTCATCATATAGGATTGGAATGGAAAAGGTCAGTTTTCACTCCAATCCCTAAGAAAGGCAATCCCAAAGAATGCTCAAACTACCGCATAGTTGCACTTATCTCACACGCTAGCAAAGTAATGCTCAAAATTCTCCAAGCCAGGCTTTGACAATATGTGAACTGTGAACTTCCAGATGTTTAAGCTGGTTTTAGAAAAGACAGAGGGGACCAGAGATCAAATTACCAACATTCGTTGGATCATCGAAAAAGCAAGAGAGTTCCGGAAAAATATCTATTTTTTGCCTTATTGACTATGGCAAAGCCTTCGACTGTGTGGACCATAATAAACTGTGGAAAATTCTGGAAGAGATGAAAATACCAGACCACCTGACTTGCCTCTTGAGAAATCTGTATGCAGGTCAGGAAACAACAGTTAGAACTGGACGTGGAACAACAGACTGGTTCCAAATCAGGAAAGGAGTACATCAAGGCTGTACATTGTCACCCTGCTTATTTAACTTATGGGCAGAATACATCATGAGAAACGCTGGGCTGGATGAAGCACAAGCTGGAATCAAGATTGCTGGGAGAAATATCAATAACCTCAGATATGTAGATGACACCACCCTTATGGCAGAAAGTGAAGAGGAACTGAAGAGCCTCTTGATGAAAGTGAAAGAAGAGAGTGAAAAGTTGGCTTAAAGCTCAACATTCAGAAAACTAAGATCATGGCATCCTGTTCCATCACTTCATGGCAAATAGATGGAGAAACAGTGGAAACAGTGGCAGACTTCATTTTGGGGGGGCTCCAAAATCACTTTAAATGGTGACTGCAGCCATGAATTAAAAGACGTTTACTCCTTGGAAGAAAAGTTATGACCAACCTAGACAGCATATTAAAAAGCAGAAACATTACTTTGCCAACAAAGTTCTGTCTAGTCAAGGCTGTGGTTTTTCCAGTGGTCATGTATGGATGTGAGAGTTGGACTATAAAGAAAGCTGAGCACGAAAGAATTGATGCTTTTGAACTGTGGTGTTGGAGAAGACTCCTGAGAGTCCCTTGGACCGCAAGGAGATCCAACCAGTCCATCCTAAAGGAAATCAGTCTTGAATGTTCCTTGGAAGGACTTATGTTGAAGCTGAAACTGCAATATTTTGGCCACCTCATGCGAAGAGCTGATTCATTTGAAAAGACCCTGATGCTGGGAAAGATTGAAGGCAGGAGAAGGGGATGACAGAGGATGAGATGATTGGATAGCATCACCGATTCAATGGACATGAGTTTGAGTAAACTGGGAGTTGGTGGCCTGGCGTGCTGCAGTCCATGGGGGTCTCAAAGAGTCAGACACAACTGAGGGACTGAACTGAACTGAACTGATGGTCTTTCTTTTTATAAATCACACTGCTTATTCCCCAATATATTTCCACCATCACATTAGCTTTTTGTGGTGCTGTGGACTTTTCCTCTTTGCTTTCCTTGTTAAAAAAATTCATTTTACGATTTTTTCTCTTTTTTTCTTATGTCACATGGTTTATTCCCCTTACATATTTCCACCTCCATATTAGCCTTTTGCAATGCAGTGGAGTTTTCCTCTTTGTGTTTCTGGTCCAAAAAAAGCAAGAAAAATCATTTTAGGGTTTTTTTTTTTTTTTCTCTCCTCAGTTTTAAAAAATTTTTCTTAATGAGTTTTTTGGATTTTGTTTTGGATATATTCAACTGCTTTTCCTACTATTCTTTACTGGCTGTAGCTATTCCTGAATATATATAAATCTTTTCCATACACGTGTATTCATCTTTGCTTTTCTATTTTTTCTTTTTTCTCTCTCTCTTTTTATTTTTGAATCCTCATCTCCACCTTCCTTTTCTCTTTTCCCTCACTTCCTCTCTTTCTTTTCTCTCTCTCTCTTTTTTCTTCTCCCCCTTTCCCTTCACTGTTTCTTCTTTCACCAAGTAAGTTAAATTGTTGAACTGTCTAGGCTATATTTCCCAGTTGGCCTTCTGATCATGCTCAGATGTACAAATTGAGCATTAGCTAACTCTGCTTTCAATTGGTTAGTATCACCTCTTGTTTCCCTTGCTCACCAAGTCAGTCTCCTGTACTCTTTTCTTTAGAATGCTTTGGTTATAACTGTATGCGTGGAAGTGTGTGTGTATATGTCCCAGTATTTCTGTAATTATCTACTTGATCTCCTCCCACTAGAACACAGGCACAAGTAACCCCAAACAAGAAATCAACACAAACCACCCAACCAACATTTCCCTTCAAGGGCAAAAATTAAAAGGAAAAAGTAATACAGCTCTAAAGGATGGGAAAAGGAGACCTCAAGTGGAGCAAGTTAGAAAAAAAAAAGATGATGAAAAGACAGAGAAATACAACACAAATGAAAGAGCAAGGTAGAAATTCATAAGACCAAACAAGCAAAGTGGAAATAAGTTATCTCCCTGAATGAGATTTAGACTAATAATAGTAAAGATGATCCAAAGACTTGAAAATAGAATGGAGAAAATGCAAGAAGCATTTAACATAGTTAACACAATCACCAAGGACATAGAAGAAATAAAGAATAAGCAAACAGAATAACACAACTACAAAATTAAAAATACTCTAGAGAGAACCCAGAGTGGAATAACTGAGGCAGAGGAACAGATAAGTGAGCTGGAGGATATAATGGTGGAAATAACTGCTGAAGAGCAGAATAGAGGGAAAGGAATGAAAAGAATTGATGAAAGCCTTAGAGACCTCTGGGACAATATTAAACACTCCAATATTCGAGTTATAGGGGTCCCAGAGGAAGAAGAAAAAAAGAAAGGCACTGAGAAAATTTTTGAAGAAATTATAGTTGAAAACTTCCCCAACATGGAAAAGGAAATAGTCAATCAAGTCCAAGAAGCACAAAGAGTCCCCTACAGGTTAAACCCAAGGAGAAACACATGGAGACACATATTAATCAAGCTAACAGAGATCAAGCACAAAGCAAGAATATTAAAAGCAGCAAGGGAAAAGCAACAAGTAACATACAAGGGAAACCCCATATGATTAACAGCGGATCTTTCAGCAGAAACTCTACAGGCCAGAAGGGAATGGCAGGATATATTTAAAGTACTGAAAGAGAAAGATCTACAACCATGATTACTATACCCAGCAAAGATCTCATTCAAAAATTTGACGGAGAAATCAAAAGCTTTACAGACAAGCAGAAATTGAGAGAATTTAGTACCACCAAATCAGCCTTGCAACAAATGCTAAAGGGATTTACATAGCCAGTAAACACAAGAGAAAGGAATGGCCTACAAAAACAAACCCAAAACAATCAAGAAAATTCCAATAGGAACATATATATCAATAATTACCTTAAATGTAAATGGATTAAATGTACCAACCAAAAGATACAGACTGACTAAATGAATACAAAACCAAGACCCATATATATGCTGCCTACAGGAGACCCACTTCAGAACTAGAGACACATACAGAGTGAAAGTAAAAGGATGGAAAAAGATATTCCATGCAAGTGGAAACCAAAAGAAAGCTGGAGTGGCAATCCTTACTTCAGACAAAATGGACTTTAAAATAAAGAATATCATAAGAGGCTAAGAAGGACATTACATAATGATCAAGGGATCAATTCAAGAAGAAGACAGAACAATTGTAAATGTCTATGCACCCAACATAGAAGCACCTCAATACATAAGGCAAACACTAACAGGCATAAGAGGAGAAATTGACAGCAACACAATAATACTAGGGGACTTTTACACCCCACTGTCATCAATGGACAGATCATCACATAAAGAATCAATAAGGAAACACAAACCTTAAATGAAACATTAGACCAAATGGACTTATTTGATAACCTCAGGACTTTGCATCCAAATGCAGAGGAATACACTTTCTTCTCAAGTGCACATGGAACATTCTTCAGGATAGACCACATCTTGGGCCACAAATTAAGACTCAGTAAATTTAAGAAAATTGAAATTGTATCAAGTACCTTCTCTGACCACAGTGCTATGAGACTAGATATCAACTACAGGAAAAAAAAAAACACAGCAAAAAACACAAACTCGTGGAGATTAAACAACACATTACTAAATAACCAAAAGGTTACTGAAGAAATAAAAAAAGAATTCAAAAGATTCCTAGAAACAAATGACAATGAAAACACGATGACCCTAAACCTATGGAACTCAGCAAAAGCAGTTTTAAGAGGGACGTTTATAGTGATACAATCATACCACAGGAAGCAAGAAAAGCATTGAACAGACAGCCTAACTCTACATCTAAAGCAGCTGGCAAAAGAACAAAAATCTCCAAAGTCAGCAGAAGGAAGGATATCATAAAAATTAGAGCAAAAATAAACAAAAAAGAAATGAAGAAAACAATAGCAAAGATAAATAAAACTAAAAGCTGGCTCTTTGAGATGATTAACAAAATTGACAAACCACTAGCCAGGCTCAGCAAAAAAAAAAAAAAAAGGAGAAAAATCATATCAATAAAATTAAAAATTAAAAAAGGAGAGGTTACAACAGACAGCACAGAGATACATAGGATCATAAGAGAATATTATGAGCAACTATATACTAATAAAATGGACAACATAGAGGAAATGGACAGATACTTGGAAAAGTATCTGCCTCCCAAGACTGAACCAGGAAGAAATAGAAATTATTAACAACCTAATTACAAACACTGAAATTGAAACCGTGATAAAAAAAATCTCCCCCAAAACAAAAGCCCAGGGCCAGATGGCTTCATAGGGGAGTTCTATCAAATATTCAGAGAACAACTAATGCCTATTTTTCTGAAACAATTCCAAAAAATTGCAGAGGAAGGAACACTTCCAAACTCATTCTACGAGGCCACAATCACCCTGATACCAGAACCAGGGAAAGACACCACGAAAAAGAAAATTACAGGCCAATGTCACTGATGAACATAGATGCAAAAATCCTCAACAAAATTCTAGCAAACAGAATCCAACAACACATTAAAAAGCTCATACGCCATGATCAAGTCAGATTTATTTCAGGGATGCAAAGATTATTCAAGATATGCAAGTCAATCAACATGATACACCATATCAACAAATTGAAAGATAAAAACCACATGATCATCTCAATAGATGCAGAAAAAGCTTTTGGCAAAATCCAGCATCAATTTATGACAAAAATGCTTCAAATAATGGGCAGAGAAGGAACCCACCTCAATATAGTAAAGGCCATATATGAAAAGCCCACAGCAAACATTATTCTCAATGGTGAAAATCTAAAAGCTTTCTCTCTAAGACCAGGAACAAGACAAGGGTGTGCACTATCTCCACTATTATTCAACATGGTTTTGGAAGTCCTAGCTACAGCAATTAGAGAAGAAAAAGCAATAAAAGGAATCCAGATAGGAAAAGAAGAAGTAAAACTCTCACTGTTTGCAGATGACATGATACTATACATAGAAAACCCAAAAGAAACTATCAGAAAATTACTAGAGCTAATCAGCAAATTCAGCAAGGTCGCGGGATACTAGGTCAATACACAGAAATCACTTGCACTCCTATATACTAACAATGAAAAATCAGAAAGAGAAATTAAGGAGTGAATACCATTCACCATTGCAACAAAAAGAATAAAATATCTAGGAATATATCTACCTAAGGAAACAAAAGCCTCTATACAGAAAACTATAAGACACTGATGAAAGAAATTAAAGACGACATAAACAGACGGAGAGACATTCCATGTTCCTGGATGGGAAGAATCAATATTGTGAAAATGACTACACTACCAAATGCAGTCTACAGATTCAATGTGGTCCCTATCAATTTACTAATGGTTTTTTTTCACAGAACTAGAACAAAAATTTCACAATTCATATGGAAACCCAAAAGACCCTGAAGAGCCAAAGCAGTCTTGAGAAAGAAGAATGAAGCTGGGGGAATCAATTAACCAGACTTCAGACTTCAGACTATACTACAAAGCTACAGTCATCAAGACAATATGTTACTGGTACAAAAACATAAATATAGACCGATGGAACAAGATAGAGAACCCAGAGATAAACCCACACACCTGTGGCATACCTTATTTTTGGCGAAGGAGGCAAGAATATACAATGGGGCAAAGACAGCTTCTTCAATAAGTGTGCTTTGAAAACTGTACAGTTGCATGCAAAAGAATGAAATTAGATCACTACCTAATGCCATACACAAAGATAAACTCAAAATAGATTAAAGACCTAAATGGAAGACCATAAACTATTAAATTCTTAGAGGGGAACATAGGTGGAACACTCAATGACATAAATCAAAGCAGGATCTTCTATGATCTACCCCTAGAGTAATGGAAATAAAAACAAAAGTAAACAAGTGGGACCTAATTAAACTTAAAATCTTTTGGACAACAAAGGAAACAACAAACAAGGTGAAAAGACAGCCCTCAGAATGGGAGAAAATAATAGCAAGGGAAACAACTGATGAAGAATTAATTTCCAAAATATACAAACAGCATACACAACTCAGTACCAAAAAAGCAAACAACCCAATCTAAAAGTGGGAAAGGGACCTGAAGAGACATTTCTCCAAAGAAGACATACAGATGGCTAACAAGCACATGAAAAGATGCTTAACATCACTCATTATCAGGAAAATGCAAACCAAAACTATAATGATATACCACCTCACACCAGTCAGAATGGCCAACATCAAAAAGTCTATAACCAATAAATGCTGGAGAGGGTGTGGAGAAAAGGGAACACTCTTGCATTGCTGGTGGGAAATGTAAACTGATACAGCCACTATGGAAGACGGTATGGAGAGTCCTTAAAAAGCTAGGAATAAAACCACCATATGACCCAGCAATCCCACTCCTAGGCATATACCCTGAGGAAATCAAAACTGAAAAAGACACATGTACCCTAATGTTCACTGAAGCTCTATTTACAATAGCTAGAACATGGAAGGAACCTAGATGTCAATCGAAAGATGAATGGATAAAGAATCTGTGGTACATATATACAATGGAATACTATTCAGCCATAAAAAAGAATGCACTTGTATCTGTTCTAATGAGGTGGATGAAACTAGAGCCCGTTATACAGAGTGAAGTAAGTCAGAAAGAGAAATATAAATATCATATACTGACACAATATATGGAACCTGAAGACATGGCACTGATGAATTTATTTTCAGGGCAGCAATGGTGAAACAGACATAGAGAACAGACCTATGGACAAGGTGGAAGGAAAGGAGGGAGAAGGGGAGATGTATGGAGACAGTAACATAGAAATTTCCTATTCCATGTGTAAAACAGATAGCCAATGGGAATTTGCTGTAAGACTTGGGGAACTCTAACAGGGCCTCGGTGACAGGCTAAAGGGTGGGGTGTGAAGGGGGATGGGAGGGGGGATCTTGGAGGGAGGGGACATGAGTATACATATGGCTGATTCTTGTTGACGTATGACAGAAAACCACAAAATTCTATAAAGCAATTATCCTTCAATTAAAAAATAAAATAAAATAAATTGTTGATATAAAAGACTTCAGGGAGAAATGTCAATAACCTCAGATGTGCAGTTGACTCCACCCTTTTGGCAGAACGCAAAGAGGAACTAGAGAGCCTCTTGATGAAGGTGAAAGATGAGAGTGAAAAATCCAGTTTAAAACTTGAGATTCAAAAAACTAAAACCATGGCATCCATTCCTATCACTTCACAGCAAATAGATGGTGATAAAGAGGAAACAGTAACAGACTTTATTTTCTTGGGCTCCAAAATCACTGCAAATGGAAACAGCAGCCTTGAAATTAAAAGCTGCTTGGTCCTTGGAAGAAAAACTATGACAAATCTAGACAGCATCTTAAAAAGCAGAGACATCACTTTGCTGACAAATGTCCCTATGGTCAAAGCTATGGTTTTTCCAGCAGTCATGTATGGATGTGAGAGTTGCACCATATAGAAGTTTGAGTGCCAAAGAGTTCATGATTTCGAACTGTGGTGCTGGAGAAGACTCGTATGAGCCCCTTGGACAGACAGTAAGGAGATCAAACCAGTCAATCCGAAAGGAAATCAACCCTGAATATTCATTGGAAGGACTGAGGCTGAAGTTGAAGCTCCAATACTTTGGCCAACTGTTTGGAAGAGCCAGTTCAGTTCAGTCGCTTAGTCATGTCCACCTCTTTGCGACCCTATGGATTGCAGCACGCCAGGCTTCCCTGTCCATCACAAACTCCTGGAGCTTAGTCAAACTCATGTCCATCAAGTCAGTGATGCCATCCAACTATCTCATCCTCTGTTGTCCCCTTTTCCCACCTTCAGTCTTTCCTAGCATTAGGGTCTTTTCCTATGAGTCAGTTCTTTATCAGGTGGGCAAAGTGTTGAAGTTTCAGCTTCAGCATCAGTCGTTACAATGAATATTCAGGACTGATTTCCTTTAGGATTGACTGGTTGGATCTCTTTGCAGTCGAACCACAGTTCAAAAGTATCAATTCTTCAGCACTCAGCTTTCTTTATAGTCCAACTCTTACATCCATACATGACTACTGGAAAAACCACAGCCTTGACTAGATGGACCTTTGTTGGCAAAGTAATGTCTCTGCTTTTTAATCTGCTGTCTACATTGGTCATAGCTTTTCTTCCAAGGAGCAAGTGTCTTTTAATTTCATGGCTGCAGTCACCATCTTCAGTGATTTGGGAGCCCCTCCGCTGCCCCCAGATAGGGTCTGTCACTGTTTCCATTGTTTCCCCATCTATTTGCCATGAAGTGATGGGACCGGATGCCATGACCTTAGTTTTCTGAATGCTGAGCTTTAAGCCAGCTTTTTCACTCTCCTCTTTCACTTTCATCAAGAGGCTCTTTGGTTCTTCTTCACTTTCTGCCATAAGAGTGGTGTCATCTGCATATCTGAGGTTATTGATATTTCTCCCGGCAATCTTGATTCCAGCTTGTGCTTCATCTAGCATAGCATTTTGCTTGATGTATTCTGCATATAAGTTAAATAAGCAGGGTGACAATATACAGCCTTGACGTACTCCTTTCCCAATTTGGAACCAGTCTATTGTTCCATGTTCAGTTCTAAACTGTTGCTTCTTGACCTGCATACAGATTTCTAAGGAGGCAGGTAAGGTGGTCTGGTATTCCCATCTCTGTAAGAATTTTCCAGAGTTTATTGTGATCCACACAGGCAAAGGCTTTGGCATAATCAATAAAGCAGAAGTAGATGTTTTTCTGGTATTCTCTTGCCTTTTTGATGACCCAATGGATGTTGGCAATTTCATCTCTGGTTCCTCTGCCTTTTCTAAATCCAGCTTGAACATCTGGAAGTGCATAGTTCATGTATTGTTGAAGTCTGGCTTGGAGAATTTTGAGCATTACTTTACTAGTGTGTGTGATAAGGGCAATTGCGTGGTAGTTTGAATATTCTTTGGCTTTGCCTTTCTTTGGATTGGAATGAAAAATGACCTTTTCCAGTCCTGTGCCCACTGCTGCATTTTCCAAATTTTCCCTGGTCATAACAAATGAAGAGCCAACTCACTGGAAAAGACCATCATGCTGGGAAAGATTGAGGGCAGGAGGAGGAGGGGATGACAAAGAATGAGAAGGTTGGATGTCATCATTGACTCCATGGACATGAGTTTGAGCATACTCTGGGATTTGGTGAAGGACGGGGAGCCTGGTGTGCTGCAGTCCATGGCATCGAAAAGAGTCAGACAGGACTTAGAGGCTGAACAACAGGAAAGATTTGTCATAGCTTTCCTTCCAAGGAGTAAGCAATGTTTAATTTCATAGGAGATTACTGCAAGCAACTCTCTGCCAATAAAATGGACAACCTGGAAGAAATGGCCAAATTCTTAGAAAGGTACACCTTCCCAAGTTGAAGCCAGGAAGAGAGAAAAACTGAACAGACCAATAACAAGCATTGAAACTGAAATGGTGATTAAAGAACTCCAAGCAAGCAAAAGTCCAGGGCCTGATGGCTTCTCAGGTTAATTCTATCAAATATTTAGAGAAGGCTTAACATCAATCCTCCTGAAACTGTTCCAAAGAAAAAAAAAAGGAAGAAAAGGAAAACATCTAAATTCATTCTATGAGGTCACCATCAAACATACCACAAAAAAGAAAATTATAGTCTAATATCACTGATGAACATAGTGGCAAAAATAATCAGCAAAGTACTAGCAATCCTTATCCAGTGATACATTAAAGGAATCATAAACCATGATCTAGTGAGATTTATCTCATGGATGCAAGGATTTTTCAATATCCACATATCAGTAAGTGTGATATACCACATCAACAAATTGAAGAATATAAACCATATGATCATCTTTTAAACATAGAAAAAGTTTTTCAAAAAATTCAACAGCCATTTATGGCAAAATTGTCCAGAAATTCAGCACAGTGGGAACATACCTCAACATAATAAGGACAGATACAACAAATGTACACCTACATCATACTCAATGATTAAAAGCTGAAACTATTTCTTTTACAATCAAGAACAAGGGAAGGATGTCCCCTCTATCACTTTTATTCAATATAATTTTCGAAGTGCTAGCTATAGTAATTAGGAAAGAGGAAGAAATAAGAGGAATTCAAATTGGAAAAGAAGAAGTTAAACTGTAGTCTTTGCAGATGACATCACACCATACATAGAAAACACTAAAGATGCTATCAGGAAAGTACTATAGCTCATCAGTGATTTGGTAACATTGCAAGATACAAAATTAAAACACAGAAATCACTTGCATTCCTATACACTAACAATGAAAGATCAGAAGAGAAATTCAAGAAACAATTCCGTTTACCATCACCATCAAAAATGATAAATTGCTTAGGAAAAAACCTACCTAAGGAGACAAAAGACCTGTACTTGGAGAACTATAAGGAACTGATGAAAGAAATCATATATGACAGAAACAGATGGAAAGATGTATCATGTTCTTGGATTGGAAGAATCAATTGTCAAAAATGACTATACTACCTAATGCAATCTACAGATTCAATGAACTTGCTATAAATTTACGAATGACTTTTTTCACGGAACTAGAAGAAAAACTCTTAAAATTTGTATGGAGTTACAAAAGACCCCAAATTGCCAAAGCAATCTTGAAAAAGATCATATCACAAAGCTACAGTCATCAAAACAATATGTTATTGGCACTAAAGTAGAAATATAGATCAATGGAACAAGATAGAAGGTCCAGAAATAAATGCATGCCTCTATGATCAATTAACCTATGACAAAGAAGGCAAGGATAAATAATGGGGGAAAGAAAATCTCTTCAATAAATGGTGCTGGGAAAACTTGGCAGCTACATTTAAAAAATGTAATTAGAACATTCTTTAACACCATACACAAAATAAGCTCCAAATGGAATAAAAACCTAAATGTGAGACTGGACACTATAAAACTTTTGGATAAAAATAGGCAGAACACTCTCTGAGATAAGCCTCAGCAAGATTTTTTGGATCCATCTCCCAGAATAATAGAAATAAAAAGAAAAATTAAAAAATGGAACCTAATTAAACTCAAATGTTTTTGCAGAGCAAAGGAAATAATAAACAAAATGAAAATGCAATCCACAGATTGGAAAACAATATTTGCAAATGATGTGACCAACAAGAGATTAGTTCTCCAAAATGTACAAACAGCTCATGTGGTTTAATATCATCAAAAGAAACAATCCAATAAAAAAAAATGGGCTCCTCTGAAGTCTCAGTGGGTAAAGAATCTGTCTGCCAATGCAAGATACACAGGAGATGTGGGTTCGGTCTCTGGGTCGGGATGATCCCCTGGACAAGGAAATGGCATCCCGCTCTAGTATTCTTGCCTGAAAAATTGCACAGACAGAGGAGCCTGGTGGGCTACAGTCCATAAGGTCACAAAAAGCCAGACGTGAGTAAGCTACTAAGCATGGAAATGCATGAAATAAAAAAATGAACAGAAGATCTAAATAGACAAATCTCCAAAAAAGACATACAGATGGCCAAGAGGCACATGAGAAGATGTCCAACACCACTAATTACTACAGAAACTCAAATAAAATTTAAAATGAGATATCACCTCACAACAGCCAGAATGGTTATCATCCAAAAATCCACAAACAATAAATGCTGGAGAGGGTGTGGAGAGAAGGGAACCCTCCTACACTGTTGGTGGGGAATATAAATTGGTGCAGCCACTATGGAGAACAGTATGGAGGTTCCTTAGGAGACTAAAAATAGAGCTACCATATGACCCTGCAAGCCCACTCCTTGGCATATATCTGAAGAAACACATGGTCCAAAAGTATAAATACACTTCTACATTCATTGCAGCACTATTTATAGTAGCCAAGACATTGAACCAATGTAAATATTCATTGCCAGAGGAATGGATAAAGAAGTAGTACATATACATAAGGAGATATTAGTCAGTCAGTTCAGTCGCTCAGTCGTGTTCAACTCTTTGCGACCCCATGAACCACAGCATGCCAGGCCTCCCTGTCCATCACCAACTCCCGGAGTCCACCCAAACCCATGTCCATTGAGTTTGTGATACCATCCAACCATCTCGTCCTCTTTCGTCCCCTTCTCCTCCTGCCCTTAATCTTTCCCAGCATTAGGGTCTTTACAAATGAGTCAGCTCTTCGCATCACGCGGCCAAAGTATTGAAATTTCAGCTTCAGCATCAGTCCTTCCAATGAACACCCAGGACTGATCTCCTTTAGGATGGACTGGTTGGATCTCCTTGCAGTCCAAGGGACTCTCAAGAGTCTTCTCCAACACCACAGTTCAAAAGCATCAATTCTTCAGCACTCAGCTTTCTTTATAGTCCAACTCTTACATCCATACATGACCACTGGAAAAACCACAGCCTTGACTAGACAGACCTTTGTTGACAAAGTTATGTCTCTGCTTTTTAATATTCTGTCTAGGTTGGCCATAACTTTCCTTCCAAGGAGTAAGCGTCTTTTAATTTCATGGCTGCAGTCACCATCTGCAGTGATTTTGGAGCCCAAAAAAATTAAGTCAGCCACTGTTTCCACTGTTTCCCCATCTATTTGCCATGAAGTGATGGGACCAGATGCCATGAGCTTAGTTTTCTGAATGTTGAGCTTTAAGCCAACTTTTTCACTCTCCTCTTTCACTTTCATCAAGAGGCTCTTTAGTTCTTCTTCACTTTCTGCCACAAGAGTGGTGTTATCTGCATATCTGAGGTTATTGACATTTCTTCCAGCAATCCTGATTCCAGCTTGTGCTTCATCCAGCCCAGCGTTTCTCATGATGTACTCTGCATATAAGTTAAATAAGCAGGGTGACAATATACAGCCTTGATGTACTCCTTTTCCTATTTGGAACCACACTGTGTCATATGGTAATTCTATGTTTTAACTATTTGAGGAACTGACAAAGTGTTTTCTTCTCCATATCTTCCCCAACACTTGCTATTTTCTGTTGTTTAAATTACAGTCAGCCTAGTGGATATAAAGTGCTATCCCAGTGAGGTATTTTTTTTGCATTGTGTTTTTGATTACATTTCTCTAATAACTAATTATATTAAGTGTCTTTTCTCATGCTTATTGGCTATTTGTTTATTTTCTTCAGAGAAATGTCTATTCAAGTCCTTTGCCCACTTTATTTTATTTTGTAGCACCATTTTCTCTTTTTAAAAAAAATTTTGCTGGAGTATAGTTGATTTACAATGTTGTGTTAGTTTCAGGTGTACAGCAAAATGAATTAGTTATACTCTATTTTAGTTTCTTTTCCCATATAGGCCATTATAGAATATTGAGTAGAATTCTCTGTGCTACACAGTAGTTTCTCATTAGTTACCTATTTTATACAAAGTAGTGTATATATGTCAATCCCAATCTCCAAACTCATCCCACTCCCTCTTCCCCAACCATACATTTCTTCTCTACTTCTGTATATTTCTGCTTTGCAAATAAGTTCATCTGTACCATTTTTCTAGATTCCACAAATAAGCAATATCATATATTTATTTTTCTCTTTCTGTCTTGCTTCACTCTGTATGACAGTCTCTAGGTCCATCCACAGCTCTGAAAATGACACGATTTCATTCCCTTTTACAGCTGAGTAATATTCCATTGTAGATATGTACCACATCTTTATCCACTGCTCTGCTGATGGACATTCAGGTTGTTTGTACAACCCAGCTATTGTTGATAGTGCTTCAGTGAACATTGAGGTGCATGTATCTTTATGATTTTCTCTGGGTTTATGATCAGGAGTGGGATTTCTGGATCATATGGTAGTTTTGCTTTTAGTTTTTTAAGGAACCCCCATACTGTTCTTCACAGCGGTTTCACCAATTTACATTCCCACCAACAGTGTAGGTGGGTTCCCTTTTCATTATATCTTCTCCAGCATTTATTGTTTATAGTTTTTTTTGATGATGGCCATTATGACCTGTGGGAGGTGATACTTCATCGCAGATTTAATTTGCATTTCTCTAATAGTTAGTGATGTTGAGCATCTTTTCATGTGTTTGTTTGCCATTTCTATGTCTTCTTTGGTGAAATGTCTAGTTAGGTCTTCCACCCATTTTGGGTTGTTTGTTTCTTTTTTGATATAGGGCCATTTGTATATAAGGCTGTTTGTATATTTTGAAGATGAATCCCTTGTAACTTGCTTCATTCACAAATATTTCTCCCATTCTGAGGGTGGTCTTTTTGTCTTGTTTATGGTTTCCTTTGCTGCGCAAAAGTTTTTAAGTTTACTTAGGTCCCATTTATATATTTTTATTTTTATTACTATAGGATCTGGATCAAAAATATCTTGCTGCTATTTATGTCACAGAGTGTTCTGCCTCTGTTTTCCTCTAAGAATTTTACAGTGTCTGGTCTTACATTTAGATCTTTAATCCATTTTGATTTTACTTTTGTGTATGGTGTTAGGATGTGTTCTATTTTCATTCTTTAACATGTAGATGTACAGTTTTCCCAGCACCACTTATTGAAGAGACTGTCTTTTCTCCATTGTATATTGTTGCCTCCTGTGTCATAGTTTAGGTGACTGTAGGTGCATGGATCTGTTTCTGGGCTTTCTATCCTGTTCCACAGAGCTATATTTCTCTTTTTGTACCATGCAGTGCTGATTTCTGTAGCTTTGCAGTATAATTTGAAGTCATATAAACTGGATTCCTCCAATTCCATTTTTCTTTCTCAAAATTGCTTTGCTTATTTAAGGTCTTTTGTGTTTCCATACAAAGTGTATTTTTTTTGTTCTAACTCTGAAAATTGCTATTGATAATTTGATAGGCATGGCATTGAATCTGTAGATGGCTTTGGTAGTATAGTCATTTTTACTCTATTGATTTTTCTAATACAGGAGCATGATATATCTCTGCATCTGTTTGTGTCATCTTTAATTTCTTTCATCAGTGTCTTATAGTTTTCTGAATATAGGTCTTTTCCCTCTTTAGGTAGGTTTATTCCTAGGTATTTTATTCTTTCTGTTGCAATGGTAAATGGGATTGTTTCTTTAATTTTTCTTTATGAAACTTCATTGTTAAGGTATAGGAATGCACGTGATTTCTTGTATCCTGCAGCTTTACCAAATTCATTGATGAACTCTAGTTTTCTGGTGGCATTTTCAGGCTTTTGTTTGGGTAGTATCATGTCATCTGCAAACAATGGCAGTTTTGCTTCTTTTCCAATTTGGATTCCTTTAATTTCTTTTTCTTCTCTAATTGCCATGGGTAGGACTTCTAAAATGGTGTTTTGTAATAGTGGAGAAAGTGGATATTCTTGTCTTGTTCCTGAGGAAATGATTTCATATTTTCAGACTTGAGAATGATGTTTGCTGTGGGTTTGTCATGTTTGGCTTTTATTATCTTGAGGTATGTTCCCTTTATGTCCCCCTTTTGTAGAGTTTTTTTTTTTTTATCATAAATGAGTGTTGAATTTTGTTTAAAAGTATTTTCAGCATCTGTTGAGATGAGAGTATGGTTTTTATTATTCAGTTTGTTAATATAATGTATAGCATGATTGATTTGCATACATTGTAGAATCCTTGCATCCCTGGGATAAACTCCACTTGATCATGATGTATGATCTTTTTAATGTTTTGTTGGATTCTGTTTGCTAGTATTTTTTAGAGGATTTTTGTGTCTATGTTCAGTAGTGATATAGGCATGTAATTTTATTTTTTGTGATATCTTTGTTTGGTTTTGGTATCACGGTAATGTTAGCATTATAAAATGATCTTGGGAATGTTCCTTCCTCTGCAATGTGTTGGAAGAGTTTGAGAAGGATAAGGTGTCAGCTGTTCTCTAAATGTTTAATAGAATTCACCTGTGAAGTCATCTTGTCCTGGACTTTTGTTCATTGGAAGATTGCTCATAGTATTTGTTTACAGTAATTTCTAGTTTTCTGATGTCAGTAGCAAAGCCCCTTATTTCACTTCTATTATTAAGTAGAATCTTCTTTCTCTATTTTTTCTTGGTCAGTTTAGCTAGAGATCTGTCAAGTTTGTTCATCTTTTCAAAGAATTACCTTTAGATTTTATTTTCACTGTTGTTTTCTATTCTCTATTTCATTTATTTCCACTCTATTTTTTTTTATTATTTTCTTTCTCCTACTTTGTTTGGGTTTATCTTGCTTTCCTTTTCTAATTTTTTAAAGTTGTAGTTTATTTATTGGAGATCTGTATTTTTTTGAGCATATAATTGTGAAGTACCCTTTTTGCACTTTTAAAGTTGACAATCATATTTTTTAAAATAGCTTGTCCTCATTTTCATTTATCTCAAAGTATTTCTAATTTCTCTTTTGATGTTTTGATACATTTGGCATGCTTTTAACATCTCACATATTTTTGAATTCCCCAAATTTCTTTTTGTTATTGATTTCTAACTACATTTCATTGTGGTTGAAAAACATTTTGTATGATTTCAATTCTTTAAATTTACTGAGATTATTTATGGCCTATCTTGTGAATTATCTTAGAAAATGTTTGATGAGTACTTGATAAGAATGTGTCTTTTGAAGAGTTTTGGGGAAGTGTTATAGACCCATTTAGTTTATTATTATGCTAGGTCAACTTAGTTTATTGTGTTGTCATCTATTTCCTGTTGGTCCTATGCCTAGTTGTTCTATTCATTATTTATTTTTATTGTAGTATAATTGCTTTACAATGTGTGTTATCTTATGCTGTACAATAAATTAAATCAGCTGTATGTGTAAATATGTCCCCTCTTGAACCCCGCTGTTCTCATCCATCTAGGTCATCACAAAGCGCCAAGCAGAACTCCCTGTGCTATACTGTGTGACTGTGGGTTCTCACTAGCTATCTATTTTATACGTGGTAGTGTATTTATGTAACACCTAATCTCCCAATTCACCATCCCTTCCCCTCTCTGTGTCCATGAGTCCATTCTATACATCTTCATCTCTATTCCTGCCCTAGAACTATGTTTGTTATCGATAATGGGGTGTTGAAATCTACAACTCTTATTTAGTTGTCTATTTTTACCTTTATTTTTGTCCATTTTTGCTTCATGTATTTTGCTGTTAAATGCATGTATATTTATTATTGTTATATGCTTCCTGCTAGATTCACCCTATGTTCATTATAGAATATCTCTATCTCTAGTAATTTTTTTGGGGTTTGAGTCTGTTTTAGTATAACCACTCCAGCTTTCTTATTGATATTTGCAGAATATCTTTTTCCATCTTTTTACTTTCAACCTATTTGTATCCTTGCATCTAAAATATGTCTCCTGTATATAGTTTATACTTGGATTTTTAAAAATATCCAATATAATCCTTTAATTCATTCATATTCATATTATCATTCATATTAATTTCCAGTTTTATTGATAAATGGTTTAATGTTTACAGAATGATGGTTTAATTTACATATATTGTGAAACAATTAGCACAGCAGATTCAGCTACCATCCACCTTCTCATACAGATAAAAAGAAAAATTAAGAAGAAAAGAAAATGTAAAAAAATCTTGTGATGAGAATTCTTAGGATTAGCTCTCTTTTTAAAAATTGATGTATAGTAGATTTACCATGTTGTGTTAGTTTCTGTTGTACAGCAAAGTGAGGGTTAACTCTCTTAACAACTTTTTATTTTATCATACAGGTATATCTGTTTTAGCCATCATGTTGTACATTACATCCCTAATACTTATTTGTCTTACAGCTAGAAGTTTGTACCTTTGACCATCTTCCCCAATTTCCCCTCACTTACTCTTCACCTCTGTGAGCTACAAATCTGACCCCTTTTTCTATGAGTTTGTTTTAGATTCCACATATAAGTGAGATCGTGTATTATTTGTTTTTGTCTGATTTATTCAACTTAGCACAATGCTTTCAAGGTCTATCCAACATTGTTACAAATGGTAGGGTTTTGTCCTTTTTTTATGGCTGAAAAAAAATTTATCTCACAATGTTATTATACATTCATCACTGATGGACACTTAGGTTATTTCAATGTCTTGCCTACTGTAAACAATGGTGTTATGAACATGGAGATACAGATATCTTTTTGAGTTAGTGTTTTTTTTTAATATAGTCTCAGAAGTAGAATTGATGGATTGTAGCTCTCTTTTTAATTTTTGAGACATCTCTATACTGTTTTCTATAGTGGCTGTATCAATTTGCAATCTTACCAACAGTGCACAAGAGTTATCTTTTCTTCACATCCATGCCAGCATTTGTTATGGCTTGTCTTTTTATGATGGCCATTCTAACAGTCATGACGTGAACATCTTTTCATGTATCTTTTGGCCTTTCATATATTTTTGCAAAAATATGTATTCAGGTCCTTTGCTCTTTTTAAAAATTGGGTTATTCATTTTTTGCTAATGAGTTTAAGTGTTCTTTACATATTTTGGATATTAACCCCTTATCAGATATATAGTTTACAAATATTTTCTCCTATTCTGTAGGTTGCCTTTTCATTACATTGATATTTTTCAGTGAAGAATAGTTTTGATTCCTTTCTCTTTATCTTACATGTATCTACCATAGAGCTGTATGTGTGTGTGTATGTATGTATGTGTTTACCTTGAGGGTTACTTGAAACATCTTATGAATGTCTATTTTAAGTCTTATTTCAGTCTATTTTAAGCTAAAAATCACTTCACTTGTATACAAAACTTCTATCTTCTACTTCCCTCCTCCCCATTTTGTTTTTGTGTCACAATTTGCATCTTTTTTATATTGTTTCCCTTAACTAATTATTGTAGCTATAGATTTTATAAATATTTTTATTCTTTTTTTAAACCTTTTATTTTGTATTGGGGAATTTTTTTTCTTTTTTATTAATTTTTATTAGTTGGAGGCTAATTACTTTACAATATTGTAGTGGTTTTTGCCATACATTGACATGAATCAGCCATGGATTTACATGTGTTCCCCATTCCGATCCCCCCTCCCGCCTCCCTCCCCATCCCATCCCTCTGGGTCTTCCCAGTGGACCAGCCCTGAGCACTTGTCTCATGCAGCCAACCTGGGCTGGTGATCTGTTTCACTCTTGATAGTATACTTGTTTCAATGCTATTCTCTCAGAACATCCCACCCTCGCCTTCTCCCACAGAGTCCCAAAGTCTGTTCTGTACATCTGTGTCTCTTTTTCTGTCTTGCATATAGGGTTATCTATCGTTACCATCTTTCTAAATTCCATATATATGCGTTAGTATACTGTATTGGTGTTTTTCTTTCTGGCTTACTTCACTCTGTATAATGGGGTCCAGTTTCATCCATCTCATTAGAACTGATTCAAATGTATTCTTTTTAATGGCTGAGTAATATTCCGTAGTGTATATGTACCACAGCTTCCTTATCCATTTGTCTGCTGATGGGCATCTAGGTTGCTTCCATGTCCTGGCTATTATAAACAGTGCTGCGATGAACATTGGGGTGCACGTGTCTCTTTCAGATCTGGTTTCCTCGGTGTATATGCATATTGGGGTATTGATTAACAATGTTGTGATAGTTTCAGGTGAACAGCAAAGGGACCCAGCCATACATATAAATGTATCCATTCTCTGCCAAACTTGCCTCCTGTCTAGGCTGTCACATAACATTGAGCAGAGTTCCACATGCTATACAGTAGGTCCTTGTTTGTTATCCATTTTAAATATAGCAGTGTGTACATGTCCATCCCAAACTCCCTAACTATCCCTTCTCCTCATCTTTCCCCCCAGCAACCATAACTTCATTCTCTGTCTGTGAGTCTGTTTCTGTTTTGTAAGTTCATTTGTGTCATTTCTTTTTAGAGTCCACATATAAGGGATGTCATACGACATTTATCCTCCCCTATCTGACTTACTTCACTCAGTATGTTGATATCTAGGTCCATCTATGTTACTGCAAATGGCATTATTTCATTCTTTTTAATGGGTAATATTCCATTGTATATATGTACCACATCTTCTTTATCCATTCCTCTGTGAATGGACATTTAGGTTGCTTCTATGTCTTGGATATTATAAAGAGTGCTTCAGTGAACACTGGAGTGCATATCCTTTTGGATCATATTTTTCTCTGGCTATGTGGCCAGGAGTGGGATTGCAGGGCCATATGGCTCTTTTTTTTCCATTTTTTTAAAGAAACTTCCATACTGTTCTCCATAGTGGCTATACCAATTTACATTCCCACCAATAGTTTGAGAGGGTTCTTTTCTCTCCACACACACTTCAGCATTTATATTGTTTGTGGGTTTTTTGATGATAGCCATTCTGGCTGGTGTGAGGTGATACCTTGTTGTAGTTTTTAAAAAAATACTTTTATTCTTTAAACTTTATTTTACAGTTAAGTGTTTAACATCCCACCATGTTACAGTATTAGAGTATTCTGAATTTGACTACAAATTTAACTTTATCAGTATATTGTATATTTTCATATTACTAGTTAGTGTTTTTTCATTTCATCTTGAAAAACTCCTTTCAGCAGTTCTTGTAAGGCAGGTCTAGTGGGAATACACTCCTTCATCTTTTGTTGTTTGGCAAAGTCTTTGTCTTGCTTTTACTTCTGATGGACAACTTTTCTGGGTAAGTATTCTTGGTTGGTAGTTTTTGCCCCAGCACTTTGAATATATCAACCTATTATCCCCTGCCCTGCAAAGTTTCTGCTTAGAAGTCCACTGGTTCTGTTGCATGAAAGAAAAAATGCTTTCTTGCTGATTTAAAATTCTCTCTTTGTCTTTGAGACAGTTTTATTTTAATGTGTCTTGGAGATAATAATTTTAGAAAGAAATTTTGGGATGACTACTATCTTCATGAATGTGGATGTCCAAATCTCTTACCAGGTTAGCAAAGTTCTCTGACATTATTTCTTTAAATCAACTTTCTATTCCTTTCTACTTTTCCTTCGGGACTCCAGTAATGGGTAGATTGTTTCTTTTAATAGTATCCTATTAGTTCTGAAGGCATGCCTTCATTTCTTTTCATTCTTTTTCTGAAGGCATGCCTTCATTTCTTTTCATTCTTTTTCTCTCTTTGCTCCTCTGACAATGTCAAATGTGCCTCCAAGATCACTGATTCTTTCTTCTGCTTGGTCCAGTCTGCTATTGAAACTCTATTGAATCCTTCACTTCAGTCTCTGTATTCATCAGCTACAAAATTTGTTTTGTTCTTTTTTATGGTTTATATCTGTTTATTGAACTTCTCATTTTGTTCTTGCATTGTTTTTCTTTATTTTATTAAATCGTTCATTTGGTTTTCTTTTAGGTGTTTGAGCATGCTTAGCATAATTATTTTGAATTCTCTGTTGGGAAATCACTATGTCTCCATTTCTTTGGGATGAGTTACTAGATGTTTATTATTTCCTTTGGTGAAGTCATGTTTATCTGATTTTAATGTTTCCTGTAGTGTTTTGTAGGTGTCTGTGCATTTGAAGAAGCAGTCCCTTCTTTGGACTTTATGGACTGACTTTGATAAGGGAAGACTTTCACCTGTGTGTGTGTTAAGGGGGCTTGCTGGAATATGGTATGACCTTGGCTTTAGTGGTGTAGATCACCAAGTGTGTGGTGGCACTGTTTGGGTATTTATGACATCTCTTCAGCTCAGGCTACTGGTGTCCATAGCACCCAACAACCATGTGGTACTTGGCAAGTGCTGTGGGATCCAGTGTCTGCATGGGCTACTGGGTTCCTCAGTGGCACGTCCAGGTCCAGCATCTAGGAAACAGAGCAGTCAGTGGTGGTGGCTGGAATTGGTGGTGTGTGCATACTCAGCTTCAGGGGCCCGATGCAGGTGCCTGCTATAGTGGCAGGCACTTATTGCAACCATACACATAATGGTCAGCAGGTTAGGGCATCAGCAAGAGCCAGGGCCAACGGAAGGCACACTGGCAGTCACAGGGGCCCTGGCTTTCAGCATGCAATAATGTGAATGCTGGTTTTCAGTACAGGCACATGACAGTGGAAGCTGGTATTGGGTGTCAGGCTGGGGGCATGCAAGTGCAAAGCTGGAGGGGCTAGCTGTAGGCAAGCCCAGTGATGTAGGCCAGTGACAGGAGACAGGGCTGGATCTGAGCCTACAAGTACCTGTGGAAGTCATGGCTGGGGCATCCATTCCTGTGGCTGCACAGTCTTCCCACAGGCATGCAAATGGCAGTGGAGACTGGTGATAGGGGTCAGGCAGTGACATGCAGATACAGATTTGGAGAGGCTAACTTCAGTTGAGCTCAGTGGTCCAGGCCAGTGATAGGGTCAGCTCTGGGTCCATGAGCAGCTGTGGAGACTCTTGTTGTTGGTGTTCACCGTAGTGCCCACACAGCCTCCCCAGGGGCTTGTGCATGGCAATGAAAGCCAATTGTGGGAGTTGTGTTGGGGATGTGCAAGTGCACAGCTAGAGGGGCTATCTTTAGGTGAGGTCAGAGACAGGATACAGTAATCTCTGCACCCATAACAGCTCTAGGGGCATTGGCTATTGACATGAACCTCTATGGCTGAAGGATCTTGCAATGGGTGTGCCCATGGGAATGGAGGCTAGTGATGGGCATCACACCAATGGTGAGCAAAAGCACAGCTGTAGGGACTAGCCTTGAGTGCACATATGGTGGTGGGTGTTAATTGCATGAGCTTGGCTGGCATTTTGCACTCACACAACTAAACAGGCCAGGACTTGTTGCTGTAGTTATGGTACTTTGAATCACTTAAATGGGGCAGTTCTTCCAATCATCTTTCTTTGGTTCTCATCTAGTGAAAATTTAAATTTGGTTACTGTACTTTTCAACTTATAATTTCTATTTAAAAATAATTTCTTTTTATTGATACTAACTATTTGTTGAGATATTCTCTTTCTTTTACTTTTTAGACATAGTCTCCTTTAGTTCTTTGAACATACTTTAAAAAAACTGATTTAAAGTCTTTGTCTAGTAAGTACAAGTTCCAGGGTCTGCAGGGATGGTTTCTATTAGCCTTTATTTCCTGCTTACTTAGAAGCCATTGGTGACAGATTAGGGTTTTCTTGAGTCTTTCTTGGACATGAAAACGGCCTTGAACAGGTATGTAGCCTTCTCGATTCCCGGGAATATGTTGGAGTTTTTTGAAGCCCCCTATGGACATCTCATTCCCAAACTTATAAGTTTTCTTGTAAGCTTGTTTGCTACAACTGTGGTTTATTTCCTCACATTTCAGGCAGTGATGTTGAATAATTTTTGCTGATTGTTCTTTGCAAACACCCTGCTTAAGAGGTGTGTGCACTGAGAAAGGTTCTGAATCATTTAAAATAAAGACAAACTCTGTGAATGGGACTGTCATGGAACTTCCAGACAGTTCACATAGTGGCGATACTCAGGATTTGGTTTTTGGGAAGCTGGAAATCTAGTCTATTCCATCCATTGGCTGCCAAGCTGCTGACTTTCATGGCTACTATGATTGTGAGGTTATTGTTTTTCAAGACTCCCATGGAACTGGAGAAAAGATGATGGGAATAAAACAAAGTTAAAATGTCAGAGTTTACTATTCTTACCAAGCTTCTGTCATTTTCTTGAATAAATATTCCTCAATTTGTCACAAGCCTTCTGTTAATTTTTATAGTCCTGAAAATTTAGTTTTGACAATTTGTATGTCTTTTTGTGGCTTTTATGGTGAGCAGAATTTTTTTGAGATCCTTCCTCTTTCATTCTGCTGTTCGAAAAATTTCCACTCCAGAGAGGATAAGTTGTAATAGCACCCAGCCCAGGAAAGGACCCTCCTCCCTACCCTTCGAATCCCTGAAAGTTCTCACCGATACAAACCTGGCCCTATAGTGCTCTCCACACACATGCTTCAGGATGACCTTTTCTCATTATCAAGAGCCCCTGGCTTTTGCTCTGCTCATTTCTATGCCTATCCTAGTTACATCCAGAGACGCTCACTCCTTGTTCAGACCTATCACACACCAAGATCCTTACTTTACCTGGGATATGTGAATAGAACCCACAGCCTGACCCTGCTTGGTACACCCACCCCAGGCCACACTAGGAACACCTGCCACTCTCAACTTATTTAAATCAGAAACTCCTACCAATCACCCAGGTCTTTCTCATTACTTTCAAGATTCTGTTCAGGTATGCTCTGACCAAGATCCTTTTCTCCCCCATAGGTAGAATAAACACAAATCTAGTTACCTTGACCCACACCAGAATTTTTTCCATTTTTAGAAGCCAGACCAGAATCCACTGTGTCCAGGTCATGGTCCTTCCCAACATATAGGCAGTTACGTAGTAAGACTTGGAACACCATAAATGGGAGTCCTTTTAATCTATACAGACAGTTTCATGTTCAGCATTAACTTTATCAGTGATCTCCTCTATGATAACTTCTCTCACTAGTTCTTCTGAATACTGGGTCCTTCTTTTCTCTGTAAGTAAGCCTCAAGTCAGACAGAGGGCTCCCTTACTTTGATGTCCTCGGGCCTATAATCAGTTCCATCTTTGTTAGACACCTTCTTTTCTGTAGGCCTGTACCCCACTGAGTCCCACCCACATCAGGGACCTTCTCCCAGTAGGCTGATATAAGAGGTCCTACCTACACCTGAGTCTCTCTATCTCATTTACTCTATTAGTATTCTCTGTAGGTTGCCCTCTTCTCAGTCCCTTCCTCAAGTGTAATATTCTCTTTTCTATATGTTCCACCCAGTTCAGTTCCTTCTCATTACTGAAATCCCACTTTACATATCTGTCATCAGCTTCACTCAGTAATAGACTTGAGTTTTAATCTTGTCAGTATGTGCAGATCTATCTGTCTCATTCTGCTTGACTCTTCATAGTACAGGAGCCCAGGTAGGGAAACTTTTCCATATTCTTGGTATCCATTCTTGTGCTCAACAAATACTGAGTACTCACTATGTGTCATGCACTCTTCTGGGTGTTAGGGAATTAGCAATAAAAAAAAAATCCCTGCTTTTGAAGTCTATCCATGTTGAAAATGGAAAGCTTTCATTCTTTTTTTTTTAATGGCTGAATAATAGAGCTTATACTTAAGTGCAGTTATCTCCTCTTGCACTCCTCCTGCCAGGTAGCTGCCATTTTGTTTTCTTCATCATAGCTGACCTTAAGAGAACAGATTTGCTTCCACGTGGGCTTTCTACCTATCATTCCTTATCCCACTCAAGATTCTGATCAAACTGTCTCACTAAAACAACTATGGACACCATAAGTGAGTGATCTACTTCACGTAAATCCCTAAGGATATTTGTCATTCCTCATTTTACTTAAACTTTCTGCTATCTCTTGCACTTTATTAAATTCTCTGCATTCTGACTTTTCTGTTCCTCCTCTGTATTTCTATTATACTGCTCTTCAGTTCCCCAAATTATCATATATACACTAAGAATGATACTATGTATATTCAGGCCAAACCTTTTTTCTCCAGTTCTAAATGAACATATTTGACTGCCTGCTACATATCTCTGCCTGAATGTCCCCCAGACATCATTTATTCAGTAGTAGTAAAACAACTTGTCATCAGACTCTCCCTTCTCTTCACCTCTGTTCCTCATACCCCCTTGTCCAAGCATAAAGCCAATATCCTCAGCCACCCCCACATTAGGGTTTCTTCTTAGCCTTGGCATCACTAGAGTTTTCTCATCACTTAATTCAGGCTACTCTGCATATCTCTGCTTCAACCAGGATGATTCTTTCTGATTCAAGTAGGCTCCTCACTGCCTTCAAGCTAAGACTTCTACATTAGTACAGTGTACCCATTTTGATCCTAATTCACTTTCATAATTCTAAGATAGTCATAGAAAGGTATTCTTAGAGATAAATTTATACCAAATTTTTCCAAATATGTGTGTGTTCTAGAGTTTCAGTTGCTGTATCTGGGACATATTCTCCTTATGACTAGGGTTTCCATATTTAGATTCATGTTGAGGTTTGACAGAAAACAGAAAAATTCTGTAAAGCAATTATCCTTCAACAAAAAAATAAATTAAAAGAAAACAGAGGATAATGCATTAAATTTGATTTCTAATCGCCTATGAATAACTACACGAAAAAAAGAAAAATATTGTGTGGGACATATTATACTAAAATTATTTATTGTTTACCTGAAATAAATGATAAGTGTTTAAATTACTTGCCCTTTAATTTCTATGATGATTTGGCTCTTTTAACACTTCCTAGTTTTGAAGAATTTGCTTATAAAATTCCTTGCAGTTACAGTCTATGTTCGATTTACATAGTAACATAGTTTCCACACTGATCATGTCTAATTTATTTTGTTCTTTTGTTCACTGAACATTGTTTAATGGGAAAACATGTTAAACATTAACATTAAGAACCAGTATAATTGAACATATACTGATATAACAACTTGGAGAATTGCTCTTCAGTTTCATTTGTCAAAGCACATGTCTTCTTGAGTTAAAAGTCTAGTTCAATCAAGTTTGTTTCATCACCTATTATCAGTGTCTCAACTCCATCTACATAGAATGAAGATATTCATTTTTTTCTTCTACCTCCTACCTTCTGATAGTCATTCTTTTACTATTACATTTTCAACATCAATAACATTTCTATTCTGTTCCAGAAGCATCACTAAGTCTACCAGACTTTGTAGATATAGGTTGATTCTAAAACTGAAAATCAGTATTCACTATTTACATTGCTGTGAACAAGTGAATCAACAGAGAACTTTCCCAAGACATATGCAGCTTATAGCTTAGATAACATCTAAGGAAGTGTGTGTGTGTGTGTCTGTGTGTAACATCAGGAGTGTGAATATGTAAAATATGTGGGCATGACACTCGAGTAACTATAGCTCTTGTGAATAAATGTATGTAGTTTATTGGAGTCAATGACATTTTTGGTTGGTCCAGGAAATTATTTTTTAATGTATATTAACCCTCCTTTTTGTAGCTAAGAGTAATTTTCAAAGTTTAGCATCCACAGTCATCATCCACAACTTTCTTTCCTTTCCTTTACTTGGCCTTGAGTATATCCTATCATTTCTTTGGGCCTCAAATACCTGAGGGAGGGTCATAAGACTACTCAGTTTCCTTTTGGGGTCCCTTCCAGCCAATCCCCCAAGAAGACAAACTCCGATAAGACGTGATAGCTTCCTCTTAAATGAGTTTCCTAAATCTCTTTCCAAGGCGGAAATTGTTTTACAGGAGGAGAGGATAGGAGGGCAGTAGGTCAGGCTGGGGACTGGATGTACCTATTCAACTTAATGTTGGGTAGGTTTTTTCTGTCTGTGGAGCCTCTGTTCCAACACCCATCATTCCAGGGGCTAGAACTCCAGGATGACATGGAACTGGCTTCCATATTTGCCATTATTTAGTTCTAGTAAGGCAGGCTGCCAGCTAAGAGCTCCTTCCTCAAGGGTCTTTCTGGTTGAGCTGTCTTCTTTGAGTCTTAACCTCCTCCTTTCTATCGTCCTCAATACTACTGGGTTCCCTTGAAAACCCCTCTCTGCCATCATAATCTGCTCCTGTTCAGAGCCATTCTGAACAGGAATGGTGGTGACTCATTGCCAACAGAGTAAAATCCACATTTCTGAGCCTGACATTCATGTAAGGCATAGCAAAGGGAAGACATATGTCCCTGGATGCAAGTTTATGATCCAAAGACGCCAGTCAAGAATTTATTTCAACATTGTACTGAGAAACTGTCTTTAGATTTGTTGAACCTCAAATGTGTGAATACACCTTGAGTTTGCCATGTACTATTCAGTTCTGAGCTATTTCAGCACCAGTGTAAGGAGAGAGGGCACAAACACATTGAGCTCAGGCAGCATTTTCCCTTCTAAATGTTTCCTGATCCATCATCCACTCCTTCCAGTTTCCTTCCATTCTGGCTGAGCTGTGTGTAGGTGGAAGTTGTTGCTTAGTCGCTAAGTCATGTCTGATTCCTTTGCGACTCCATGGACTGTAGTCCACCAGGCTCCCTTGTCCATGGCATTTCCCAGGCAAGAATACTGGAGTGGGTTGCCATTTCCTTCTCTAGGGGATCTTCTTGACTCAAGGATCAAACCCGAGTCTCCTGCATTGGCAGGTGGACTATGAGATAAAAGACATTTTCCTATCCTGCTGCAGTGAAAGAGGGAAAATGTTAGGTGGTGTGAAGCTGTTCCTTTTATCTGAAGCACTTTTCTCTCAGATAATTGCATGGATCCTCCCTTCCTTCCATTCTTAGGGTGACTAACTGCCTTGGTTTGCCTCGAACTGAAGGGTTTCCCAGGATGTGAGGTTTTCAGTGTTAAAAGTGAGACAGTGCTGAGAAAACAAGATAGTTGATCATTCTAGTTATGCAATTGTCACCTCAGTGAGACTGTCCCTGACAAACCATCCTGTCTGTAATAGTGCATAGTCCCTTCCTCCCATCTCTATTGCCTTACTTTGCTTTATTTTTCACTTCAGCTCTGTTTATTTGTCTATTTTCAGTCTTTTTTCACTACACATAAGCTCCATGAAGGCAGAGGCTTTTGTTTTGTCATTACTGTTTCCTTGATACATAGAACAATACTTGACTCATAGCAAGTAACTAATACTCACTGTTGCATGAAATTCATCTGATTTGCCTCTAGAAAGCTTGAGATGTTTTCATTTAAAAAAAAAAACTCACTGAACTCCAAGGCTAGGAAGACTTACTATCATGGCCACAGTCAGTCATTCACTCTGCCAGGTGTCCTACTAACAGGCTTAGATCTGCTCATCATTTGATTACATTTGGCTTAAATTCCATTCTATCATTTTGTGCTGCTTCTCCTGGCAATGTTACCTCTTTAATATCTCTTGTATTCATCTCCTCCTCTAAACCCCGTCTTAGATTATGTGTTATCACCACTAGAGCACTGACTCAGACCAAACTCATCACACTCCAATTTGAGTTCAGCTTCAGAGCTTTTTCTTTGGTTGTTCCTTATTGCCTGGAACATTTTGTCCCTAGATCTTCCCATGATTGGACCCATCATTTCATTCAGGTCTCAACTAAAATGTCATTTCCTCATGAAGGCTTTTCCTGATATACCTATCGAAAGAAGCCCCACTTCTTTATTCTATGTTCTTTTCTCCATAATGTCTGTTGAGTATGTGTATGTGTGTGTGTGTTAGTCGCTCAGTTGTGTCCAGCTCTTTGTGATCCCATGGACTGTAGCTTGCCAGGCTTCTCTGTCCATGGAATTCTCCAGGCAAGAATACTGGAGTGGGTTGCCATTCCCTTCTCCAAGGGATCTTCCCAACCCAGGAACTGAACCTTGATCTCCTGCATTGCAGGAAGATTCTCTACCATCTGAGCCACCAGGGAAGCCCATAATGTCTATTACTCTCTGAAATTAATTATTTTTATTTTCCTTACATGTTTATTGTCTGTTCCCCTCCCTCATTAGCTCCATGAGAGCAAGAAATTCTGTCTGCCTAGTTCAGTGTTCTATCTCCAGAGGCTAACACAGTGTCCAGAACATATAGGAGCTTCCAGTCTAACATCTTCTACAGCAGCCCTCCGGAGAGTATTTCCTAATGTGAAAGTATTCTTTTCCATTATGGTTTATCCCAAGAGATTGGATATAGTTTCATGTGTTATACAGTAGGACTTTATTATTTAGCCATTCTAAATGTAATAGTTTTCATCTACCAACCCCAAACTACCCTCTCCCTCAAAGAATCCCTCTTGGCAACTACAAGTCTGTTCTCTATGTCTGTGAGTATTTCTGTTTCATAGATAGGTTCATTTGTGTCATATTTTAGGTTCCACATACAAGTTACATCATATGGTATTTGTCTTTCTCTTTCTGACTTACTTCACTTAATGTGATAATCTCTAGTTGCACCCATGTTGCTGCAAATGGCATTATTTTGTTCATGTTTATGGCTGAGTTGTATTACATTGTGTATATTTACATCTTCTTTATTCATTCATCTTTCAATAAACATTTAGATTGTTTCCATGTTTTGGCTACTGTGAATAGTGCAGCTATGAATATAGGGGTGCATGTATCTTTTTAAATTTTAGTTTTGTCTGGTTATATACCCAGGAGTGGGATTGCTAGATCATATGGTAGTTCTATTTTTAGTTTCCTGAGGAACTTCATACTGTTTTCCATAATGGCTGCACCAACTTACATTCCCACTAATAGTATAAGACTTTTCTCCACATCGCCCCCAGCATTTGCTATTTGTAAAATTTTAAATGATGGCCATTCTGACCAGTGTGAGGTGGTACTTCATTGTATTTTTGATTTGCATTGCTGCAAGTCTAATAATAATCTTTTCATGTGCATATTGGCCATCTGTATGTCTCCTTTGGAGAAATGTCAATTAAAGTCTTCTGCCCGTTTTTTTCATTGGGCTGTTTGCCTTTTTGTTGTTGTTGCTTAGTTGTATGAGCTGTTTGTATATTTTGGAGATTAAGTCCTTGTTGGTTGGATCATTTGCAAATATTTTCTCCCATTTTGTAGGTTTTTAAAAATGGTTTTGTAGGTTTTAAAAGCTTGTAAGTTTGATTAAATTCCACTTGTTTATTTTTGTTTTTATTTCTATCACCTTGGGAGACTGACCTAAGAAAATATTGGTGCAATTTATGTCACAGAATATTTTGCCTATACTGTCTTCTGGGAGTTTTATGTTTAAGTCTTTAAGCCATTTTGAGTTTATTTTTGTGCTTGGTGTGAAAGTGTGTTATAACTCCATTGATTTACATGCAGCTGTCCAACTTTCCCAGAAGCACTTGCTGAAGAGAGTGTCTTTCCTCGTTTTATTTTTACACTTTTTGTTCATACATGCATTTATTGGGTATACACCTAGGAGTAGGGGATCTTCTGTCTCTGTGAAAGTGTAATAGAGCTGCTGCTGCTAAATTGCTTCAGTCATGTCCAACTCTGTGCGACTCCATGGACTGCAGACTACCAGGCTCCTCCGTCCATGGGATTTTCCAGGCAAGAATACTGGAGTGGAGTGCCATTGACTTCTCCAAATAGATTGAGTTAGCCCTGCCCATACCTTCATTTTATCCCAGTGAGACCAGTGTGACTTGACCTACAAATTGTGAAGTAATAAAATGAATTTGTGTGATCGGATAAGGGTTAGGATTTCACCCTGCTTTAATCTATCTTTCAATCTAAAGCAAGTCTCTTAGAGACAGCAAATTGTTGGATTATTTTCCCCTCTCTCTTTAATCCCATTCTGTCAATATCTGCCCTCTAATTGGAATTTTAATTGATTTTACATTTGATGCAATCCCAATGAAGAGCAATGCCAAAGAATGTTCAAACTACTGCACAACTGCACTCATTTCACGTGATAGCAAGGTAATACTCAAAATCCTTCAAGCTAGGTTCCAGCAGTACGTGAACCAAGTACTTCCAGATGTACAAACTGGATTTAGAAGAGACAGAGGAACCAGAGATCAAATTGCCAACATCCATTAGGTCATAGAAAAAGCAAGGGAATTCCAGAAAAACATCTACTTCTGGTTCATTGACTATGTCAAAGCCTTTGACTGTGGGGATCACAACAAACTGGAAAATTCTTCAAGAGATAGGAATACCAAACAACCTTAATTGCCTCCTGAGAAACCTGCATGCAGGTCAAGAAGCAACAGTTAGAACCAGACATGGAAAAATGGACTGGTTCATAATTGGTAAAGGAGTACATCAAGGCTGTATATTGTCACCCTGCTTATTTATCTTATATGCAGAGTACATCATGTGAAATTCGCCAGGCTGGATGAAGCACAAGCTGGAATCAAGATTGCTGGGAGAAATAGCAGTATCCGCAGATATGCATATGACACCACCCTAATGGCAGAAAGTGAAGAGGACTAAAGAACCTCTTGATGAAGGTGAAAGAGGAGAGTGAAAAAGCTGGCTTAGAACTCAATGTTAAAAAATGAAAATCTTGGCATCCGGTCCCATTACTTCACAGCAAATAGATGGGGAAAAACTGGAAACAGTGACAGACTTAATTTTCTTGGGCTCCAAAATCACTGCAGATGGTGACTGCAGCCATGAAATTCAAAGACTCTTGCTCTATGGAAGAAAAGCTATTACAAACCTAGTGAAAGTGAAAGTTGCTCAGTCGTGTCCAACCTTTTGTGACCCCATGAACTAAACAGTCCATGGAATTCTCCAGGCCAGAATACTGGAGTGGGTAGCCTTCCCCTTCTTCAGTGGATCTTCCCAACCCAGGGATCAAACCCAGGTATCCTGCATTGCAGGCAGATTCTTTACTAACTGAACCACAAGGGGAGCCCAAGAACACTGGAGTGGGTAGCCTATCCCTTCTCCAGCAGATCTTCCCAGCCCAGGAATTGAACCACTGTTTCCTGCATTGCAGGTGGATTCTTTACCAACTGAGCTATGAGGGAAGCCCTGACAAATCTAGATGGCGTATTAAAAAGCAGAGATGTTACTTTGCCCACAAAGGTCCATATAATAAAAGCTATGGTTTTCCAGTAATCATGTACGGATGTGAAATTTGGACGATAAAGAAGACTGAGCACCAAAGAATTGATGCCTTCAAACTGTGGTATTGGAGAAGACTCTTGACAGTCCCTTGGACAGCAAGGAGATCAAACCAGTCTGTCCTAAAGGAAATCAACCCTGAATATTCATTGGAATGACTGATGCTGAAGTTAAAGCTCCAATACTTTGGCTACCTGATGTGAAGAGCTGACTCATTGGAAAAGACCCTGATGCTGGGAAAGACTGAAGGCAGGAGGAGAAGGGGGTGACAGAGGATGAGGTGGTTTGGATGGCATCATTGATACAATGGACATGAGATTAAACAAACTCCAGGACATAGTGAAGGACAGGGAGGCCTGCTGTGCTGCAGTTCATGGAGTCGCAAAGAGTTGGACATGACTGAGTGACTGAACAACAGTAACAACAACAATTGATGTAATTAAATAAAGTAGGATTTAAATAATGCAATTAAATAAGGTAAATTAGGTAGGACTGGCAACTGGCATTGTGGTTTGGATTTGTATTTCCCTAATAATTAGTTGTGTTGAGCATCTTTTCATATGGTTATTGTTTATTTGTATAGCTAATCAAGTCTTTGCCCATTTTAAAATTGGGCTGTTTGTTTTGAAATGTGTTTTTATAAACTTTCCAAATATTTCGGCAATTTCTCGTATTTCTTGCTATTATTTGTTTCTAAGTAAATTTAATTGTGGTCAGAGTGCATATCCTTTTAAATTTACCAAGATTTGTTTTATGGCCTAGAACATGTTCTGTCTTGAAGAATATTCACATATACTTGAAAAGAGTGTGAATTTTTACATGTTTTGTATAGATGGATAGATAGGTATCTAGATGTCAATAGATAAAAATAAGTAGATATATATGTATATGCATCTATTTACACCAAACACACACACACACATATATATATATACCTTCTCCTTTTTGCTATTTTTCCATATCTACCACATTTACACAAATTATAAACCCAATAATACAGTGTCACAGTATTTACTTCAGTCCATCTTAAGCTTTTTTTTTTTTTTCATCTATCTTCATCAGTTGGAGACCAATCACTTCACAATACTGCAGTGGCCCATGTCATACATTGACATGAACCAGCCATGGATCCACAAGTATTCCCTATCCCGATCCCCCCTCCCACCTCCCTCTCTACCCGATCCCTCTGGGTCTTCCCAGTGCACAAGGCCCGAGCACCTGTCCCATGCATCCAGCCTGGGCTGGTGATCTGCCTCACCCTAGATAATACACATGTTTCGATGCCGTTCTCCCGAAACATCCCACCCCCGCCCTCTCCCACAGAGTCCAAAACTTTTTAAAAGAAGTTAATAGAAGAAATGAGCAAAACCAATATTACAGAGTTTTATGTATTTACCTATCTATTCATGCATTCTTATAGATTTATCATGTGGTGTCATTCCTTTCAGCTTGAAGTACTTCCTTTAATATTTCTGGCAAAGCTCACTAGATATTTACAAATTTTCTCAGTCTTTATCTGGGAGTGTTTTTATCTTGTCTTCACTTTTTAAAGTTGAAAGAATAATATATTAGTTGGAGGCTAATTACTTTACAATATTGTAGTGTTTTTTGCCATACATTGACATGAATCAGCCATGGATTTACATGTATTCCCCATCCCGATTCCCCCTCCTGCCTCCCTCCCCACCCCATCCCTCTGGGTCTTCCCAGTGCACCAGGCCCGAGTACTTGTCTCATGCATCCAACCTGGGCTGGTGATCTGTTTCATCCTTGATAATATACATGTTTCGATGCTGTTCTCTCAAAACATCCCACCCTCACCTTCTCCCACAGAGTCCAAAAGTCTGTTCTGTACATCTGTGTCTCTTTTTCTGTTTTGCATATAGGGTTATCGTTACCATCTTTCTAAATTCCATATATATGCATTAGTATACTGTATTGGTCTTTATCTTTCTGGCTTACTTCACTCTGTATAATTAGCCTCCAACTAATAAAAATAAATGGGAAAAAAAGGACATTTTAAGGATATTACTAAATATCCTTTCAAAAAAAAATAAAATAGTTAAAAAAAAGTTGAAAGAATAATATAATGAATACCTCTGTACCTTTCAATCTAGACTTATCAACTGTAAGCATTTTGTTTTTAATATTTATTTTATTTGACTGGGTCAGGTCTTAGTTGTGGGACACACAATCGTCGTGTCATTCAGGATCTTTCATTGAGGCACACAGACTCTCTAGTTGTGGCACGCGGGTTCTGGAACATGTGGGCTCAGTAGTTGTGGCCTGCAGGTCTAGTTGCTCTGCAGCATGTAGCATCTTAACTTCCTGACCAGGGATCAAACCTGTGTCCCCTACATTGCAACGAGGATTCTTAACCACTGGACCACTGGAGAAGTTCCTTTGCTATCATTTTTAATAATTCTAGTTTTCATTCTAGTACTTTGAGTTGTGTCATTCTACTACATTCTGGCCTCCATTCTTTCTGATAAGTCAGTCATTAATATTGAGTCATTCCTGCACATAATTTTTTTTTTTTGCTGTTGTTGACAGCACTGTGTAGCTTGCAGGATCTCAGTTCCCTGACTAGGTATTGAACCCAGGTCAAGGCAGTGAAAGCCTGGAATCCTAACCACTAGGCCACCAGGGAACTCCCTACATGTTTCTTTCTTTTTTAAATTGCTGCTTTCTTGATTTTCTATCTTTAGCCTTCAAAAATTTGACCAAGATCTCTGCTTTTATCCTACTTAGAGTTTTTTGTGCTTCTTAGATCTATAGATTGATGATATTCATTGAATTTGGGAAATTTTGATTGTATCTTCAAGTACATTTTTCTGCCCCTGTCTTTCTCTCCTCTTCTTCTGGGACTCCTATTATATATGTCTTAGAATGCTTGATGTTGGCCCATGGGTTTCTGAGAATATCTTCATTTTTCTTCAATATATTTTTCTCTCTACTCTTCAAAATGTGTATCTATTGGTCTATCTTCAGGTTCATAGATTCTTTCTTCCAGTTTGAACTTACTTTTAAATTTCTCCAGTGAATTCTTTATAACTATTATTATGCTCTTTAATGACAGTTTCCATATGATTCTTAAAAAAATTTTGCTAGCAGTTCTAGCATATAACCCTTTATGTGAGACAGCAAAAGAGACACAGATGTATTGAACAGTCTTTTGGACTCTGTGGGAGAGGGCGAGGGCGGGATGATATGGGAGAATGGCATTGAAACATGTAAATTAACATATGTGAAATGAATCGCCAGTCTAGGTTAGATGCATGATACAGGATGCTTGGGGCTGGTGCACTGGGATGACCCAGAGGGATGGGATGGGGAGGGAGGTGGGAGGGGGGTTCAGAATGGGGAACACATGTACACCCATGGTGGATTCAAGTCAATGTATGGCAAAACCAATACAATGTTGTAAAGTAAAATAAATAAATAAATAAATTAAAAAAGATAAAATAAAATTTTCTCATATGTAAAAAAATAAAGTAAAAATAAGCTATATCTTGGTTTGTTAAAAAAGTTATAATTTATATATGTATAAGTATATGCACATATATATATTAATATACATAACTCAACCATAAAAAAGAATGTAATTCTGTCATTTGCAATATTGTAGATGAATGAGCCTACAGAATACTAAGCTAAGTGAAATAAGCTTAAGAGAGAGAAAGACAAATACATTATGATGTCACTCATATGTGGAATCTAAAATAATAATACAAGTGAATGTATATAATGAAATAGAAACAGACTCATAGATATAGAAAATAAACTAGTGGTTACCAGGAGGGAGAGGGAAGAGGGAAAGGGCAAGTTAGGAATATAGGATTAAGAGATACTAATTACTATGTATAAAATAGATAAGCAACAAGGTATAATGTACAGAACAGGGAATTACAACCATTTTTATAATAACTTTTAATGGAGTATAATCTATAAAAATATTGAATCAGTATGTTGTACATCTGAAACTAATATAATATTGTAAATGAACTATACGTAAGCTTTAAAAAAAGGAGTGTGAATATGTGTCAAGAATAGAAACTTTGTGTTTGTTCATTCTCATCCACTAACACTCAGAAAGGCATTCTTCTCCCCACTCCTCTCCTCCCATCCTATCAGACCAAGCTCCTTAGTATGGCTTCAAACACCTCATCCCTTGCTGCAAGCTGTACTAGTTCCACCGGCCTGGAAGAAAACTCACATTTCTCATCCACACTCCTTCTTTCCACTTCTCTTGTTCTACCCTTCCATCCACCTTCCTCTCCAGTCATCACCCTCATCATAAGAGCACTCTCATGCTTAGCCCCATCCCAAGACTCAGGATGAGACCACTCCCTCTCCTAGTCTTTCCTTTCCTCCTCTTTGTCAATGGTAAAGCAATGGTAAAATTCCTACAAGCCCTGACATCAAAAACACCTCAGATTCTTTGTGTTTCTCAGATTCTTTGTTTCCCATTTCTGTCTATGCCTCCCATTGTTTGTATATCCCAGTGTCTTTGTGTATCAATGTTTGAGCATCAGAGTGTTTGTGTATATCCCAGTGAAAATGTGCCCAAGTGTCAATGTGTTTTAGCTTCTGTGTGTCCTAATGTCTTTATGCCTTAGTGTCTTTCTGTTTCAGTGTTAGTATATCCTAGTGTTTGTAAGTCCTAGCTTTTCTCTATGCTCAAGTATCTATGTGTCTTGGAGTTAGTGTTTGGATATCTCAGCATCTGTCTTTCCTGCTGTTGGTATTTACCCTCATGTGTAAATGCCAGTGTCTCTGTGCCCCAGTGTCTGTACATGTCACAATGACTATATTGAACAGTGTTTTTGTCTTAGCATCTGCGTATATCTCAGAATCTTTGCTTTTACAGTTTCAGTAATTCCTAGTGGCTGTATACCTCAATGTCTATGTTTCCTGGGTCTGTGAATTGCAAGGTCTGGGTATGTTCCAATGACTGTCCTACTCTGTGTGTCCCAGTGTGTGTGTCCCAGGGTCTCTGTGTGTCCCATGGGCCAAATGTGCCTGTGTTTGTGTCCCAGTCAATTGTTCTTATTGTCTCTCTTATTGTCAGTTCAGTTCAGTTCAGTTCAGTCACTCAGTCGTGTCCAACTCTTTGCAACCCCATGGACTGCAGCACGTCAGGCCTCCCTGTCCATCACCAACTCTCGGAATTTTCTCAGACTCATGTCTATTGAGCCTGTGATGCCATCCAACCATCTCATCCTCTGTCGTCCCCTTCTCCTCCTGCCTTCAATCTTTCCCAGCATCAGGGTCTTTTCAAATGAGTCAGTTCTTCACATCAGGTGGCCAAAGTATTGGAGTTTCAGCTTCAACATCAGTCCTTCCAATGAATATTCAGGACTGATTTCCTTTAGGATGGACTGGTTGGATCTCCTTGCTGTCCAAGGGACTCTCAAGAGTCTTCTTCAACACCACAGTTCAAAAGCATCAATTCTTCGGTGCTCAGCTTTCTTTATAGTCCAACTCTCACATCCATACATGACTACTGGAAAAACCATAGCCTTGACTAGATGGACTTTTGTTGGCAAAGTAATGTCTCTGCTTTTTAATATGCTCTCTTATTGTCAGTATATACTAATTCCTATTTCCTGGTGTCTATACATCCTATTTACTGTATGTTCCAATGTTGTATATTTCCTAGTGACAGTATATTCCAGTGTTTAAGAGCATTACTTTCTGTGGTTCTCATATCTGTAGGCCCCAGCGTTTGTATATCCCAATGCTTGTGATTCCTGGTGTCTGTGTGTTGTAGAATCTGTGACTGTCCTAGTTTTAGTGTGTCCCAATGTCTGTGTACCTCATGTGTATGCACTGATATCCATGTGGTCCAGTGCCTGTATATCCCAGTGTCTGTTTCTTAGTGACTATGCACCAGTATCTATGTTCCCAGGGTCTGTCTCAATGATTATATATCCCCAAGTCACTGTATATCAAAGTTTCTATGTGTCTTAAGTTCTGCCTGTATCTGTGTACCATGATGTCTATGTATACCAGTTTCTCTTTTTCTCTGTAAATTAGTGCATTAGTGTCCATGTGCCCCCAGTGTCTGTGTGCCAGCATGTTGGTTGTATAGCTTAGTTTCAGTGTTTCTGTGTGCCTCAGTCTCAGTGTCTATTCCACTCTATGTGCCCTAGTGTTTTTGTACTAGTGTCTGTGTGTCTCAATATCTGTGAAAAGAGCATCTGTTTGTCCCAGTGTCAGTATATCCCCATGTCTGTAAGTTCCAATGTCTATGTATCCTAGTGTCTGTGCAAGTCCCAATGTACTGTATGTTCTATTATCTGTCAGTGTTTGTTTGTCCCAGTGTTTGTATGTTCCAAAGTGATTGTGTGTTCCAGAGTAAGCGTGTTGCAGTGTGTCTATGTATTTCAGTGTTTCGTGTGCTTAGTGACTGTATCCCAGTTTCTGTGTGTTTGAGTCTGTGTATCCCAGTGTCTACATATTTCAGTGACTGTGTCCCTTTGTTAGCATGTTGTAGTCTGTCTGAGTCTCAGTGTTTGTGTGCCTCATGACTGTATCACACTGTATGTCCTAGTGTTTGTGTGTTCCAGTATCTGTAGGCTTAAGTGTTTGCTACTGTATATGTCAGTGTCTGTATGTTTTCTGCTGTCTGTATATCCTAGTTTGGGAGGACCCTGATGTTTATGTATTCCATTGTGTACCACACATCTCTATGTATCAGTGTTTGTGTGTCTCAGTGTCTGTATGTCCCAGTGATTTTTTTTTCTCAGTGTTTATGTACCTTGTTTCCCAGTGTCTAGGTCCCAGTGTCTAGGTCAAGTTTCACTAGTGTCCCTAGTGACTGTATCTCCCAGTGTTTCTGTATATCCAAGTGTCTATGTGTGTCAGGGGCTGTGTCCCATTGTCTATACACTCAAGTAGCTGTGTCTAAATGTTTATGTATCCCAGTGTCTATGTACTTTAATGTCTATAAGTCCCTGTTTCTGTCTACTTCTGACTGTGCAACAGTTTGTTTGTCAAAATGACTGTGTGTCACAGTGTATATATAATTCCCAGTACCTATAGATCACAGCCTCTCTGTACTCTAATGGCTGGGTGTCCCAATATTTGTTGATGTCCTAATGACTGTATGTTCTAGTATCTGTGTGTCTTTATGTCTGTGTATGTTCCAGTCTCTGTGCACAAAGATAGGAAAACACAGATACTAGAATACACAGAGGCTCACAAATGCCCTGACACAGAGATGCACAGAATTTTTATATGTCCCATGGTTTGTGAACCCCAGTGACTGTTTGCATGTTGTGTATGTCTCTTAATTTCAGTGTTTGTATACTTCAGTACCTGTAGCCCAGTGTCTGTGTGTCACAACATCTGTTTGATCCTGTTTTGTGGTGGTTCTATGGTGGTTCCATGTCTGTATGTGCCTCAATAACTGTATGTCCCAGGATGTGTCCCAATTTCTGTGTGTTCTGATGTCAGAGTACCTCAGTGTATGTATATTCCAGTGTTTGCTTGTTCCACTGTTTGTGAGGCAAAGTGTCTGTATGTCTTAGTGTTTTTATATGTCCTTATGTTTCTGTGCTTCAATATCTATATTCTATTTTTGTGTATTCTAGTCTCAGTATGATCCCGAGTTTCAGTTTTTTCATATTTCAGTCTCTATGCCTCAGTTTCCTTGTGTCCTATGTGTGTGTGTGTATGTGTGTGTGTGTGTCCCAGGTTCTATGTATCCTTCTGTTTGTATATCCCAGTGTCTGTGTATACCAGTACCTGTGTGGTAGTGTCTGGTCCCATTGTTTCTGTGTGCCAGCATCCCAGTGTGTTCTGATGACTGTTCTAGTATCATTGTGTGTTGTATTAGTATATTCCAGTGTCTCTCTGTGTTTTAGTGGTTGGCTATATTTCCCAAGGGGTATGCGCCTCTTAGTATCTGTATGAGCAAGTGTTTGGCTGTGTTTCAGTGTCTGCATATTTTAGTTTCTCAAGGTTTCTGTGTCTCAGTGTCTCTGTGTCTGGTGTCTGTGGTTTCCTTTGCATATTGTAGTTCACTATCTGCATATCCTTGGTTCCCTATAATTCTGTGAGTTTCTGTTTCCCGTTCTTTATGCTCCTGTCTTATACACTCTATCGGTCTTTTTATTTCAGTGTCTGTGTGTTCACTTCTCTGGGTTTCTTGGAGTCTCTGACTGTATTCTCCTGCTTCTGTCTGTTGTCTCTGTGTGTCCCTGATCTCTGTATGTTAGTATCTGTGTATCCTTATCCTTCAGTGTACTTGAGTCTTTGCATATCTTGAACCTCTGTGCTCTAGTGGTCTATATCTCCCTATCTCTGTGTGCCCATGGATCTCTGCATATTAGTGTCTGGGCATCCAATGAGCCTTTCTGTTTGAGTGTTGATGCAACCCTTTTTCTGTTCACCATTGAATTTTTGTGTTCCTGAATCTTTACATGTTCCTGGATCTTTGCACTTTCCAGAGTTTTTATGTCTTTGTGTCTTTGCTGTTCCTTGAATCTGCGTGTCCCTGAGTCTTTGCATGTGATCTAGGATCTAGTGTTTGTGCATCACTGTGTCAGGGCATTCATGAGCCTCTGTGTGTTCCAGTATCTGTGTGTTCCTATCTCTCTGCATCCCCAAGTTTTGCATATCCCTGAACTTTCATGATCCACTGTAAGTGTGTCCTGGAACCTCTGTATTCCTGTTCTGGGTGTCTCTCTCTGAGCCTCTGTGTTCTAGTGTCTGTACTCATGAATCTGCATATGCCTCCTTCCATGTGCCCTTTGTTGGTGAATCCCTGAGTCTGTGCATCTCTGGAGCTTGGCTCTCCATGTCTGTGATTTAGCATTTACCCTACTTCTCCATTTATTTTCTCCAACTTTTGCCAATGTTTCTGTATTAGTTTCTTGATGTTGCTATGGCTGTGTCTTAAGTTGCTCTGTGCCTCAATACCATTCTTTCTTAGTCCATAGATCTTTTTATTTAGATTCTCATGACTGTGTTCTTGTTTCTGTGGGTCTGTCAGGGTGTTTCTTTGTATTGGTTCCTCTTTTTGTCTTGCTCTGTCCCTGTTTTTGTTTTGATCTGACTCACCATGTCTGTGTCACTGTCTCTCTATTTGTGTCTGGTGTCTGGATCCATGTCTTTTTATTTTTTATCCACTATCTCTGTGTCCCTGGGTCTGAGTCACTGTCCCTATCCTTTCATTTGTGGCCTTGGTTCCTTTTTTGTGTCTCTATTTCTGGGCATCCCCAGGTGTATCTTGGTTCAGTGTCTTTGCCCATTTGCTTATGTTCTGTGTGTTTGTCTCTCTATGTCTAGGTTTCTTTATTCCTATTTTGATCCTTCCAGAAGTGTGTCTATGTTTCTGTCCCTATGTCTATCCTGTATCTATATGACTATGTTTGTGGGTTCACATCCCCATGTCTACTTGTTCTAAGATTTCTCATTCTGAATTCCTATATCCCTGTCACTGTGTCACAATATCCCCATTACTCCTGGGCTTATCTTGCCTGTCCTTATGTCTGTTACCTGATCTGAAACTTATCTCTTCAATGGTGTTTGTCATGGCTGAGGTGTCTGGTTCCCATGTCTTTGTCGTTGGATCTCTAACTATATAAATCTATGCTTCTGTCTCATTCTTAGTGTGTTCCTCTGCATGTGTGTGTGTCCTTGTCTCTTTATCACCAAGTCTGTGTCTGTGTAACATTGAATCTTTTTCTATGTCCTTATAGGTTTCAGGTCTTATGTCTCTGTGTTCTCTTCTCATCCCACATCCCATGTCTGCATGCCATCATGTCTGTGTGTTTCTACCTCTCTGTCCTTGGTGTGATCTTGGCCAAAGACCAAGACTGTGGTCTTGGTCAACGTCAAGACCAAGACTAGGGTCTTGATCAATGTCAAGACCAAGACTAGGGTCTTGACCGATGTCTCCCTGGTTACCTCTGTGTCCTTGTGTCTCTGTGTCTGAATCTCTATCTTTTCATTTTGTATGTTATTATGTCTCAGTGTCTTCATATTAGTCACTGTGTGCCTGTTCCTGGGTGACCTCATTTTTGTCTCTCTGCCTCTATCTTTGTGACAGAGATAGCACCTCAAAATGGGGATATAGAAGCTCAGCCAGAGAGCATCTGTTTCTCTGGGTTTATGTCCCTGATGCTATCACTCTGGTTTCCTGCCCCCATCTTTGTATGTCTATATGCCCCTATGTCTATTCTGTTTATTTTGAAATCCTTGTATTTCCATATGTCTCTGTCTCTACCCATTCATATCTATGTCCTCATAGCTATTTCTGTGTGTGATCTTGTGACTTTGGTTGTGAGTAGTATATGTGTGTGTCTACTGCTGTGTCATGGGATCCTTTTTTGTTCATTCATTTATTCATTCAGCAATTATTTACTAAGCACCTACTAAGTGCTAAGAACTGGGGATACATTGTTACTGCTGCTAAGTCGCTTCAGTCACGTCTGACTGTGCGCAACCCCATAGACGGCAGCCCACCAGGCTCCCCCGTCCCTGGGATTCTCCAGGCAAGAACAATGGAGTGGTTTGCCATTTCCTTCTCCAATGCATGAAAGTGAAAAGTGAAAGTGAGGTCGTTCAGTCGTGTCCGACTCTTAGCGACCCCATGGACAGCAGCCTACCAGACTCCTCTGTCCATGGGATTTTCCAGGCAAGAGTACTGGAGTGGGGTGCCAACATAGATGATTTAGAAAATGTCCTTGCTCTCAAGTAGCTCACTGTCTAAGTAAGGGATCCAGACAAGTAAATAGTATGCACACAGTATGTACAAGTAAGTACATAGTATGAAAGGTGAATTTGAATGGAATGGGGGTGGGCTGTGGGAACACAGGGGTCCAAACTCAATCTATGGGAGGGGTCAGGGAAGGCTTCCTAGAGGAAGTGACAACTAAGACTTGAAGAATGTGCAACATTTACCTGAATGAAGCCAAGGAAGGGAATCCCACATAGAAGGAAAAGCACATGCAAGGGCTGATTGGTGGGTTTGTTAGAGGAACTGTGTATATGTGCATGCATAGTCACGCAGTCATGTCTGAGTCTTTGTGACTCTATGGACTATAGCCCACCAGGCTCCTCTGCCCATGGGATTCTCCCAGCAAGAATACTGGAGTGGGGGCCATTTCCTCTTCTAGGGGATCTTCCTGACCCGACTGAACCCACATCTTCTGCATCTTCTGCTTTGGCAGGCAGATTCTTTACCACTGAGTCACTTGGGAAAACCTAGGGGAACTGTAAGAGCTTTAAATAAGCCATGGGAGCCAGAGAAGGTTGTGAGGAGTACTGGTGCCTCAGGTTTTTGTTTTAAGGAAGTCACTTCTAAGGTTGCTCTGAAGTATGGATTAAAAAGGGTACAGACTGGAGACAGTAAAGACTGTTAGGAGGTAGGAGTCTCGAAGCCTCTAGGTCCATAGATCTGCATATCTTCGTGTACGTGTTCTGGTGAATGTATCATTTAGTGCCTATGTTAGTGTGTGTGTCCCTGTGTGTTTTCATGTCCTCAGGGCTTTGTTCCTGGTCAACCCTGTGCCCTGGCCTCTGAGTCACCTAAACTCAGGTCTCCTGGCTGTGAGGTTCAGGGACCATCACAGGACATAGGCAATGTAGGGTTGGCCCAGAAACCACTGTACATGAGAGCATTTCACCAGTCAGCAGGAAGCTCAGTGGGGCAACAGTCTTGGTGAGTCCTTCAGCAGCTTCTTGCCTAGTACCACAGGCACATCTGGGCCCTGGTACCTCCTCAGTTTTGGCCCCATAGGCCCTGCCACCAGCTTGATGTCTGCATGCTGGAACTGTCCTGACAGAGAGAGATGGAATACCAGTCAGGTCAGTGTCCTGAGTCCCACTGATAACTCTGAGAGGATCCTAAAGCAGGGAACCTTGAAAGAAAAGTAGGAGAGAGGAGAGGAGGCAAAGGCCTGGAGGAGGGAAGAGACTGAGCACTGTGTGATTTGTGGAGGAGTCAGATGGGACAGGAATGTAGTATGAAAGTAGAGAGCCAAAGTGGATGAGATGGCAACAGACAGGGTACAGTTTGGCTTGAAGGAGATGACAAGTTAGATTAAAGAAGTGAGGAGGTTCAAAGGAAGTAAAAATATCTGTCCAATCCACCATCACTGCCCAAATTCTTTGGTGGGGGTCTCAGCCTCAGGTTCTGATAGTGTCTCCTGACCTACAGTTTGGCTTTCTGCAATCCCCCTTTACAGCAACATCCAGAGGGATCTTTGTAATACTCAGATCTGACTGTATCTTTCTCCTGCTTCCCTGATGGCTCAGATGGTAAATAATCTGTGTGCAATGCAGAGATGAGGGCTCAATCCCTGGGTCGGAAATATCACCTGGAGAAGAGAATGGGTACCCACTCCAGTATTCCTGCCTGGAGAATTCCATGGACAGAGGAGCCTGATGGGCAACAGTCCATGTGGCCTCAGAGTCCAAAACAACTGAGCAACTTTCACATTCACTTTCTCCTGCCTATACCTTTTCATGACTCCCATTGTCTTCAGGAAAAGTCAAATTCTTCATGTGGGCACTCTGGTCTGACTACTCCAGCTCCATCTCCTCCAATCTCCATTCTTTTCCTCTACACATTTGCTTAGCTTTCCATACTCAGTGCAGGTCTCTCTCCTACAGGAGATCTTTCTTGAGCTCCAAGGCTGGGCAAGGTGCCTCACCCTGGATTCCTCCAGCTCCCTGGACTGCTTTCTGTCTAGCACTGATAACTCACTGGGATCACTATCCATGTCTGGGTCTGTCTTCTTCCTAGACCAGGAGCTCTCCAAGGGCAGAGCTTGGTTCTGATTCTTCTTTGTGGTTTGAGAGTCGAGGTGCTGGGGGCTAACTGACCTTTCACTGTGGCAGAGTTTCTCTTGGGACTGGTGCTCCCTGACCACTATCAGCCTCAGTAACACTTACCCAGTAGGCCATGGGCCAAGGGGCTGAGACTTGAGCCACTGACCATATAGAACCCCAGGTGTGGTAGTTACAGGATGCTGGGGTTCTGGTAGTGGTGCTGGAGACCTAGGAACTCAAGATAAAGCCCAAGGTAGAGGGTTTAACATGCTGCAGCAGTCACACTGGAGCTCTAGCTAGGGCCTTTTCAGTAGTGCAGGCTGGTCCCAGGACAGAAGCAAGGTACCCTTACCTTGCACAGATATGGAACTGTGGGTAATGGAAACAGTGTAGGCCCAGGGTTTACAGGGGCCCACAGGGCCAACACAGGATTGGTACAGGCCTACAGACCTACCTGGAAGTAGGTACAGATCTGGTCCTTGTGACCTGGCCTTGATGGTGCCCTAAGCAGCTGTCTACTCACATGCAGCCCTGCGGGGAGAAGAATGCTTACCGGGAGCACAGAGTTTCACATTGTCATTCACATGGTCACTCATAGCACAGGAGGGGTGAAGTCTCAGTGCCTGAAATTCAGATGAAGTGGTGCAGATTTGTGGTTAGAGTGCTAGCTCCTGAGGATAGTGCTTCTACCATAGCCTGCCCAGCTGCTCGTTCCTGTGCAGTGTGTGAGCATGTATGTATATGTGTGCATGCTTACCCCAGTGGGGCTGTTTGCATGTGTGTGCTTGCCTCTGAATGTGTAAATGTGTGTGTTTAGTTCCATTCATCTGACTATCTCTGGGCATATCAGTGCATCTGTATATTTGGGAAAAATGTTATGGTAGAGTGTATATTTTTTGGTTGTATGTTTATATATGTCTCTGGATATGTGTCTCTGGGCTTCCTAGGTGGCGCTAGTGGTAAAGAACTTACCTGCCAATGCAGGAGACATAGTAGACTGGGGTTTGATCCCTGGGAAGATTCCCTGGAGGAGGAAATGGCAACTCACTCCAGCATTCTTGCTTTGGGAATCCCATGGACAGAGGAGCCTGGTGGGCTATAGTTTATAGGGTCGCAAAGAGTTGGACAAGACTGAATAGACTTAGGACTCATGCTGGATATCTTAGCATTATAAATCTTGGTCAATAGTTTATGTCATGTGTGTCTGGTTGTGTGTTGGTACATATTATGTATCTGGGGGTGTCAGTGAGTATGCATCTGTCTGTCTATCATGGAATTTGTGTACATTGGTGTGTTTTATGTATCTAGAGTAGCAGAGTGTGTGTGCCTCTGTGTGTTGAATTCTTGTGAATTGGGATGACTCTGGGGTTATCAGTGTATGTATGTTTATATATGTGTCATTGTGTATATCTGGGCATGTATTATGCAGCAATATGTATCTGGTTGCATATTTGTATGTTACTATGCGTAGGTGTGGAAAGTGTCAAAATATATGTCCCTGGATGTGAGTTTTTGTGAGTTTACTGTATGCCCTGGTATGTGTATGTGTATCTATGAGTGTCTTGGTGTTAGAGTGTATTTGTGTTTTCATGTGTCTGAGTATGCACTTGTATGTTAGTGAGGTGCACTGCTATGTGTTTGTATTAGTCCACAAATGTCTGGGGGTGTTGACATGTATATTTGGCTGTGGAGTTATATGAGATAGTCTTTGGTGCTCTCCCCTGTCTTTGGGTCATCTATGAGTTGTAGCAGATCCCCTGGATGCTCATCCAGTGTGAAGAAGTTCCTCTCTTCTGAGTGTGGGATGTGTATCACAAAGTGGGGTCCCATTTGTTGCAAGGCAGGAGGCACAACTCTGTAGTTATAGCCTTAGAAGGTATGGGAGGTGAGGAGAGGGAAAGAGAGAGGAGGGGAAGATAGTAGGCCATGTTTATTTCCCCAGAGAGACAGTCCAGCCCCATTCCCAGTGCACAAGCTGTCCTATACTCAAATAAGTCAGTAAGGGTGGCTGGCTTATTCAAGGATGAGAAAGTGAAGATGCTTGGCAACATGCCTGCAAAAGATAGGAGGACTGTGTTGATAGGAGACTGATTATTACATTCCTAGTAACTCTGGGGCCCCCTGGCCTCTGAGTCACCCCAAATTCCTGAGCTCAGTATTTAAGTCTTTTCTGGTATCTAGTCCCTGCTTAGCTCTCCACTCTTCTCTGTATGCTCCAGCCTAACTGAACTGAATATTCTTATGGGTACCTTGCCTTATCTTGCTAGTGACCCCATTGTTTCTGTTTCTCCTGCTACTTGGAATGTTCTCCTTCTTTTAACTAGTAATATTCAATTTCTACTCATTCTTCTAGGTCAGCTCAAATGTTATTTTAAAATTTTATTGATTTATTTTATTTTTGGTTGCACTGGGTCTTTGTTGAAGCACCTGGGGCTCTTCCTTGCTGTGTGTAGGCTTTTTCTAGTTGCTGCATGTGGGGGCTACTCTTCCTTGTGCTGCATGGGCTTCTCATAGTGATGGTTTTTCTTGTTGCAGAGAATGGGCTCTAGGGTGAGTGAGCTTTAGTAGTTGCAGCATGTGGGCTCTAGAGTGTTGGCTCAGTAGTTGTGATGCACAGGCTTAGTTGCCCCACAGCATGTGGGATCTTCCCAAACCGGGGATCGAACCACTGTCTCCTGCATTGTCAGGCAGATTCCTATCCTCTGTGTCACCAGGGAAGTCCCATGTTAATATTTTAATTTGCATTTTCATTATGACTTAAGAAGTTGGACATTTGTTCTTTTTGAAGTGCTGGTTTTAAGTCAATTTTCAATTGGATTGTCTTCATTTTTCTTACTGTAGATTTCTAGAACTTTGTTATATATTATTAACATAATGAAAGCTTGGGGGTCTTTGTCGGGGGAGCTCTTTGTTCACCTTTCGCTAGTACTGCAGAACTTTCCTGAGATTTCATGCTGCCTCTATCTCCTCCAAAGATATTTTCAGAATTGCTGTCCCAATGTGGATTCCCTGCCAAGTGTAAAAGAAATAGGAGAAATCCTTCACACTCTGAGGGCAAAGATGTCTCCAGCCCACCAAAAGGCATACCTTCCTTCTGATTAGGAAAGTCTTCATTGGCTTCCCAATCTGACCTTGCGTGTTGCCAAGACTGAGACCTCATGCTCCCCATGGCGTCTTAGTTTTTCAAGCTCAGTTATGTTCAAAATTCTTCCTTATAGCATTTATGCACGCATTCACTTGATCATTTATTTATTCATTCAGGTGCTGTTTAAGCATCAGGAACATGGTGGTGAAAAAGTCAGTCATGATTTCTGACGTGGTGAAGCTCATATTTTAGTTGGGAAGGCAGGCATGAATGAAATTATAATTACCAATTGTGACAAATGCTATAAGAAAGAAAGAATAGAATGACTGAGGGAGTTGCAGGTACTCAACACAGTGTGGAGCAGTAGTAAGGGGTAAGAAGGACATTTGAGTTGATATTTAAGGCATGATCTGGAGCTTAAGTGACAATGGAAGAAATGAGGGTGGTAGGTAGGGGCAGGGCAAAGCAGGTCAGAGCAATTTTCAAGCAGGGGGAACAGCTTGGAAGAGTCCCCGAGTGAAGGCAGGGGAGAGGGTAGGGCCTATTGGAGGAACAGGAGGAGTGTGAGTCAGAGAAGGTGAGGTCAGAGAGGTATGGGATAGAGGGCAGGTCATGCAGGGACTTGCAGCTCATAAAAAGGACTTTGAACTTTATTCTAAAAAGTATGATAAGAAATGATAAATATGATAGGAAACCCTTGAGGGGAGTTAAGTAGGGAAGAGACATGAAGTGATATATGTTTTTAAATGATCCCTTTGCTGAGGAAGAATGTCCAAGAGAATGTCTCAAAAAAGGAAGCAAGAAAACAAGTGATGAGTCTGGAACAGTTTTCTAGGTGAGGCACAATGGTAGTCTGCCCTAAGATAGTGACAGTTGGGGTAGTGAGAAGTGGGTGAATTTGACAAACAGAGATAACTGTGTCAGGAATTAAAGACAGATGGGATACTGGGAGGGAGGATGGTGAAGGAAAGGGGTATGTCAAGAATGTCACGCCCAAATTTCTATCCCTGTGAATTATTGTCACCCCCAACTGGTTCTAATCCTACCCTATAAGGTCACCTGGGAAATGTCACTCCTCTCAGGAAGGTGAATAGTGAAGTAGTGAATCACATTCATCATGGGACCAAAGTGTGTAGGTTCAAATCTCTTACTAGAGGTGTGATGTGGAATAAGTTAGGTTACTTCTCTGTGCTTCAGTTTCCCCATGAGTAAAATCCAGATAATAAGAGTTTTTTGGTGAGAATTAAATGAAGACTACAAGTACAATCTGTAGATCAGTACCTGTACATAGGAAGAGCTAACAAATGTAAAAAACTAGAAATAAAACCACCATATGACCCAGCAATCCCACTCCTAGGTATATACCCTGAGGAAACCAAAATTGAAAAAGACACTTGTACCCCAATGTTCATTGCAGCACTATTTACAATAGCTAGAACATGGAAGCAACCTAAATGTCCATTGACAGATGAATGAATAAAGAAGTTGTGGTACATATACACAATAGAATATTACTTAGCCATAAAAAGGAATGCATTTGAGTCAGTTCTAACGAGGTGGATGAACCTAGAGCCTATTATACAGAGTGAAGTAAATCGGAAAGAGAAAGATAAATATCATATACTAATACTAATGTACGTATTACTAATGTACATATACTAATACGTACATACTAATGTACGTATATGGAATCAAGAAAGATGGTACTGAAGAATTTATCTGCAGGGCAGCAATGGAGAAACAGACATAGAGAACAGACTTATGGAGATGGGGAGAGGGGAGGAGACGGTGAGCTGTATGGAGAGAATAACATGGAAAGTTACACTACCATATGTAAAATAGATAGCCAATGGGAATTTGCTGTATGTCTCAGGGAACTCAAACAGGGGCTCTGTATCAACCTAGAGGGGTGGGATGGGGAGGGAGATGGGAGGGAGGTTCAGGAGTGAGGGGACATATGTATACCTACGACTGATTCATGTTGAGATTTGACAGAAAACAACAAAATTCTGTAAAGCAATTATCCTTCAATTAAAAATAAAAAAATGTAAACATTATTTCACAGCCTTTGGAAAATTTAGACAACTGTCATCATCTTCCTCATTTTTTATATTCTTCTCATTAAGCAGGGCTGTTTGGATGGCTGCTATCCAAAAGTCTACAAGCAATAAATGCTGGAGAGGGTGTGGAGAAAAGGGAACCCTCTTACAGTGTTGGTGGGAATGCAAACTAGTACAGCCACTATGGAGAACAGTGTGGAGATTTCTTAAAAAACTGGAAATAGAACTGCCATATG
>NC_057419.1:55270148-55325809 GCF_019320065.1 Cervus canadensis
CCAGGTGGGATGCATGAGACAAGTGCTCGGGCCTGGTACACTGGGAAGACCCAGAGGAATCTGGTGGAGAGGGAGGTGGGAGGGGGGATCGGGATGGGGAATACATGTAAATCCATGGCTGATTCATGTCAATGTATGACAAAACCCACTGCAATGTTGTGAAGTAATTAGCCTCCAACTAATAAAAATAAATGGAAAAAAAAAAAGCAGGGCTGTTTATGGAGCACAAGACAACCAATCAGACCTACCTTGCCCAGGGGTGCTCCCATTTATAACCCCACATCCCTTCTCTGCTTGTGAAGCATAAGCAAGTCTCTTGTCCAACAAAGCAAATGTCAAAGCCACAGCTTGGCCATTTTGTTTCTGTGCATTTCCCAGTCTTAACATCCCTTCTCTCCCATGGCCTCTAATTCTGTGCCTATGTGCTGAAGCCCAGAGAAGTCAAGTATCTCGTTTAAAGTCTCAAAGCAAGCAAGTGGCTTAAATCATGAAAATCTGCACGGGCTTCTGGTTCTTAGTGCTCTCTATTCTCTATTCCCGTGTGGCTGGACCTCTTGTTCATAGACACAGGTGGTGCTTTGGGGCTCTGGCAACAGGTCATGCTGATGCCAGAGCCTTTCAGGGGGCAGCAGAGAGGGTAGGGTGGGATGAAAGGGAGTAATGATGAATTCTCCAAGGGCAGAAATGGTCATGGTACTGCTGGGACTTGTGAGACTTGAGACTGTGCTTGGGAGTATGCAAAGCCTCTGGAGGTGGGGGCCTGAGCTTGGCAGGCCTGGAAGGTAATGGGATTTTGGGTTTATTAGGAGTTGGTGTCCTAGATTGGAAAGTGATAAACTGAGGGAAGGTTGGTGAGGGGGAGCACTAGGTTTAAGAGGTAATGGAATTTTAGGGGTCTTAGGTAAGAGGATCCCAGGTCTAGGATATGGCATGTTGTTTGGGGTCTTAGGAGCAAGAGCCCTTGCTGCGGTGTGTGGTGGGTATTTGAGGATCTGATGTGTGGAGAATTCAGGCCTGGGCTGTGACAGGCTTTTAGTTGATTGTGGTATAAGTACCTCAGGTTGCAGGAGTGATGAGGCATCTCGTTTAGGTTGTAATGGAGCACCAGGTTTGGAATACAGCAGAGTAGCATGTTTCATAGGGCCAGTTTGGGGATGGGCTAGAATGCTAGAATTCAGAGGTGGGACTTGTGTCTTGAATTCATAGCTAATATAGTACCAAGGTTCTGATGTAATGGTGTGCTGGACTTCAGAAGCAATAGGGCACCAAAATTTGAGAGCACAATGAGAGGAGGTTTTGTCCTAAATTTTGGCTGAGCCGAGGTTCCAGAATCCTGTTATGCTGGAATTTGGGGCTTTGGGTATGCAAGGGTGTATGGGGTACTAGGGCTCTGACCCAGTGGCCTTAATTCCTTGGAACTGGGCATCTTCTTTGTAGAGATGAGTAGTTGAGGATAAGTAGAGCTTTGGTTTCACAAGCTTTTATTTGGGAGAAACCAAGGGCACTAGGTTGGCTGGGTTGTGCCTGCCCCTAGGCTATGACTAAGGGCATGATGGTGCCTGGTCCATCTGTGGTAGTCTGTTTCCTGGCTTTCCCACTGGCTTCTTTGGGTTGTGCCATGACCAGTAAAGTCAGAGGTGTGACAAAATTTTGTTAAGGGGACAGATTGAGGACTTTGGCAGCCAGCATGTGGTGAGTGCTGGCATCACAAGCCTGGAAGCATGCCTTCAGTAGCTCTGTAATGGTGATGTAGGCCCAAAGGCAATGTATGAAGTGGGCTACATTGGGGGCTGGCTCCTCTGGGCAACCAAAGGCCTTCTGGCTGCTGTTGGCAGCCACTTCACTATGGCAGGCCATAGAAGCTGATCCCTGGGGCCATGGGCTTTCAGGTGGATGTTTAGTTCCTACTTGCCTAGCTGCACTTCGCCTGCCACTACAGGCCCTGAACCACCAAAGTAGTTGGGGAAAATGGCCCAAGGAGAGGCCCCAGTCAAGCCACCCAGGTAGTCCAGATGCATATCTGCCAGCAGAGACATGGAGATTGCTTCATAGAGGCCTTCTGGCTGTAGGGGCTGCACTGGTGTCTTCGTATATGTGCCAGGCTGCTCCTCAGTTCTCTAGGGACAAACAACACAGCAGTGGGAAGTCAGCATCATTCCCAAAGGCCAAGCTGAAAAGGGCCACTTTGTTGCTTGGTGCCTGATGGATGTTAGAGAGGATCACACTGGAAGTTGTCACCCCAGCTGTGGGCTTCCCATCTATCAGGAAGATGATGAGAGGGATCCTCCCCCACACTGGGCCTTCTCCCAAGCTCCTGGTTGCTATGCTTCAGCACTGAAGCAGCTGCCAGCAGAGCCGTGTTGATGTCAGTCTCTAATTGGAGAGCAGACTGTGAGACCACCTTTTCTAGTAATTTCTACCCCCATTCCAGACACACTGAGCACTTCGTCAACCTCCCAGGCTCAGTCACATCTCCTTATCTTTGCTCAGACTGTTTCCGCTGTTTATCCTTCCCAACTCCCCACACCCACACAAACTTCCTGAGATCTGACAGTGGGTCCCACATGTCCTTGGCTTTTATCACTCCCTGTCTCAGATTGCTTTGCCTGTTTCCTGGGGGATGTCTTATTCTCTAGTCAGATTGGCAGCTCCTCAAGGATAGCATCCCCACCTCTATGCTACAGGGGAAGAAGGGGCTGCATGGTCAGGAGGTGGTGGGAGGGGGATACTTCAGTAACTGTCTGAGAGAGGATTGATCAAAAGCCAAAATCAGGGCAGAAGCTTACTCAAAATACTTAGAAATAAATATCTAGATTATTGATAAAATATGAAACGAAAGTTTTAGCAAATTATTTTGAGTAAATGCTTTACGAGGAGGAAACTCAGCCCCAAAAAGGAATATGCCCTAAAATACATGGAGAATTAGCTGTGCTCTTTCTGTTAGGCAAAGAAGCACAGACAGATGAAGGAAGATATTTGTGTAAAATGTAAAAGTGATATTTCAGACATTATGAGAGGTAAAGTGGATGGGTGAATGATGGGAGAATTTCCCATGTCACCAGAGTCTGCCAATTTGGGTCGATAGGTCTAACACTTACAACCAGCATCTTCCATATGGCCCAGGTAGTCCGTAGTACTGTGAACATTCTGGATGGTGGCTTGGATGGAGCCTCCAGCTTTGCAGACACTGTGTAAGAAAAGGAGGTGATGTTGAAGTAGTCACTGGCCCACAGGTTACCAAGGATAACATTCATTGCCTTTTTAGTCTGTAGGATATAGATGAAGTAAAGGAGATGGACCAAGACTTGAGGTCTTGCTCAAGACTGAAAGGCACTTTCTATACAAAGTATTGAGGTCTAAGTGTTGTATGGTTTTAACATTTTCTGACTCTCAGTTCAGTTCAGTTCAGTCGCTCAGTCATGTCCGACTCTTTGTGACCCCATGAATCACAGCATGCCAGGCCTCCCTGTCCATCACCGACTCCCGGAGTTTACTCAAACTCATGCCTATCGAGTCAGTGATGCCGTCCAGCTATCTCATCCTCTGTCGTCCCCTGTCCTGCCCCCAATCCCTCCCAGCATCAGGGTCTTTTCCAATGAGTCAACTCTTCGCATGAGGTGGCCAAAGTATTGGAGTTTCAGCTTCAGCATCAGTCTTTCCAATGAACACCCAGGACTGATCTCCTTCAGGATGGACTGGTTGGATCTCCTTGCAGTCCAAGGGACTCTCAAGGGTCTTCTCCAACACCACAGTTCAAAAGCATCAATTCTTCGGTGCTCAGCTTTCTTCACAGTCCAACTCTCACATCCATACATGACGACTGGAAAAACCATAGCCTTGACTAGGTGGACCTTTGTTGGCAAAGTAATGTCTCTGCTTTTTAATATGCTATCTAGGTTGGTCATAACTTTCCTTCCAAGGAGTAAGCGTCTTTTAATTTCATGGCTGCAATCACCATCTGCAGTTATTTTGGAGCCCCCCAAAATAAAGTCTGACACTGTTTCCACTGTTTCCCCATCTATTTCTGACTCTAGCACTCGGTAAATCTAGAAGTCCTAAGACCTAAGTCAAAATGCTCTATAGGCTCTAATGGCTCAAAGCTTAGAACTGCACTGTCCAATGGTAACTGCTAGCCACATGTAGTTATTTAAATATAAATGTACATTGTTGTTGTTCAGTCACTCAGTAATGTCCGACTCTTTGCGACCCCATGGGCTGCAGCATGCCAGGCTTCCCTGTCCATCACCGTCTCCCTGAGATTGCTCAAACTCATGTCCATTGAGTCAGTGATGCCATCCAACCATCTCGTCCTCTGTCATCCCCTTCTCCTCCTGCTCTCAATCTCTCCCAGCATCAGGGTCTTTTCTGAGTTGGCTCTTCACATCAGGTGGCCAAAGTATTGGAGCTTCAGCACCAATCTTCCAGTGACTATTCAGGGTTAATTTTCTTTAGGATTGACTGGTTTGATCTCTTTGCAGTCCAAGGGACTCTCAAGAGTCTTCTCCAACACCACAGTTCAAAAGTATCAATTCTTCTGTGCTCAGCCTTCTTTATGGTCCAACTCTCACATCCACACATGACTACTGGAAAAACCATAGCTTTGACTAGACTAATATTTGTCAGCATTTAACTAATGTTTACCTTTGCAGTATTTTTAACTAACAAAATGTATGTTAGCTAAAATTGAAGAAAGAATCAAAATTCTGTTTCTTCCCTTGCAGTAGCCACATTTCAAGGGTTCAATAACCACATGTGGACAGCAGCTACTGTATTGGAGAGTAAATTAGTACATCTAAAAGTACATACTTTTAGAACATTTCCAGCATCAAAAAAGTTCTGCTGGACTGTAGTGGTCTAGAAGGTTCAAGCTCTGTGCTTTCAGAGCACTAGGATTCATGTGTTCCTATGGTTTCTGAACCCCATGACCCAGAATTCAATGATTCCAGGGCTGCCCTAAAGTTTAATAGTGTTGGATCCCCTGGAGAAGGGAATGACTACCCACTCCATTATTCTTGCCTGGAGTATTCCATGGATAGAGGGGCATGGTGGGCTACAGTGGTTGCAAAAAAGTCAGACATGACTGACGACTAACACATCAATAATTTTGCATGCTTTGGTTTCTGTTCTCTCTAATCTGTTCTTCTACATTACCATCTGTTTCTTCCAGGGTGGTCTTCTCACCAGCCCCCAGCTAACCTAGATTCCATTTCATCTCCACAACTTTGCTCTTTATTTATTTATAGCTTCACAGTTACTTCAGTTGTTCTTTCTCTGGGCAGCCCTTCCTTGACTGCCTACTCTGATCAATGCCTTTCACACCCAGACATTCTCTGTCCCAGGCTATTTGCTGATTATCTTACGTGGAATATTTTCATCCTCCATACAGATACTGTGTCTTCTGAGAACAGGGCTTAGAATGCTACTTCCCCTTGGCTCCCTTCTCCATGATGTATTTAGTATAGGGCTAGACTCAAGGAATATAGTATGTAGGTTCTAGTATTAGGTACCATTTATAGGATACTTGCTATGTTCCTGGCACTGTAGTTTAGGTGCATAACCTCATTTTATCTTCACAGCAACACAACAAACAAGATGCTAATAATATCCTCATCTTACAAGTGATGACATTGAGGCTCAGAGAGTGAAGTGGCTAGTCACTGATGGACCAGGGACTCAAATGTGTATTTTGGAGGTGTTAAATCCAGTGATTTAAGGCATAATCTTTTATATATGTGTGGATTCTAGAAACCACATGTAGAACTTGTGCCTTGCCTTTCTCTCTACATCTTAAACTGATAGAAGATGCCTTGAATGCTCCTAAGTAGGTAACAAGTTTTCCTGCCATAAGATGGGATAGGTCACACATTCTGGGATCAGAAGCTGAGCACCATATTCTTAATTCCATTGAGAGGACTGACACATAAAGGATGACTTTTCCTAAGAATCTCCTGTTATCCAGGGACAGATTATGTTTTTAGAAGTGTGTTGCTTAATCTCCTACTATTTGGAGATTTTCCAGCTGTCTTTCTGTTGCTGATTTCCAGTTTTATTCCATTTAGTCTGAGAGCATAGTTTGTATGATTTATATTATTTTAAATTTGTTAAGGTGTGTTTTATGACCCACAATGTAGACTGTTTTGGCAAATGTTCCATGTGAGCTTGGGGCCAATGTGTATTGTTGGATGAAGCATTGTATAGATGTCAGTTAGATCCAATTAATTGATGGTGCTATTCAGTTCAACAGTGTCCTTACGGATTTTCTGTCTGCTGGATATGTCCATGTCTAATATGAGGAAATTGAAGTCTCCAACTATATGAATGATTTTTCTATTTCTTCTTGCAGTTCTATTCATTTTTGCCACATATATTTTGACACTGTAATTTCAATTGGATACACAGTAAGGATTATTATGTTTTCTTGGAGACTCAACCTTTTTCCATAATATAATGCACTTCTTAATCTTGACAATTATCTTGCTCTGAAGTGTACTTGGTCTGAAATTAATATAGCTGTTCAGCTTTCTTTGGGTTAGTGTTAGCATAGCATATGGTTCCATCCTGTTACTTTTAATCTATCTGTGTCTTTATATTTAAAATGGGTTTCTAGTAGAAAACATATAGTTGGTTCTTTTGTTTTGTTTTCTTTTAATTGACACTAACAGCTTCTATCTTTTAACTGGTATATTTAGACAAGTCATCATTAAAATGATTACTGATATAGCTAGATTAATATTTGCTATATTTTAACACTGCTTTCTCTTCATTTCCCTTTGTTGCTTTGTCTCTTACTCTTTTTTCTGACTTCTTTGATTTTAATTGAGTGTTTTATATGGTCTTGTTTTCTCTCGTCTCTTAGCATATCCATTATGTTAAGAAAATTTCTTAGTGGTTGCCCTAGAGTTTACAATATGCCTTTACAGTTAATCCAAGTCCACATTTAAATAACACTTTACAACTTCATGCATAGTTCAAGTACCTTGTGACAGAGTAGTCCAATTCCTTTCTTTTGTCCCTTATAGCACTGCTGTCATTAATTTCACTTATCAAAAAGCTATAATCACTGAATACACAGTTGCTCTAATTATTGAGTAAATTGTTATCTGTTAGATCAATTAGTTTAAAAATAAAATATATTACTTTACCTTTATTTATTATTTCACTAACAATCTTCCTTTCTTTATGTAGATCCAAGTATCTGAGCTATCTCATTTTCCTTCTCTGAAGAATTTCTTTTAACATTTAGCTGTGCAAGACAGGTCTACTGGTGAGAATTCTCTCAATATTGGTTTGGCTGATAAAGTTTTTATTTTTCATTTTGGAAGGACAATTTTGTTGTCAAATTGGGTGGTTTTCTCCTTCAACACTTTAAATATTTCACTACCCTCTCTTTTTCCTTGCATGGTTTCTCAAGAGAAATTCAATGTAATTCTTATCTTTGTTCCTCTATAAGAAAGATAATATTTTCTGTGGGCTTTTTCAGGATTTCTCTTTGTCTTTGATTTTCTGCATATGCCTCCATGCACATCTTTTAGTATTTATCCTGCTTAGTGTGCTCTGAGCTTCAAGGACCTCTGATTTGATGGAGGTCATTTGTTATTTGGAAAATCTGTGCCTGTTAATCCTTCAAATATTTCTTCTGCAACATTCTTTCTTCTCCTTATGGTATTCCCATTAAACATGTTATACTTTTGTACAAGTACATAGCTTTTGGATATTCTGTTGGTTTTCTTTTTTATTTTTTTCATTCTCTTTTCTATTTGTTTTTCAGTTTGGGAAGTTTCTATTCTCATATCTTCAAGTTCACTGATTCTTTCTTTGGCAATGTTCAGTTCCCTGATGAGCCATAAAAAGCATTTTTCATTCTTGTTACAGTGTTTTATATTTCAAGCCTTCTTATAAATTTTCTTAGTGTAAATCTCTCTGGTTAAATTTCCCATCTGTTCGTGCATGTTGTCCACTTTTCACATTAGAATCCTTGGCATATTAGTCATACTGGGCTCCATGTCTATGAAGGTCCTAATTGTTAAGGAACCAAGACACTAAGGTAGGCCTAGGCCTATAAGGTCGAAGGGTGATGGGATGGCAGGGAGTCCGGTCTCAGGGAACCACTGATCCAGCACTCTGCTTTCTGAGTTTTCTAAATCAAAAGCTACAAAAGACCCCCAGAGTCCCTGTTACCTGCTTCATCTTGGTATCACACATGGAGCTACTCACATCGAAAACAAACTCCACATTTTTACCAACAGGTTGGAAGGCCTCTGGGTGCAAAGTCATGAATAAAATAGCCGTTGTAAATCTGAGGAAAACAGAACTGAAATCAACATAAACTGTGAAAGCGTCTAAATCAAGTCCTCTCTTATTTTGCTACATAAAACTCTACTCTTTTCCTTCCTAGGCCTTATCACTGCTGCCATTAAACAGGCATTTGTGGAATTGCTTGCTCAATGTCTGTCTCCTCCAGCAGAACTATGTATCTCTGCTGGTCAGACTGCCAGCCCAGGGCCTGCCCCTGAGTGCAGAGAGAATGACTGGCTTGAGGCCAAAGGCTCCAAGGATCAGGATCTCTATAATATGTGAGTTCCTGTCTGTGAGAGCTGGGCTTGTACAGTCTTGAGGGCCCCGAGGGACTATTTGCCTGGGCTCCAGGAACTGTAAATACTGTTTCAACCTCTCTCTATAGAGTGAGTCTGAGGCCCAGCTCCACTGCTGCCAGGGGCTGGGAGTTTGCAGGGCCTCCCTCTCCTCCTTCAGCCTCCTTTCTGCTGTTGCTGGGCAGAGCAGGGAGGGGAGGAGGGAGCAGAGGCTGAGTGAGCAGTTTGTTCAGAAGGGATTGGTTAGACCAGGTGCAGATGCCTTGGGCTATCAGGTATGTGATTGGCTGCTGACCCCCTTCCCCCACTCCATCTCTCTTTCTGCAGAGCCTGGGGCCTGGGACAGTTGAGGGAAAGGGAGAGGGAAGTTGGGAGGGCCCCCAGGACCAGTGGCAGCTCAGCCTAAGGAAGTATAGGCTTGCAGAGGGTCTGTCCTGCCCAGAAGCCTGAAGCAGGCTCTGCCCCAGGATAACCAGCTCATTCTCCTCTCAGACATTCAGGCATTCTCTGATCACAAAGCTAGACACACTATCTCCTCCCCTCTTGGAGGGCAGGACTGGGAGTGGAGAGAAGGAAGGAAGATGGGAGGACATCCTGCTCTTCCCCTCCATGCCAGCCTTTTAATTAATTCACAAGCACAAGTTTAGGCTCTGTCTGCACTTTTCCCTTGCACACTACAGCAGTCCCCCAAGGCCTGAGTCAAACACCCTGAAACTGCCCAAGCAACAGGCAGAGTCTAGCTGTCTTTCCATGTTCTTCCCATACCTGTGTAGGTGAGAGCTTCTGGGAAAATCACATCCCATCTCTCCATGCACCCAGGTTCACTGGTGGTGCCACACCTCACATCTTATAAACCAGCAGCATTACCTCTCACACTCCCTTCAGCTATCATGCCACACTGTTCTCAGGAACCGTCTCCCTTCCCTCCACAGGAGAACACTAAGGGCACCAGGACATGTCCCTTGGACTGCACGCTCCACTCTTGCACAAGGTCCGCATGCCTTTATGCCTCATCCCTCTACTGAAAGACAAAACAATCCTTCCCTGACCCCGTGCATGCCCAGCCTCCAGGACCTAACAGGAGCCTGACTCCTACTGTCCAACCCTACCCATGCACCCGACTGGGTCTTCTTTAGAATTTAAAAACGTTGCTGTCTTTTCCACCCACTAAGACAACCTCCATTCATCCCGATCCCACCCAAACTTCAAACCAGCTCCTTTCTTCCTGGTAGCATGCCGAGGTAACGAACTCACAGCTGTAATGGTCTTCTCATCTCCAGTTTACTCCACTGCCTACTGGAGCCTAGGTCCCACCCTCACCACTGATCCTTCTCTCACCAAAGGCAGCAATGACTAGTTGGTTTGAAAACTCACTGGATGTACTTCAGTTCTCCTCAGACTGCACCTCCCTGATGTAGTTCACAATTGACAATCACTTCTGGTCCTTAGGAGAATCTTGTCCCCTGGGATTCAGAGATGACAAAAGCTCCTTATTCTCCTCCAGGCTCTCAGGCCCATGGGATTCAGTCTCTTTCTTCAGCTCCATGTTCTTCCTGTGTTCCATACGTAGTGTTGCCTAATATTTGTCAGTCGTGGCATGCAAAGAAAATTACATTTGTGTGGCACAGTGGGGGAAGTGGTGGGCATTTAGAACCCTGAACAGCCCGATGTCAGTTGGTGGGGCTGGATATCCCAAGGGTTGTGGAGATCAGTAGCTGCTTGACTGGGAAGCTCTGCTTTAGCAACTGTCATCCTAGATCTGCTCTTATGGCTCTAGACATTCTGCCTGGGTCACCTCCCTAGCTCTTTTGGGTTCAGCCCATGAATCTCCATTGCTGACCCCACAAGTCCTTCTCCAGTCCAATGCTCTTCACTCGTCCCCCTCCACAAATTCATACCCACTCACCACTGGACCCATTCCCTTGGATGGCTGAAGCCTTCAGTGTATGCTGCCCAAACAAATTCATTACCTTCCTCCCATCCCGTCCTTGTGTGTGTGTGTCACTTAGAGGCACCATCGTGCACATGTTCAGTCCACATACAAACCTGAGTGTCACCCTGAATCCTCCTGTGTCCCTCACTCTTCATATCTATTCAGCCACAAGTCCATGCTGGTTTGATCTGCTGGATATGTCTCAGGTCCACCCTTCCTCACTGTCCCAAACTAATAAAGCCCCAAGTTAGGACTTCTTTCCCTCTGGTTTCCCTGCTTCTATTGAGGTCCCTTCCCTCCACACATCTTTGCAGCAGCTGCATGGTCTGGTGTTTCTAAACACAAACCTCATAGCAACACTCCCTCCCATGGCTCGCTCCCTGGGCATGTTCAACATAAATTTTATATTCCTTATCAAGCCCCTGCACCAGTCATGGCCTTCAGGCTCACCTCTGAACATATCCTGAGCCTCAAATTAACACTGCAGGAGCTCCAATCCTCTTGTAGTTCCCTTCACATCCCTGGATTTTTCCAACCTCCATTCTTTGTATCATGCAGCCCTCAGTTTACTAGACTGCCTTTGCCTCTGAGAGCATCCTTCCCAACCTGGCACATGTCTTTGAATTCTTTAAGACCACAGTATGTCTTTACTTCCTCTAGGGAGCACTCTCTGACCTCCTCACCCCTCACAATGGATTCCATCATACTTAAGATTCATTGACAAAGCACTTCTCATCTTGTGTCATTCTTGCATGCCTCTGTTCCACCTGGAGACAGTAAATAAGATCAGTGTGATTCAATTCAGGTTTCCCAACCCAGGCAGTAGTGGGCATAATAGATTAGGTGTTCATGGAGTGAGGGTGTTGGGCTTTGAAAGGCAGGCATACTCAAATAAAATGGTAGGTAGGTGGATTGAAGAGTTCTTGTGTGGCGGATGCAGGAATCAGAGCACACACTGGATGGGAGTATCAGTTCAATTCAGTCGCTCAGTCGTGTCTGACACTTTGCGACCCCATGGACTGCGATATGCCAGGCTTACCTCTCCAACGCCAACTCCTAGAGCTTGCTCAAACTCATGTGCATCAAGCCAGTGGTGCCATTTGACCATCTCATCCTCTGTCATCCCCTTCTCCTCCTGTTTTCAATCTTTCCCAGCATCAGGGTATTTTCCAATGAGTCAGTTCTTCACATCAGGTGGCCAAAGTATTGGAACTTCAGCTTCAGCACCAATATTATTCAGGACTGATTTCCTGTATGATTGACTGATTTGACGTCCTGGCAGTCAAAGGGACTCTCAAGCATCTTCTCCAACAACACAGTTCAAAAGCATCAATTCTTCAGCGCTCAGCTTTCTTTATGGTCCAACTCTCACATCTATACATGACTACTGGAAAATCCATAGCTTTGACTAGACGGACCTTTGTTGGCAAAGTAATATCTCTGCTTTTTAATATGCCGTTTAGGTTGGTGATAGCTTTTCTTCCAAGGAGCAAGCATCTTTTAATTTCGTGGCTGCAGTCACCATCTGCCGTGATTTTGGAGCCCAAGAAAATAAAGTCTGTCACGGTTTCCATTGTTTCCCCATCTATTTGCCATTAAATGATGGGACTGGATTCCATGATCTTAGTTTTGTGAATTTTTTTTTTTTGAATGTTGAGTTTTAAGCCAGCTTTTTCACTCCTCCTTCACTTTCATCAAGAGGCTCTTTAGTTCCTCTTCGCTTTCTGCCATAAGGGTGGTGTCATCTGCGTATCTGAGGTTATTGATATTTCTCCCGGCAATCTTGATTCCAGCTTGTGCTTCATCCAGCCTGGCATTTCACATGATGTAATCTGTATATATGTTAAATAAACAGGGTGACAATGTACAGCCTTGGCATACTCTTTTCCCCATTTGGAACTAGTCCGTTGCTCCATGTCTGGTTCTAACTGTTGCTTCTTGAGCTGCGTACAGATTTCTCAGGAGGCAGCTAAGGCGGCCTGGTATTCCCATCTCTTTAAGGATTTTCCAGTTTGTTGTGATCCACACAGTCAAAGGTTTTGGAGTGGTCAATAAAGCAAAAGTAGATGTTTTTCTGGAGGTCTCTTGCTTTTTCTATCATCCAGGGGATGTTGGCAACTTGATCTCTGGTTCCTCTGCCTTTTCTAAAGGCAGCTTTACATCTGGAAGTTTGAACACCTTTTCCAGCTTGAACATCTGGAAGTTCTCCGTTCACATGCTGTTGAAGCCTCGCTTGCAGAATTTTGAGCATTACATTGCTAGCGTGTGAGATGAGTGCAATTGTGCAGTAGTTTGAGCATTCTTTGGCATTGCCTTTCTTTGGGAATGGAATGAAAACTGATCTTTGCCAGTCCTGAGGCCACTGTTGCGTTTTCCAAGTTTGCTGGCATATTGAGTGCAGCACTTTCACAGCATCATCTTTTAGGATTTGAAATAGCTCAATTGCAATTCCATCACCTCCACTAGCTTTGTTCGTAGTGATGCTTCCTAAGGCCCACTTGACTTCACATTCCAGGATGTCTGGCTCTAGGTGAGTGATCATACCATCGTGATTATCTGGGTCGTGAATATCTTTCTTTTATAGTTCTTCTGTGTATTCTTGCCACCTCTTCTTAATATCATCTCCTTCTGTTAGGTCCATACTGTTTCTGTCCTTTATTGAGCCCATCTTTGCATGAAATGTTCCCTTGGTTTCTCTAATTTCTGGAAGAGATCTCTAGTCTTTCCCATTCCATTGGTTCTGCTATTTCTTTGCATTGATCACTGAGGAAGGCTTTCTTATATCTCCTTGCTCATCTTTGGAACTTTGCATTCAGATGGGTATAGCTTTCCTTTTCTCCTTTGCCTTTAGCTTCTCTTCTTTTCTCAGCTATTTGCAAGGTTTCCTCAGACAACCATTTTGCCTTTTTGCATTTCATTTCCTTGGGGATGGCCTTGATCACTGCCTCTTGTAAAATGCCATGAACCTCTGTCCATAGTTCTTCAGGCACTGTGTCTATCAGATCTAATCCCTTGAATCTGTTTGTCACTTCCACTGTATAATCGTAAGGGATTTGATTTAGGCCATACATGAATGGTCTAGTGGTTCTTCCTACTTTTATCGATTTATGTCTGAATTGTGCAATAAGGAGTTCATGATCTGAGCCATAGTCAACCTGTGGTCCTCTCTTTGCTGACTCTATGAGGAGTATCAGTTGTACTCTAATGCCTGGTTGCATCTGTCCTATCCACAACTTTACTCGAGGCAATGCTGGGAGGACTAAAGAATGAAAAAGCAGACAAACACCTCAATTTACACACATATGCATGTACACACACACACACACACACACGCACACACACGCACACCCCAGAATACCATGTTACGGCTCTGGTGCTTTCTACTAGCATGACACCCTCAGTTCCTATTCTGAGAGGGCAAATTCTCTTTTTTTCCCCTACATAACAGGCTTCTGTCACACTTCTATGCCTCTGCACATGCTATTCCCCTCTCTCCGCATGTCATTCCCTTCACCCTGTCAGCCCAGGCCAAGGTAAACTCTGGTTAGTTTTCCTATGCTGACCTAAAGGCCAGCTTCAGCAGGAAGACTCCCGTGAAACCCTCCTCAGCAGTATCCATACATAACCCATTACAGGTTTATACACAGCACTTAGCACCTTTTATGATGGCTCCAACTCTATGTATCTGGCTACCTCAGGATGGGACATTCCAAAGAGAGACTAGGGGCTGCATCCAATTTACCCTGATTTCCCAGAGTCAGTGCAGGCAGGATGCGGCTAGAGGTGGTTTCCTGCTTGGTGGAGGTGAGTCCACATATGAATGAATGAATGAGGAAATGTATGAGGAGAGGTGTAACCAAAGCACTATATTAGCCCAGAATAGAGAGAGGAATTGTAAGTGAGGTGGGGTCACCATGGAAGTGGCCCTGAAGCACGATCTTCAAGGATGAGGAGGACACTCACCAGTGGAGAAGGGAAGGGGAAGACATTCCCAAGGTGGCAGATAGTTGGAGCACATCCTCAGGCACAGATGTTTGGCAGGTTCAGGTGCTTTGGGACAATGGTGTGTGGTGTGTCATGGTGTGGGGCAGCTGAAGGATGGTTTGTGTGCTGGAGGCAGTGAGAGGTGCTGTGGAACAAGCAGGCTGGGACCAGACATCTCAGGCTGCCACACAATTGTTGTCAAGACAAGGGTCCCGGATCAGCCTCTACTCCTCTGGAAGAGGATGGGACCTCGGCATTGTTTTTGTGAGTGCGTGAGCTCAGAATTTAAGGGCTCCCAGTTTAGGCAAATGGCTCAAGTGAGGCTAAAAGGCTTTTTAAAATGTAGAGACATCCAGAAAGCCCAAGAGAACACGAGAGTATCAGAGCTGTAGAAAGTATGAGAGACTAATCACTGGCCAATATTTCCCTTCCTAAAAGGACTGGTTAGGAGTGGACTATGGCTTGCTTCACTTAGGAGTGTGTTTACCTGGAGTTCAGTTCAGTTTCTTGAATTCAAGTTCCAGGTCTCTAAGCCTTTGGGGCACATGTGCCTCCCCGCTGCGAAGTCATGTGTTGCTACACACCATCTTGTCCGTGTGCACTAGTCCTCACTGATCCCCAGGGAGAAACAAACAAGTACCTCGTGGAGGCCAGCGCCTTGTTTCCCAGGACTGCCTGACTCCTGAGCCCACTTTCCATTCTGCTGGCCCTCTCACGTGCACGTCTCCTGTGATATCCTCCAATGCTACATCATACTGGACCACAACGTTGGCCATCATCCCTGAGCTGGAGAAGGCAGACTTGTCTTGCAGTGTTGGACAGAAGGTAATTCGGACACAGGTCTCTCCCCTCTCAATCCTGGTGGATGGGAGCGAGTCAGCCTCACCTGCATGGGTGGTGGTATGAAGAGTTCACCAGGCAGAAAGCCAAGTAAGGGGACATCAAAAGGGGCAATATCTAGGGAGGGTGAGAAGTGAGCTCTGCACCACCTGCTGCTCCTTTTGCCTGCAACGCCCCCACCCCACCTGCCCAAATACCACATGCTTCTCCCAAACCTATAATCAGCTCCCTCTACGCTGCCTCTTCCAAGCAAGCCCAGCCTGACAGACCCAGCCCCCACTCAGCTCCCAGGCTCTGGCAGTCTGGCTATCACTCACAACTTCATCCTGGCTCATTTGCCATCCATCCTGGAGCCCAGGCTCTGGAGGAGTGTCATGTCCTCATGAGCCTGGATCTCCTCCCGGAGAGACCCTGGGGTGTGCGTTGCAGAGAGAGACAGATACACAGACAGGGCCTCTGTCTCCCCCAACACCCCTTACTGCTGTGGGAACTTACAGTCTAGCAAAGTTCTCTTCTAGATAGAATTTCATGTGTTTTCTTCCCCCCTCTGCCTTTTGACTCTCACAGAATCACGTGTGTGAAGAAGCCGTTAGCCACCTCGTGAAATCACAGATGTAATTTCTGGTCCGGATTTTGCTGAGCGGCCACAAGATGCAACTCCTCTGGAATTCAGTGCAAGACAAATGTCCATTTAGAATGCTCTGTGCCTTGCTTCCGCCCCCCCTGCCCCTCGCCCCCCCCCTCGCCGCGATAACGTGAAAACTAGGGAATTCTGCCTCCCACCCCCTTCCTGCACAGGCTGTCAGAAAGCTTTAGGGGCAAGAGCTGAGCCGCCCATACTCTCTAGGCGCCTGCTTACAATACATTCCCTTGCTTCGCATTCCTTTCAGAGGTCTTTGTTCTGTTGGATCTCCACAGGATTGCTCTTCCGCGCTCTGTTTTAACCCTTATAGAGAAGGAGTGTGCAGGAGGCAGCTGCATTTATGGCTTAGGGTTTAAAAAGAGTGCAGGTCCCAAGGACTCAATTGCTGCTGTGGCCCTGACATATTGCACACTCTCTACACCTCAGACTCCTCATCTGTAGCCTGGGAAGGATAATAGCTCCTCTTTCATAAATAAAGTTGGTGCAAATTCAGTGAGATCATTTATGTAAAGCATTTGGAACCATACTTGGATCTTAGTAAGTGCTTGATAATGCTAAGGATTACAATTATCATCAGTTCTTCATTACTGGGTACCAGTGATTTGTGGGGAGGAATTTTCTCAAATTCTCACAGTGGTCCTGGGCCATAGATTGTGCATGCTCATTGCGCAGATGGGAAAAGTGAAGGAGAGCCAGTGAGCGATTTGCCTGCTGCCTCACCTTCACAGAAGGTCAAAGCTGGGATTTGAACCCCGGTCTGTGTCTGTGTCTCCCCGCTCCGCATTCCATGCTGTCTGTCTGGGTGAGCAGGGTCAAATTAGGTAGGACCTTCGAAGCGAAACAGTTTAGTGAGAGTGGCCACATAACATGGATGATTTCTCTGTGCCTGTCCACTCGTCCCTCAGAGGAGGCCTCTAGCCCAGATCACTGGTTCTCCAATATGATTGGACATCAAGCTCACTCACAAATGGGTGATAAAGATAGATTCCTGGGCCCCTCCCAACCTGCTCATGCAGACTCCAGGAGGGTGAGGCCCAGGAATCCATATTTGGACAGCTCATATAGCGATTCTGCTGTAGCCAGTGTGGCCTTCAAATGCCTCAAGATGAAGTTTGAAGCAAGGCTGGCAGTCTCAGTGTTTCTCTGGCCTATAGGACTTGAGATATCCTTTGGGGCAGCCTGTCCTTCACACTGTCATCCCATTGCCTCCCATTCTCAGTCGTAATTCTGGAGGAAAGTAAGTGTGCGTTCTGAATCTCCTAGCATTGTTAATATATCATTTCATGGAGCCAATCCAGCAACTCCTTCCCTACTTTTTACAATTTTGGAGGGAAATCACTAGTGTGGGATATATGGCACTTAATGATTTCACACAGTTGGTTCAGATGAGACCAAGTTTGTAACCAAACTGTCTTCAACTTCAAACATGCCCTCTACTCCTTGAATGGGAAAGGAACCTAGGATAGAAGTAGTATCAGAGGTAAGCAGATGGAAAAGGGGCAGGTTCCTTTTCAGGAAAGGCCTCTATTATGGTTGACCTATAGTGCTGCCCCCACACTTGTGTGGTGTTGGTGCACATGCAAGTTGTCCTCAGAGGTGATACATGAACATATCCAATGCTTGTCTTTTCCAGCACTGTAACCTCTGCACTCAGCCTTTTCACCAATTGGCCAGACCTCAAGCTCAACACCAGCTGGTACTGGTCCAGAGAATGGATCTCATGAACGTGAGTGGAGCTGTTAGATGATCTAGATTTTCCGACCCCCTCTCTGGCTCCAGCAGAACTGACCAGACTTCTAGTTCAACTAAGTCCCTCGCCCACAGTGAGTATTTACTTACTTTTAAAACTGTCTTTCTCTCTCATTCACCCCTTTAAATATTCTGCCTAAGAAATTTTATTACAGGCAATTTACCCAGAGCAAAACTATGTTAGTGACAATCTGAATGTACAATAAAACAATAAAAGGCTAATGATTTGCTTTACAAAATGAGGTTTCAATTTATACACAATACCTCTTTTTAAAAAATTAAATTATTTATTTATTTTACTTTACAACATTGTATTGGTGTTGCCATACATTGACTTGAATCTGCCATGGGTGTACATGTGTTCCCCATCCTGAACCCCCCTCCCAACTCCCTCCCCATCCTATCCCTCTAGGGCATCCCAATGCACCAGCCCCGAGCATCCTGTATCATGCGTCGAACCTGGACTGGTGATTTGTTTCACATATGATAATTTACATGTTTCAGTGACATTCTCCCATATCATCCTGCCCTCGCCCTCTCCCTCTCCCACAGAGTTCAAAAGACTGTTTAATACATCTGTGTCTCTCTTGCTGTCTCACATACAGGGTTATCATTACCATCTTTCAAAATTCCATATATATGCATTAGTATACTGTATTGGTGTTTTTCTTTCTGGCTTACTTCACTCTGTATAATAGGCTCCAGTTTCACCCACCTCATTAGAACTGATTCAAATGTATTATTTTTAATGGCTGAGTAATATTCCATATGCAATACCTCTTGCTCTTCAAATAACTCCTCACACTCATCCCTCCCCCATGCTTTAGATTAAACTTATTTATATGGCATTGATTCCTCAGTATTCAATAGCCAAACCTATTCTGTCCTTGGTTAAGCTCTTTCGGAGGCTGAGAGGAAACCCTGAAGGAAGACAATAGATTTCTGCCAGCAGAATAGAACTCAGTTAGAAAACAGGATTTGACTTAGAGAAATCTCACTTGAGCATAACTTTACTGGAAGATGCCAATTCTTAAATAAGCCATATCCTGCTGGCGGGAGGAAGGTGGAAGTGGGGAAAAAACACCCATTTAATGAACACTTACTGTCTTATAGGTTTTGATATTCATTAACTCACATCATCTTCATGTAATCCTGTGAAGTAGAGATCCTTGTCCCCACTTTACAGAGGCAGAGATTGAGGCCAAGTGAGACCGTGTGTAAGCCCCTGATCACACATCTAAGATGAACTTGTCATGTTTCAGACTGAATGGAGCCCTACCTGATGCCTACATGAGCAGCTATTTTTCCTTGCTGATGGGCTTCTTCATAGATTTTCTTTACCTGGTCCTTCTTTTCGACTTCTGCAATGTAGACTTTATTGTTGATGGTCCCAATGGAGCAGAAAAGAGGAAGGACAGACAGAAACAAAGGAAAAAAGAGATGGTCAGAGACATAAAGAGAGATACACAAAGAAGGCAGAGGAGGAAGATGGGGAGTGGGGAGAGAAAAAGAGCAAAATAAAACCATGAAGCCAGAGTAGGAGAGGAGAGGAGAGGCCTGGGAGATAAAACCAGGTGAAGCAGTTATCCTTATCTCCATTTGTCAGGTGGGGAAATAGAGACCACACAGTTGGTATGTGGTGGAATTGGTTTTAGGACTTTATGTTTTCCAAAGTGTTGAATGAATTTCGCTGTTTTGGCACATAAAATAATTTTAGGTGGGCTACAACTGAACATTTTTGTTTTAGTTGCCATATATTTACTATAATGTGTATTAAAAATATAACTAGCATGTTGAACACATGAGATCATAGATATTGTTGCTTAGAATAAGCCTAACAAGTAATATTAAGAAGTGTATCTATTTAAAGAAACTGTATTAAGTAAATAATACAGTGGGTAGCACAGGCTGTAAAAATTGTGAAAACGGAATGCAAATTACTGCAAAGGCATCTAAGTTTGACCTTGACTTTAGGGGGCTTGACCTTGACCTTAGGGGGCTCAGAGACTGGTAAGATACTCAGACTTGTTTCACCCACATTTTTCCTGTTGCTCTAAGGAAGGTAGTGAAATATAATGGAGTTCAAAGAAGGGAAGGAGTACCTTAGCCCAAGTCTTCCAGAAAAGGTCCTAGAGGAGACAGCCTTGGTTGTTTGGGAGGTCAAATCAAGGAAGATTTGGACAGATGGCAACTTTTCAGTCTCCTTTATTGGCTCCTTCTCTTCTTGAGTCTAAGTCTTTGGGACACTTTGAGGTGCTGTTGTAGACCTCCCCTTCCTCTCCTCTATTCTTTCTCCAGTCACTCTGTAGGTGAGGTCATCTAGTCCCATGGCTTTAAATATCATTTGTACACAGATGACTCCCAAATCTGTATCTCTAGTATGGACCTTTCTTCTGAAATCCAGACCTATATACTGTTTATTTTACATTTCACTAGCATTTCCAATAAGCACCTAAAGCTTAAGATATCCCAAACTGAGTTCCTTGTATCTCCCCTATCTCCCAATTCCACTCCTCCCCTGGTTTTCCTTATCTCAGGAAATAGTTGTTCCACTGAAAATCTTAGAGTCATGCTTGACTCCCTTCTTCCTCTCATGCTCCACTCCTAATCCATCAGGGAATTTTGGCCCTATCTTTAGATACATCAACAATCTACTTCTCACTACTCTCACAGTTACTACTCTAGTTTAAACTACCAACATTTCTTGTTTTGTTGTTGTTGTTTAGTTGCTAAGTCGTATCCAAATCTTTTGTGACCCCATGGACTGTAGCTTGCCAGGCTCCTCTGTCCATGAGATTTCCCAGGCAAGAATACTTGCGTGTGTGCTCAGTCACTAATACTGGAGTGGGTTGCCATTTCCTCCTCCAGGGATCATCTAGACCCAGAGATGGAACCCACATCTCCTGCAGTGCAGGTGGATTCTTTACCTCTGAGCCACCAGGGAAGCCCTTTCTTGCTTGGATAAATGTAGTATTTATACTAACTGGCCTCCCTCTTTAAAGTCTTGCTGCCTTATTATCTGTTCTCTTCACAGCAATTAGACAGATCCTATTAAATCTTAAGTCAGGCCATGTCCCTTCTTTGTTCAAAACTCTCTGTGGCTCTTGTCTCAACTCAGAGTAAAAGCCAAAGTCCTCTCAGGACCTCCATGGCCCTATGCTTTCTGGCTTACTGTCACCTCCATATCTCTATCTCTTCCTACTCTTCCCATTTTCATTCCTCTTTAGCCACAAAGGCCTCCTTGCTGTTTCTTGAAATTTTTTTCAGCACACTCCTGTTTAAAAGCCTTTGCTTGGAACACTCTTCCTCTAGATATTCACAAATCTTATACTCTTTCTTGTTTTATGTCTTTGTTCAAATGTCATTTCCTCAGAGAGACATCCTTGATCACTAAAACAGCATCTTTCCTCTCTTTATCTCCCTTGCTCTACTTTCTATTTCTTTGTAGCACTTCTCATTCACAAACTGACATATATTTTTTTGCTTATTTTTCCCTTATCTGTTTTCTCTACTGGACTGTAAGCTCCTTGAGGACAAGGATTTTGTCTGTCTTAATTGCTGTATCCCCAGTGCCTGAAATGCTGCCTGGCATATAGAAGGCATTCAACAATTATCTCTGGAATGGGCATTCCCCACAGACAGCAAGAAAATACAGGGATCATGTTTTAGGGAATAAAAAGTTGTTAGATTTGGATGGAGCAGAGAGGTAGGAAAAGAAGTTATGGAGAGAAGTCTGGAGTGGTTGGGTAGGCTTAGATAATAAAGAGCTTTGAACACCAGAATCAATGAGCTCATATGGCAGTGATGACTTGATATGGAGAATGGGAGTCCTAGATAAATCTTGAAGTGGGGATGGGTCAGACCTGGTTTTTGAGGAGTGATAGATAGTTCAGTGTCTTAAAAAATATTACTGTAATTCTGTAAGAGGCATGAACAACAGCCTCTATTTTACAAATGGAGAAACTAATGCACACATACCAGGAAGTGGTTGGGGTGGAATGAACTTATTTGGCCAAAGCAGCAGTTTCTAGGAACACTTGAGGAGCATTTGCAACCTGCAGAAGAGACCACTCAGGCAGGAAGTGTTTCTAGACAGCTGAAACAGACTATTGCTGTGGCTAGGCTCATGCGGGGGTGGGCTGAGCTGGCATTGCCCCAAGGCCTCCTGGTGGATTGTGGGGGTGTAGGGTGGAGCTAGTCAGGCAGCAGCACACTGGAACCTCTGTGTGTGTGCTGCCTCCAGCAAGCATACTTTCCATGCAGTCTGCCCAAGAGCATTTCCTCCAGCCTGCTTTGCTTAATTAACAAAAATATTTTGGAGTTTTTTTGTTTTTATTTTTCTAGTAGAGCAAAAATGCACATTCTGTCTGACTTCTTGGCTCTTGCATCATTTGATCAGCAACCTCCCTGGTTAGTCCTCATATGCCAAACCCATGCCATCTTTTTTGCCTATGATTTTCCTGAATTATCCATGTACAGTGATCCCGGTTCCTTCCAATCTTACCTATTTGGAAATCATGCTTCCAGGAAGCCCTCTTTAATACCTCAGCTCTTTTCCCATAAACTCCCTAGGCAGGTGCACACTGCCTACCTCCTCCAACCTTTCCTCTCTTTAGGGGAGTGCCATCTGTCCACCAAGGCCAGGAGGTTCCTGATGACAAAACTCAAGCCCTAGGGCTGCTGTTGATAGAGGCTTATAGATTCTTTATGCACAAAGCCCACCTCTCATGAGGGGGTCTGAGCAAAGGCCAAATCTATGGCTGTGCTGAACTCACTCATCTGCTAAATCTGAGACAAGCCAGGAGCCATTTTCTAATTCATATTAAGGTATTTTATAAGCCAGTGAGGCCTCAGTAAGCTTCTTATTTGCCCCTCCTCTCACATTTACCATCTCAAAGAAGGCACTGTCATCTACCAGGTCAGACAAGCTGGAATCAGGTGGGCACCCTCTATGTTTACTTACTCACTCCCCACATGTATGCACCAGGTTGTTTCTCCCTCTTTATGATTTCTCAAATCCCACCTCACTGCACTGCTTTAGCCCTCAGCAGCTCTTATGTGGATGTTGTTCCGAGCTCCTTATATTTTTGTATGCTTCAAGATAAATCTATTTGCTGAGTAGTATATTTATAGATGATATAAATTAATAAATAATATATACTTGGGAAGTACATGGTCAAGTTTTTTCTGATGGGTCTGCAAACAGATAAGATGGTTTGGAGACCATCAAGTAAGTGCCAGGGACTCGGCTGCCCTCTACCACATAGTTCTTCCTTACCTCTCCAGTCTCATTTTTGACTACGCTCTACCACTGCTTGTGCCCTACACTCCAGTGACACTGAAGGCCTTCCAGATCCCCTAATGAGGAAACATTTGTTCCCGTGATCCTTTCGCCTGGATTCCCCAGCCCTGCCCTCACCCTGTTTTCCTGATGACAGCTCATGTTTCAAAACTCAGTTGAGGTGTCATTTTTGTCATTGGTATGGGTCAGGGAAACTGACCATTGTCTCCTGGTTGGCCTCACCATTCCTACTATTCCACATTCTTGCTTCTCTTTCTTCCCAGCATACTTTATTAAAATTATCTATTTTCATTTTTATTTCCCCCATTAGATTGTGAACTCTTTGGAAGTAGGACCACTGCAATTAATCTTCCTCTTTCCATAATACCAAGCCCAGTGTAAGTCACATAGTCAGCCTCAAGAAGTTTTTGGTTCAAAAAATAATCAAACAAATATTATCAATGACATATTATCTGCCTGCCACTAATTTTAGCATATATTTTCTTGTGTATTAGTTAATTTAATCCTCGCAAGTGGGTTCAATCTTATCCCCATTTTATGGATATGTAAAATTAGATGCTGATAAGTGACATCACTTGTCCTGAGTTTCATAGCTGGCAGAACCAGGATTCAAACTCAAGAGTGCATGCTCTTTATCACTACGTTTGCTGAAAGAATGAACAAAAGAATGAATAAATGTTTGCACATATGAATAAAACAGTGATTTTGGAAGCAGATTTACATGGTAAAATTGGAGATAAAAGCAAAGTGAGGCAGATCCAGGTCAAAGATGGCTTCACGGGCCTCGGCACTGGGCCTGAACAGAGGTGACCAAGCTGTGGGCATAGTGGGAAACCATGGTAGAATGCATGGAGTAGCTTTTCATCAATAGCGGAGGGAAAACAGGAAGCTGGGTTAGACAGACTCTATCCTTGGCCCAGGGCTCCTGGACAAGACTGAAGGTACAGGTTTAGAAACTGAGGCCCAGAGAAGAGAGAAAACACACTCTGTCATTCATTTTGTGGACCTGCCTAATATTTGAGTGAGCTTTAAGAAGTCTCAGAACTGAAGACTCACAGAAGATCACAAATCAAGGGACAAGTTCTTCTCCAACTGTAATGTGCACATGAATTTCTTGTATCTTTTTATTTTATTTTATTTTCATTTATTTTTATTAGTTGGAGGCTAATTACTTCACAACATTGCAGTGGGTTTTGTCATACATTGACATGAATCAGCCATGGATTTACATGTATTCCCCATCCCGATCCCCCCTCCCACCTCCCTCTCTACCCAATCCCTCTGAGTCTTCCCAGTGCACCAGGCCCGAGCACTTGTCTCATGCATCCAACCTGGGCTGGTGATCTATTTCACTATAGATAATATACATGTTTCAATGCTGTTCTCTTGAAACATCCCACCCTCGCCTTCTCCCACAGAGTCCAAAAGTCTGTTCTGTACATCTGTGTCTCTTTTTCTGTTTTGCGTATAGGGTTATCATTACCATCTTTCTAAATTCCATATATATGTGTTAGTATGCTGTAATGTTCTTTATCTTTCTAGCTTACTTCACTCTGTATAATAGGCTCCAGTTTCATCCATCTCATTAGAGCTGATTCAAATATATTCTTTTTAATGGCTGAGTAATATTCCATGGTGTATATGTACCACAGCTTCCTTATCCATTCGTCTGCTGATGGACATATAGGTTGCTTCCATGTCCTGGTTATTATAAACAGTGCTGCGATGAACATTGGGGTGCACGTGTCTCTTTCAGATCTGGTTTCCTCGGTGTGTATGCCCAGAAGTGGGATTGCTAGGTCATATGGCAGTTCTATTTCCAGGTTTTTAAGGAATCTCCATACTGTTCTCCATAGTGGCTGTACTAGTTTGCATTCCCACCAACAGTGTAAGAGGGTTCCCTTTTCTCCACACCCTCTCCAGCATTTATTGCTTGTAGACTTTTGGATAGCAGCCATCCTGACTGGCATGTAATGGTACCTCATTGTGGTTTTGATTTGCATTTCTCTGATAATGAGTGATGTTGAGCATCTTTTCATGTGTTTGTTAGCCATCTGTATGTCTTCTTTGGAGAAATGTCTGTTTAGTTCTTTGGCCCATTTTTTGATTGGGTCATTTATTTTTCTGGAATTGAGCTGCAGGAGTTGCTTGTATATTTTTGAGATTAGTCCTTTGTTGCTTCGTTTGCTATTATTTTCTCCCAATCTGAGGGCTGTCTTTTCACCTTGCTTATAGTTTCCTTTGTTGTGCAAAATCTTGTATCTTTTTAAAATGCAGATTCTGATTTAGCCAGTCTAGAGTGAAGACTGAGATTTTGACTTTGTAACAAACTCCCAGGTGATGTTGATGCTCCTTCTCCATGAATTTTACTTTGAGTAGCAAGGCTTTAGAATATAACATAGTGGCTGTCATTCATTGAGCTCTACTCTATACAAGACACTGATATACATGTCTATCTCTGTATCACCAAATCTATTCTCCCTTTTTTAAAGTTTTCCCTTGTGGCTCAGATGGTAAAGAATCTGCCTGCAATGCAGGAGACCCTCAATCTCTGATTCGGGAAGATCCCCAGGAGAAGAAAATGGCAACCTATTCCAGCATTCTTGTCTGGGAAATCTCATGGACAGAGGAGCCTGGCAAGCTACTGTTCATGGGGTAGCAAAGAGTCGGACACAACTGAGCAACTAACACTTCCTTTCTCAATTCCCTTTTTTGGAACTCAGGTGTAAAGAATTGCACCTGGGTACTTCCCTGGCTGTCCAATAGTTAAGACTCTGCACTTCCACTGCAGGGGTGCAGGTTCTATTCCTGGTTAGAAAACTAATGTCTTGCATGTTGCATTGTTGTTGTTCAGTCACTCAGTCGTGTCCAAATTTTTGCTACTCAATGGACTGCAGCACACCAGGCTTCCATGTCCTTCACTATCTCCCAGAGTTTGCTCAAACTCATGTCCATTGAGTCGATGATGTCATCCAACCATCTCAACCTCTGTCACCCCCTTCTCCTCCTACCCTCAATCTTTCCCAACATCAGGGGCTTTTCCAAATGAGTCAGCTCTTCACATCAGGTGGCTAAAGTATTGGAGCTTCAGCTTCAGCATCAGTTCTTCTAATGAACATTCAGGGTTGATTTCCTTTAGGATTGACTGCTTTCATCTCCTTGCTGTCCAAGGGAATTTCAAGAGTCTTCTTCAGCACCACAGTTTGAAAGCATCAATTCTTTGGTTCTTAGTTTTCTTTATGGTCCAACTCTCACATCTGTACATTACTGGAAAAACCATAGCTTTGACTAGATGGACTTTTATTGGTAAAGTGATGTTTCTGCTTTTTAATATGCTGTCTAGGTTTGTCATAGCTTTTCTTCCAAGGAGGAAGCATCTTTTAATATCATGGCTGCAGTCTCTGTCCACAGTGATTTTGGAGCCCATGAAAATAAAGTCTGTCACTGGTTCCATTTTTTTCCCCATCTATTTGCTATGAAGTGATGGGGCTGGATGCATGATCTTAGTTTTTTGAATGTTGAACTTTAAGCCAGCATTTTCACTCTCCGCGTACACCTTCATCAGGTGGTTCTTTTGTTACTCCTCACTTTATGCCATTAGGATGTCCTCTACATATCTGAGGTTGCTGATATTTCTCTGGCAATCTTGATTCCAGCTTGTGCTTCATCCAGCCTGGCATTTCGCATGACGTACTCTGCACAGAAGTTCAATCTGCAAATAAGTCTGTAGCAAGGCTTGGCCAAAAGAGAGAGAGAAAAAAAAGAGTTGCACCTGATAAGTGCAATCAGGCACTAAAAGCAAGATAAGCATTTGGCACCCATGATCTTACTTAAGCCTCATCTTGGCTCTGTGGGCTACATAATATTTTTGTTCATATTGTACGGATATGTTAACTGGACCCAGCACCTGAGGTCACACAGTAAGTAACATATCGATCTCATTCCTCACCTTTTCTGAAGCTGTGATCCCTCCGTCTACCCACATATCTAGTTCATTCTCAGTGTGGGGCAGTGGGAAGTGAGGGCATTTGTGACCAGATGGACCTAGAATCAAATTCAGGTTTTGCCACTTCCTGTACTTAATCTCAGAAACTGAGCCTCAGTTTCCTCTCTATGTGACAGGGATAATAGTAGAAATTAGCTCACAAGGAAGCTGTAAGGACTCAATTAAATAACAACGCTAAAATCCCTGATACAGCAACTGACATGTGCTCAGAAAATAGTTAACTCTTCCCTCTGGCCCTAGATTCCTAGGACTGAAAAAGCAGACTAAATAACCATCCCCTCTTGCCCTCAAAGAGTTAATTTCCTTGAAAATCCAAGAGCTCTGTTCCATCACCCCAGAACCAACCTTTGTGCTTGATGAGGAGGGCCCAGAAGGACCTGGTATATCAGTTCCAGGAGAACGGTCAACAAAAAGCTGATGTGGATGAAGCATCTCCACTTAGACATGATGATATCTCTGGCCTGGTGTTGTTGTTCATGTTCAGAAGGTTTGAGCCCAATCTCCAAACTTGTGCTCTTTAAAATCTCCAGGTATCCCTTCTCTTGAGAAGGAGGGACTATCCTGTAGGGTGAGGAAGGCTCTGAATGTGGCATTGAATACACATAAGCCAGGATTGTCCAAGAGCTGGGGTTGGCATCTTGCCTGGAGAGGGGCCAGTTCCATGTCTCCCTTTTCCCCGTCATCTAGCTGTAAAATGAATGGAAACTAAACATACTAGAGTTCTGGGGTTGTCTGTTTGCTGGGTTGACTCAGGGTGGGATTTTTCTTTCCTATAAACATCCACAGGAGCCCAGTAACTGAGGCCACAGAAAGGTCACTTAGCACAGATCATCTTAAAAGGTAGCAGATATGAGAAAGGGGTTGGTGGGGCAAGGCCCCAATCCTGGTCCTTTCTGACACAGATTTTAGCCTTGAGACAGGAAGGACTTATGGTCCCATAATAATTAAGACTCTCATAGACATGAAACTTACAATGTGCAGAATAGTCAGAGGCCAAGACAGTCTAGAGCAGGGCTGAGAAAATAAGATAATGGTTCAAAATAGAACTGCTGGACTCAGACCATCTGGGTTTGAGTCTTGATTCTGCTACTTACTGATAGTGTAATATTGAGAAATGTAATTAATTGCTCCATACCCTCAGTTTCCTTACCTATACGATGAGAAGAATAATAGCACCTACTTCATAAAGTTGTTATGAAGATTAACTAAGGTTGTACTTTCAGAATGCTTGACACACAGTAAGTGTTCAGTGAACATTAGCTTCTAGGACTAGAGAGGGATGAAACCTGATTGAGCTCAAAAATATGGGAAACTCCCTCCAGAGACCTAGGTTAGGGAGGGGTGTGGAGATGCTGAGTTGATTGGCATCAGTTTGTCTGTGGGAACCCAGAGGTGCTCTGGACTGTGTCTGTAGGAACTGTGGAGGACAAGAGTGAGAAGTGGAGCCTAGAAAGAAAATTACTCGAAGATTTGCACACATGACATCAGCATCAGTCAGAACCCCTATATCTCTGCCCTTTCCACCCACATAGAGAACATGTAGCTCCAGCACTTACCTTCAGGCAAAATCTCTAATGACATTTTATAAACTGCATAGGGAACATTCAGACTTCTACTATGGTACTTGGTACCACAGAACAAAGCCTCCTCATTCTTGTATTTGGGTGATCCATGGCCTGATAATTGCCACCTCTCCCAAGTCCACAAGAGGTTTCCTGTCAGAATTCCCTCATGGGAGAGAGCCCTAGCTAGAATACAGTCTTGCTTATATAACAGCTAGCTACCAGTCCTTTTCCCTTAATTGGGATGGATAACCAGGGGTCCTCAGGCAAATTAAGGGAACCTGCAGCATGAAAGCAAAAGACTGAAGTAAGCAAATAGAACAACTGACCCCAGAGAAATTTGGAAATTTTGGAAAGAAAAGAGAATTTCATAAAAGAAATGATCTTCAGCAAAATTCAAGAGGGTAAAACAGGAATAAAATAAGAACGAAATGCCACAGAACAGGAACAATCAGACAAAAGAAAGACTCAGGAGTGGAAATAAGTTGCTGAAATTAAAAGGAAAGCAACAGAAGGAGTGGGAAATAAAATTAAGGAAATTTCCCAGGATTTAGGGCAAAAAGACACAAAGAAACACAATGTACAAGAGAAAATTTAAGAGATGAAGATGAATCCAGCAGGTTCAGCATCTGAATAACAGGAATTTTAGCCAGAGGAAACAGAAAAAATGAAGGACAATTTGTCAAAAACATATTAGAAGTTAATTTTCCAAAGCTGAAGAAGGATCTCCAGAATAGGTCCCCAGAAAAATGAGCCCAGGAAACAGTGGATCCAACCCAAGCAGTTACTGCTACAGCCTCCTCACAGGTCTTCAAGTTTCCTATTTTGTCATCACCCCCACCTCGCCCCACCCACTTTACCAGTATATCTGCACAACAGCCAGAGGGAACCTTTAAAATCTCAAGTCAGATATTCTCCCACCTCGGCTCAAAACCCTCCTGTGGATCCCACTGTGCCTTTCATGGGGGCGGGGGCCTGGGGGCGGCGTGCTATAAGAGTAGACCCTCATTACCTATCTGGCCTCATTTTCTGTTACTTCCCTCTTTGCCTTCCTCCACCTGTCTAGCAACACTGACTTTTATATTCTTCAAAAAATGACAAGCATGACCCAATCAAAAAATGGGCCAAAGAACTAAACAGACATTTCTCCAAAAAAGACATACAGATGGCTAACAAACACATGAAAAGATGCTCAACATCACTCATCATCAGAGAAATGCAAATCAAAACCACAATGAGGTACCATTACTCGCCAGTCAGAATGGCTGCTATCCAAAAGTCTACAAGCAATAAATGCTGGAGAGGGTGTGGAGAAAAGGGAACCCTCTTACAGTGTTGGTGGGAATGCAAACTAGTACAGCCACTATGGAGAACAGTGTGGAGATTTCTTAAAAAACTGGAAATAGAACTGCCATATGACCCAGCAATACCACTCCTGGGCATACACAGTGAGGAAACCAGATCTGAAAGAGACACGTGCACCCCAATGTTCATCGCAGCACTGTTTATAATAGCCAGGACATGGAAGCAACCTAGATGCCCATCAGCAGACGAATGGATAAGAAAGCTGTGGTACCTATACACTGTGGAATATTACTCAGCCATTAAAAAGAATACATTTGAATCAGCTCTAATGAGATGGATGAAACTGGAGCCTATTATACAGAGTGAAGTAAGCCAGAAGGATAAAGACCAATACAGTATACTAATGCATATATATGAAATTTAGAAAGATGGTAATGATAACCCTATATGCAAGACAGAAAAAGAGACACAGATGTACAGAACAGACTTTTGGACTCTGTGGGAGAAGGCGAGGATGGGGTGATCTGAGAGAATAGCATTGAAACATGTACATTATCAAGTGTGAAACAGATCGCCAGTCCAGGTTGGATGCATGAGACAAGTGCTCAGGGCTGGTGCACTGGGATGACCCAGAGGGATGGGATGGGGAGGGAGGTGGGAGGGGGGTTCAGGATGGGGAACACATGTAAATCCATGGCTGATTCATGTCAATGTATGGCAAAAACCACTACAATATTGTAAAGTAATTAACCTCCAACTAATAAAAATAAATGGAAAAAAAAAAAAGACAAGCAGGAGACAATGCTAGGCACAGTCCTGCTCTAGGGCCTTTGCATTGACTGTTCTTTCTATTTGGAATGTTCTTTCCCCAGGTATCCACTTGGCTAGCTCTCTCACTTCATGCAAGTTTTTGTTCATGGGCTAACTTTTCAGTAATCTTTCCCTGACCAACCTATTTAAAATTGTGATAACCTCCCACTCTCACTGGCATTCCCTGTCCTTTTTTCCCTGATTTTTTCCCCCATGGCACTAGTAAAACTTAAACTTGTTATATATTTTACTTATTTATTTGATCATTTTCTTTCTTCCTCACTAGAATATTACTCCATGGGGACAAGGATGTCTGTCTATTTCACTGCTGTATCCTCAGATTCTAGAACAGTGCCTGGCACACAGTAGATTCTTAATAAATATTTGTTGAAAGAATGAATACAATAAAGGCAAACAATTTAAAGAAAAAAGAAAGGCTATTAGAAAATTCATGTGTATGTGTTTGTGTGTGTGTGTAACTGTTCAAGAAAATCATGGGCTAACTACAAAGCTAAATGAAATGCAACATGATTATAAGCAGCTGATGGGATATAAGAGGGACTCCTTCTGGCCTTGATAGTAGAAACATTCTCTTTTAAGATGCCCAAATATTGTGACATTGGACTTGTAGAGAAGGAACTGTATTCCTGGCTCACCACTTAGCTTGGTTTTGAAAAATAGTCATGATAGTGTAGATGCTGTTTATTGTTTTTCAAGTTTTATAGTCAATCTGGGGACAAAGCAGGGAAGACCTGGATGTGGCTGCAGAACAGAATGTAAATGTTAATAACCTAGACAATGTAAAGGAAAGATGAGACTGACAATGTGGGTCATTGAATGGTAGAGGGAGGGTGGTGATTCTAATATCCTTGTCTTAAAAAGTAGGTGGTCAAAATTATCTGTAAAAAATAAATGGAATGAAGTTTAAGTATATAGCATTTTCAAGTTACAAAGTCAACTAGGAACAAAAGAGGAATATAAGTGTTAAACACTGCAGGGGAGTCAAGGGAAAAGTGAGGCAGTGTACATAAGCAAAACCCTCATTGTCATACTTGGGAGTCAACAGGATATTGTCTGAACTTTATAAACCAAGAGATAAAGTATATAGTTGTTTTCTAGAGTTGTAAGGCAACCACCAGCAGAACTAAGTGCAAAAACTGTTAAAAGTTTGCTTTGAAGGGGTGGGATGGAGATGAGGAGGGTCAAGGCAGGGGACTATTCATTTTTAGCATATTCTCCTTCTGTACTGTTTGATTTTTGCCTTGTATGTGCATTATTCTAATAAAAATAAGATCCTAAAATGTATAATGATTTTACAACAAAATAATTATATATCCTATGATACTTTATGACAATATCAGAAAGGGTATGTGGATATCCAATTAGACTTGCCCTCCGGAGAGGAAAATCATACTGTAATGTGTCTTGATATGTTTATGAAGAGGATTGGAAAGGATATTATGGGACGTAATACCCCATATAGTGGTAAAGTCTCTGGTATTTGGAATCACAATGACCTGGGTTCAAGTTCTCTTTCTGTCATTCACTAGTTGATCTGTCATGGGCAAGTTACCTCCCTTAACCTCAATTTGTCCTTTGTAAAGTGAGGCTAATGCTCATACAGTAGAAATGTAAGCCCCTGAAGAGAAAAAGCCACCTCTGTAGAGGTGCCTAATATATAGTTGGTGTTCAGTGTTTGCATGTGAGGCCTGAACCTGCCTCACAGGTGTGTGCAAAGAGAAGAGGAGTGTTAGTCCAAAAGTGGGTAGCTGGTTTCCTTGTCTAAGGGAAATTTGCCTTTGGTTTAACAAAATGTATTCATTTTGGTTGTGGAAACAATAGCTCTCAGGGCTTAAAGTGATACAAATTGAATTAAATTGCCCTGTACATAAAAGGGAGAAAACAATGAGAGTTCACTAGCAGCTCAAGGGAGAGGGCACATGAACCTGGAAATGGAAAGGACAGGAGCTGCTCTCTCTGCGTGTTTGGAACAGAAAGAGCCCAACAGAGATATGGATTGGGGTCCAGGAGAAGAGTTGGCTAGGAAGCCTGTCCCAGTGATGTGAACAACTTAGAAAATGTGAAGAGCAGGAAAGTCTTATGTCCACTATTAACTTGATTGCTATGTTGTGCTGTACAACTTAGATGACTAAAGAAGTGATAAATAGCCTTGGAAGGAAATCTTTGCCACTTGCTCCCAGCTTTGAGAATTTTCCAACATTCAGAGGTACTGATTTTATATAGTTTGGGGGAAGGGAAATGTGTTAGGAGAGGACTGGTGGTGAGGATATTCTGGGCTTTCCATGTATACTTTAGGGATCTGAAATCTTGACTGCTCCAGTATTAGGCAGTTTCCTTCCCTGACATTCTGTATTAAGCAGTCTTTAGCTTGCCTTTCCTTATCTCCTGAACAAAGCTACCTGGTGATAACTCAGCTTTTCATCTTTGTTCCAAGTTAACATGTAGGATCTATGTGATTGCAGGTATTTGCCTGCTGATCTGTGAATGCTGGAAACCCATCTGGGACCCAGTGACCTAGGTTTGTTCAGAGTTTCTGAGCAGATGCTGAAGATCAAAAGATTCCAAGTGTTCACAAGGAGAGAAGGTGGTGGGAAATCTCTCTAGTCAAATGGTGAAGGTTGCAAGTGAATTTGTTTTGTTCTCTCCTGATAAAGTTTCATCCTGTCCTTTGATCCCCAGATCATAAGATAAGGGTGGTTATGGTATGTAGTTATGGTATTATTCTAAGAGGGTGGTGATATTAACAGGGAACTGGGGAAGTTTGACTTTGAAAATTTTGGGGAATGCCTCTCCGATGGACATGGACTGAGACTTCGGCTGAGTTCCTTGAGTCCAATAACTGCTAAGAGTCCAACTTTATATTCTTTTAAAGTTACTCCAGAATCCTAAAGGCCGCAACCAGTACTTAAAATGCTGTGAAATTTAAAATGATGGAGGTATAACAGAAGGTAGATGTAACAGAGGGCATTCAATGGGGAAGAAATTGTATGAGCAAAGGCTTGTAAGTAAGAGAAGGCAGGATATGTCTGGTGATAGTGAAGTGTTTGGAATATAGGCAGCACTCAGAAAAATAGCAAGAAAAAGGCTGGAAAACTAGTCAGGGCTATATTTTGGGAGAGGTTCAGAATCAAAGTCAGACATTTCTTTAAAGAGTAGTTTATACACACTGTCAGGAATACTTCACCTGCAATTCACATTTCAACTCACTGCAATCATAGAACTGCTGTATGACTCACAGATACAGAGAACAAACTAGTGGTTACCAGTGGGGAGAGGGAAGGGGATTAAGACATGCAAGCTATTAGGGAAAAAATAAGCTACAAGGGTATATTGTATAATACAGGGAATATAGCTAACACTTTGTAATAAGTGTAAAAGGAAAGTAGCCTTTCAAAATTGTATTAAAAATATAACATTAAAAATTAAAAAAAGAAACCTGTCATATGGCATAGATTCCCAAACAGTGGCTTCAATAGGACATACACATATTGATCTCACCTAAAAGAAATCTAGAGTTAAGCAGTCCAAAGCTGGCGAGGTGGCCCTATGAAATTGTTAGAGGTCCCGATTCTTTTTAGTTTACTCCTCCACTATCCTTAGGGTGATGACCTTTGTCCTCACAGCCTTTATTCCAGAAGACATGCTGTGTCCAGGTAAAAATCAGATGTTCTATCACTAGGGAAGGAGAGGAGAATGTATATTGAGGTAAATAATTAGCAATCTATGTCACAAGTGTCTGTACTGAAACTATCCCTTCCAAGGTCACCAGAAACCAGACCACTACCTGACTGCTACAATCCCTAACCATTTTTTCAGGCCTTTTCTTGACCTCTGGGTAGCATTCAACGCTACTGACCCCTCCCTCCCTTTGAAATATTCTCTTCCCTTGCTTTTGTGACATTACTTTCTCCTGCTTTTCAATCTCCTTGGTCATTACTTATCTGTCTCTCTCCTGGGCTCCTCTTCCTTTGCATATGCTGAGGTCACTGCTGGCCTCCAGGGCTCTTCCCTGGCCTCCTTCTCTTCTTAAGGTTTTCATTCTTCCCAGGTGCTCTTGCTCTTTCCCATGGATTAGAGAACTGTTCATATTATAGCTCGGGGATGGTGCACTGGGATGACCCAGAGGGATGGGATGGGGAGGGAGGTGGGAGGGGGGTTCAGGATGGGGAACACATGTAAATCCATGGCTGATTCATGTCAATGTTTGGCAAAAACCACTACAATATTGTAAAGTAATTAGCCTCCAACTAATAAAAATAACTGGGAAAAAATTTAAAAAAATAAAGAACTGTTCATATTATAGATCTGTAACCTCAGTCCAGACCTCGTCTCTGAGCTTCAGATATGTATATTCAACTGCCTGTGGGTCATTTCCACTTGGCTGTTGTGCAAGAACCTCAAAATCAATGCCCAGGTCCCCTTCATTAATATTCCATGTATTAGTGAAAGGGGTTACCTTCTACACATTTGATCTCTCAAATTAGATTCCCAAGAGTTCCCTTTGACACTTCCCTCCTCCTCACTTCTTTTCCTACATCCAATTATTCATAAGGTCTTGTCATTTTTAATTTAATATCTCTGAATTCAGCCATTTCTCACCACCTCCACTGCTACCATTCTAGGCCTAACCCCAGTCACTGCTTACCTGGATGACTACTCTCTATTTTTCCAGGAAGACATCTAATTCATACTCCTAATGGGTTAGGCAACTAGAATGGCATTCTTTCTTTAAAACAAATCTATGTTGTATCCAAGCCTAGAACCCTTCAATAACCTCTTGGTGTTCTCAAGATCAAGAACAAAGTCCTTACCTTGGCATTCAAGGCTTGCCGTGATTTGAAAGGGATGGGAATTTAGAGTACTGGAACTGGAAGAAAGGAAGGGCTGTGTCTAATGCGAAATAAAGCCCTGTAGCTGGGGAAGAGAACCTAGGAGACAGGAAAGTGGTGAGCTGATGTCACAAACTTGGAGCAAGCAACAATTTAGAGAAAAAATCAGGAGAATAGAAACCCACCTTGAATATCTATAAAGTGTGTGTGCATGTGTATACATATGTTGAATTGTTCACAGAACATAGGGATTCACATTTCATTTGCTTAAATGATGAAAGGGTGACTTCATAAAGCAGAAGGCATAACCATTTTAATTATTTTTGGATGTAGGAAAGGTATTGAATATTAATCCTATAACTGACCACTATGTTGAATTTTATTATGGTTCCTAATAGTTTTAATTGATGCTCTCAGGTTGTCCAGCTCTGCATTCATACTCTGTAATTAATAATAATGTTGTCTTTCCATTTTTTATACATCTTATTCTGTTCTCCTGAATAGACTCAATTACTTATATGAATTTGTTATGTGATAAAAGTACCATTTCAAATCAGTTGGGGAAAAGATGGATGAATTTGCACATGGTGTAGGGAAGAGACTACATTTTTTTTGGAAAATAATCCTTATACAAATGTTTGAGTGATCAAACTTTTAAATGTAAATAATAGAGCCATAAAACTGAAAAAAAAAACGGATTATTATAAAATAGAAGTCTATAAAGCATCTGTAAGCATGAAGCAGAATCCAGTCATGATAAAGGAAAACCTGATACATTTCACTACATAATAATTGAAGCTTTTTGTACAACAAAGAATATTATAAATAACATGAAAGATATTTGTAATATATGCAGCACACAAATGTGCAAGAGACATTGCTTGTGGAAATGTTATTCTGTGTATCTTTTTAGAGTAAGTTGACAAGTCTGTGTATCAAAATGGAGTCAACTCTGCTTGTAACAGTAAATAAAAAATGAAAACAATTGAAATATCTATGTACCCCTGGAATGGTCAAATACATCATGGGACATTTATACAGAAAAGATTATGGAGCAGTTAAGAAAAATGTACAGTATGGAAAGCTGTAAACAGCTTAATTCTAAAGAATATACAACTGGGAAAAAAAAAACCCAGGTCACAGAATAACAGATATAGTGTACCATTTGTGGGGAGAAAACTCAAATAATCAGTATATGAATAGAAACAAATCTGGAAGAATGTATATCAAAGTATTAATAGTGGCTATTTCTGGGGCATGAGCTAAGTATGTTACAAATTTCTGTATTATTTGAAATTTCACAACTACAACACATTACTTTTGCAATAAGCAAAAATAAAGATATAAAAATAAATATATTCAATGAATGAATCGCTTTGAGGCGGTGGTTTTGGTTTGGAATGGCTTCAGACCGAGCCTGGTACAGTGGCATAAACACGGCCTTTGGCGTCAGACAGCCCTGAGCTGGGCCCCATTGCCCCACCCCCCGAGGAAGGAGAAGGGGGGTGGCAGGGGGCTGCGGAAAGGGGCTGGGCTGGGCTGTCTGCAGCTCTAGTCCAGGACGCTGACTTCCAGAGAGACTGAGAGTCGGCAGACAAATTCCGGACTCGCTGGAGGACAAGGTGAGGGACGTTGAGATTGAGGTTTCCAGACAGTGGTTCCAGTCCTCTCGAACATAGAGCCAGGCAGGTGGGCAATTTTTACTGCACCACTGCAGCTAGGGGAGAGGTTACTCGGAGCGAGATGTAGGCAACGAAGACGACCAAGAGAGTAGTAGGTTTACGGACTGGAGAGCACAGAGCAGTTGAGGAAGGGAGGGGAGAAAAACTGGGAACTGGGCGTGTTGAATGGTGAATGGGGAATATGAGGGGGAAGGGGAATACTGAGGGGAACTGGAAATTCAGAGAAGAAAATAGGGGAGTGTAGAGAATGGTTAAGGAATACTAGGGGAGGGAGTGCAATAGTAACATGAAGGAGGATGATGTGAGGAATGGAAATAAGGAGTCCTGTCGGGTAAATAGGAAAGTCAATGGAGAACTAGGGAGCGGGGATCAAGGCAGAAGGAATACGGACTGGTACGAAGTGGGGGATAAGGAATGAGGAGTAGGGAGCGGGGGAAGGGCAGACGGAGGCCCCCCTAGGGAGGCGGAAAGGGGCGGGGCCACTTCCGGCCTGGAGCGGGGAGGGAAGTCTCTGAGTTTATGAGGGGCTCAGAGGGCGTGGACGCATTCAGGAATTGTAGAAGGACGAGGTGAGCAGCCCTGGATCTGAGCCCGGGAGGGGTCTGCCCCACCCTCTGGGATCTGCAGAAATCCTGCTGTAAAGGACCGGATCGTACCGGATCTATCCAGTCAGGAAGGGAGGGGACTGGACCTTGTTTGGCTGGGCCTAAAGATGGAATCACTAGCTCAGTACTGATTTGAGGAGGGGGTGTATTAGGGACGGGGAAGAATCAAGATGCACTTGGGCCCTGTTTGGAGGGGGGGCGTATTATGAAAAAGGGCGGGACCAGGCAGTGTTCTGGACTTGGAGTTATTCAGTAGGGGAGGGGTCAGGACTACCGGACACTGCGACAATTTGAGAGTGAGGTTTGTTGGGGAGGGGGCGGGACCGAATGATACTATGAACTTGGAGAGGGGCGTGTTGGAAAAAGGTGTTGGACTGAGTCCTCGACTATTACGCATGCGCACTATAGATCGCTAGAAAGGGGCGTGTAGAGAAGGGCCAGCTTGGAGAGACACCAGCTGCTGAGTGCGCATGTGCAGGGTGGACATCAAAGAAAGGGCTTCTGCTGGGAAAGCGGGTGGGGCTGAGATGGGCCCTGCAACGGATGCGCATGCGCATTGTCGACTTGCGGCTAGGGGGGGTGCGCTGGGAAAGGGGGCGGGGTCCTCAGGGCTGCCGCGCTGGCACATCTTCCTGGAGAAGGGGAGGGTGCGGCTGCAGAGAATTGAGACCTAGACGTTCTGGAATACTGAATTTGAGAACGAAGTCTTTGGGTGGGGGGGTGGGCTTTGGGAGGGTTTGGGATTGGGTGGGGATCAGCCTCCAGGCAGAGCGGGAGAGAAGACGTTCAGTGGGTTTGCCTCTTGACCCAGGCTTTCTCCCCTTCAGGCTCAGCTCTTGCCAGGCCGACTTGAGACATGTCTGACACAAGCGAGAGTGGTACGGGTCCAACCCGCTTCCAGGTAAGCCCTTCTTCTGCCCTCTCCCTAGCTGCTTTTGCTCTCCAACTCTTGTTGCTGCCCCCAATCCCTTGGCACCTCCCCTCATCCTAATCATTCTCCACCTACCTCCTTGCTTGGGTGCTGCCCCCCTCCCCCAAGTAGAGGGAGGGAGGAGGGAAGGAAGGAGGGAGGAAGCAAGTCTAGAGGGAGATTGGGCCCGCCCCTCTTCTGCTCAGGAGAGGCCTTGCTGGGCAGAGGTGGTCAGAGCACACTGCAAATAGGAGTTAGTATAGGTCAGAGAAGTGAAGCCCTGGAATTTTGGAGCCATTTGCTTAACTGGGGGTGGGGAGAAAGTCTGTGAGCTTCCCTGCTTCATCTTGCAGGCTGAAGCTTCAGAAGAGGACCCTGGCTTGAAGATGCAGACCGTACTGACAGTGACCCAGAACTTGGAGGCCTCAGAGACACCGAAGGCCTCAAAGACACCAGAGGTCTCAAAGGCCACAGAGACCTCAAATGCTGTAGGAGTCTCAAAGGCCACTGAGGCTCAGGAGGTATCTGCCACTCAGGCTTCACCTACCACTAAGCTGACCGATACCCAGTTTCTAGCAGCCAAAAAGAAGAGTCCTGCAGCTGACACCAAAATGCAGCATACTGACCCTCAGGCTGTGACAGTGCCTGCTACTGAGACCAAAAAGGTCAGCTATGTGGCTGATACAAAGGTCAATACAAAGACCCTGGAGACTGAGTCTACTGCCTCTCAGGCTCTGGCAGATGAACCTGAGCCTGAGGGTGCAGCTGGTCAGGCTCAGGAGAATCAGGATACCCGGCCCAAGATCAAGGCCAAGAAAGCCCGAAAGGTAAGATCTTTGCTTTTCTACTTCTCTCAGTTGGTTCATGGTTCTGTAAACCTTTAGAAGGTTGGTTTCCTCTCCTCATAATAGCTGTAGGGGGACACAAAGAGGAATCTGTTATAATTCCTGTCTTCAGAAAGCTCATAGACTGGACATGAGATAGGAATACGAATAGCCAAAATCTAAACAAAATGCAGTTTATGTTTATGTAGTAGCTTACCATATGTCAAGGGCATAGTGACACAGGTTATCTCATTAAATCCTGAAAGTGATCTAGTTTTGTAGAGAAGGAAGTTGAGTCCCAGAGAGGTGGAGTGACTTGTCCAGGGTGATATAAACAGAATCAGTGGTGGACAGAGGAAGAGGAGAAGCCTCAGGCTTTACACTTGGGTTGCTCCTGGTCTGGTGGGAAGATGAAACTCCCACTTGGAAACCAGTGAAAGATGAATACAAGACTCAACATGGCCAATATCTAGTGAGTCAGGCTGTTACTACAAGGGTGGGATTAGAGGGGACTTCTGGAAAAGAGAAGATGAAGGAAAAAGGACCATCTGCTTCATCTGGCAATATTGTGTTTGCTCTCTGTTGATGCAGGTGAAGCATCTGAATGGGGAAGAGGATGGCAGCAATGATCAGAGTCAGGCTTCTGGAACCACAGGTGGCCGAAGGATCTCAAAGGCCCTAATGGCTTCAATGGCCCGCAGGGCTTCAAGGGGCCCCATAGCATTTTGGGCCCGCAGGGCATCAAGGACTCGGTTGGCTGCTTGGGCCCGGAGAGCTTTGCTTTCTCTGAGATCACCCAAGGCCCGTAGGGGCAAGGCTCGCCGCAGAGCTGCCAAGCTCCAGTCATCCCAAGAGCCTGAAGCACCACCACCCCGGGATGTGGCCCTTTTGCAAGGGAGGGTAAGAACCCTGTCCTCTCCACTCTGCATTATTCTCTGCTTTGCCTGCCTTCTTCTCTGCCATTGTGTCAAGTTTTTTGCAAACATATTTTGATCTTTCCATCTTTTCCACTTCTCCCAGGCAAACGATTTGGTGAAGTACCTGTTGGTTAAAGACCAGACAAAGATTCCCATCAAACGCTCAGGTAGAGTCCTACTAACCCCTTCCTTCCTCTAGCTCTGCCCTCCATTGCCCTCTCCCTCACATGCTGAGGGCATTTCTTGCTCCCCTGCTTCCATTTATGCCCTCTCAAAGTTCTAATTTGGCAGTAGTAGCATCTTTGTTCACTAGCTCAGAACCTGTTTGTGCCACCCACAGCAGGGTTGGTAAAGGGTCTATAGTTTGGGTATGGGGGCCACTTGGCTTCACTTCAGCCCAGGTGCTCGCAACACTCTCCCCTTGCAGACATGCTGAAGGACATCATCAAAGAATACACTGATGTGTACCCTGAAATCATTGAACGAGCAGGCTATTCCTTGGAGAAGGTGAAGGGGCAGACCTGGGGGATGGGTGCAATGGGGAAACCTTGAATCAAACAAAGGAGTACATGTCTCTTCTGGGGGGCACCACAGAGACTAATCCAGCCCCGTCACTGTGCAGATGGGAAGACAGTGGCCTAGCAAGGGGCATAGACTAGCTTGAGGTCACACAGCAAGTCCATGGTAAAATCACAGCTAGGACCCAAGCTACCCAGCTTAGTCTGGGCTTCTGTCCACTGCTGGACAGTCCTGTAATGTACTTCAGATACTCACTTCTCGATTTCTTTCCCCACTCTCTGGCTCCCTGGATTCCACTAATCACAAAGATGACAATAACAATAATGCATTTGTTGCCTGTTTGCTGTGTGCTGGCCACTCAGCTAAGTGCTTTATGTGCATTATCTCACTGATTTCACATGCATACACACACACACAAATACAAACATACACACAGAGAGAGACAGACTCCTGAGTACATGGGGAGCTATGGGATGCCAAGGAAGCTGAATTCTGTGGTCTCACAAACTGTTCTCCCCATCCACAGGTTTTTGGGATCCAATTAAAGGAGATTGATAAGAATGACCACTTGTACATTCTTCTCAGCACCTTAGAGCCCACTGATGCAGGCATACTGGGAACGTAAGCTGGGATAGAGCTGGGATGGGAGGGAGGCATCTGCTTTCGTTCATGGTACTAGTTCATCCCTGTCTTCTCCCTATACCCCCTTAAGAAATAAGAAGGACAGAGCCCTTTTCAATCACTCACACGTAGTTGGAGCCCTGCACACAGGAGTGATATCTGATTGTGATTGTTTGTAGGGTGTATAAGCTTCGGGTAGTGCACTCTTAGTGTAAGATTTTCTGGTTTTCCAGAAACTTCCCAAGAAAGCAGACTTGTCATTCCTTGTCTCTTCATATTGGCCTTGGTAGAATAGTTCTCACAGGAGAGCTTCCTGGTATGAGTGGATCATGATGCTTGATGGGCAGGGGCATCAGTGGGGCTATGCCTAGAATTTTCTTGGAACTGATGGGTCTGGGGGAGCAAGAAGGGACTCACAATTGACTGGATGCCCAGATCATACCATTCTTCTATTCTCTCAGCAACACAGGAAGAGGAGGATGTGTTTTTCCTGTTTTATGAATAGGAGACTAGGTTCAATATTTTAAATGCCTTACCCAGGATCACATAGAGCTTGAAGCATAGACTGGGCAGAATTCTCCCATATCTAAAGAATCTGGGAGAAGCTAGCCTAGTGAGCTGGCTGATGTGGTTTTTTTTGCAGATGACTGCTGGATGTAAACCTTCTCTCTGTCCCATTATTCTCCTAGGACCAAGGACTCACCAAAGCTCGGTCTCCTCATGGTACTTCTAAGCATCATCTTCATGAATGGAAATCGGTCCAGTGAGGGTGAGTGGCTGGGTTGGCAGCTGGATGGGCGGTCATGGTCAGAATTGCACATGTTCATTTTCTATCCCTGTTTCCTTTTTCCTCCCCTTGCAGCTGTCATCTGGGAGGTGCTGCGCAAGTTGGGGCTGCGCCCTGGGTATGATTGGGCTCTGTCGGCACTTGCTGTCCGTGTTGTCCTTTGGCAAGAGAGGATGGTCCCAGGATTGCATCAACCTGGTGGTCTGGTGGGGTGGGGGGGTGCTGGATTGGGTCCAGGGTTCTGACCTAGGTGGATGGGGAAATGGTCCTGAACTCTGCTCTATGTCACTGACTCTTGGGTTTCTATGGAGCTTCCATCTTATGCTGGAAGCTTCTTTTCCATGTGGGAAATGTCTCTGTCCATATGTGGGAAGTGCTGTAGCCCCAGTTATATTTATCTATGTATGTAGTTATATATGTATATATTTATTTTATCATTCTGTACTGTCAGGATACATCATTCACTTTTTGGAGATGTGAAGAAGCTCATTACTGATGAGTTTGTGAAGCAGAAGTAAGTCTGTATGGTGTTGCTGTGTTCTGTGCATTTTGCCTGTCTTCGAAATGAGTGATAAAACTATGGTGCATGTGCCTGTGCTTGTGCATGTTATATAAGTGCATATGCAAGTGGTAGCTTATTCCTGAGGTAGTGGCAGAGAACATGAGTACACGTTTACTGACCTACTTGTACTCTCATATATGCCTTTGGAGCAGTTCTTCAGGGGAAAGATTGTCATCACCAGTATTGTATGTGTGAGGAAACTGAAACTGAGAGAGGTGAAAATTTGCTCAGGGTTATACAGGCAGCAGATAGAAGAGTTGTATTTAAATCCTGACTTCAATACCTTGGTTCTTTTTACTATGCTAGCTAGGGCTTCATAGAAATTAATTTCCATAAAGAAATGCCATAGAATGGTAGCTTTAGGCAGCCAGGTACTGTCCTGGAGTCTTGACTTGAACATCTCATTTCATTTTCATAACTACCCTGCAGAATAGCTGCCATCATCCCAACCCCTGTATCAGTTGAGGAGCCTGGGGCTCAGAGAGTAGAAGTCTGAACATGGCCCTGGCTGGTAAAGGATCCCATTTGGATCTGAAGCCCAGTCCTCCTGACTTTTATGGCCAGGGCCCACCCTGTTCTTGGTACTTGGAGAACATGTGTGCACTCATGCAGGTGCACCAGCACACATGCCTGTATGCTCACACACAAATGGTTGAGAGTATGCATTGAATCCGCTGCTCTTGGCTGACTGTTTTGTCCCATACAGTCATTTCCTAGGATGGACTGTATCAGGGTTTAGCCAGGCCATGGATGAGCCCGTTGGTGGGGTGTGCTCAGAGCAGGGGGCCTAAAGAATTGGCTTCTCTATTTGCAATACACCCAACAGGAATCTGGGTTGTTGTGACAGGGGCACAAAACTTGTGGCCTTCCTATGAACAAATACTCTATACAGGCCCCTTGTACCTCCACATGGCTGCTGGGTAGGGTCAGTGAGATAGGGCTGAAGATTGGAAGAAAAGCTGCAGTAGTCGGTGGGGGAGTTTGCCACCTAAATGCATGAATGGGCTGTTAGTGGTCTTATAGACATAAAGGCTTTGAACCTCTCTTTTCAAGGTACCTGGACTATGTCAGAGTCCCTAATAGCAATCCCCCTGAATATGAGTTCTTCTGGGGCCTGCGCTCTTATTATGAAACCAGCAAAATGAAAGTCCTCAAGTTTGCCTGCAAGGTAATTGGAGAACTGCCCAAGCTTGGCATACCAAGAGCATGGGGTGCCACTGTTTGGGGTAGGCTGTGTGCAGAGCAGCCTGTGGCTCATGCATGAACATTCTGAAGCCTGTATTAATGTGCAGACACTTTATTTGAATCATTTAATACTTACAACTGACATGTCATTGCTTTACTGCAAGTGAGAAAACTCAGGCTCAGAGGTTGTTAGGTGTCATGTCCAAGGTCACATATAAGTGTCAAAGCAGAGCTGGAATATTAGGTGCGTAACTACTAGTAGTATTTATGGTATTATAATTTGCATAGAGTAGGCACTTGGTGCTCAGATTTGGATCCTTCAGATGGTTGTTCTTCCTGTTGTAGGTACAAAAGAAGGACCCTAAGGAATGGGCAGCTCAGTACCGAGAGGCAATGGAAGCAGATATGAAGGCTGCAGCTGAGGCTGCAGCTGAAGCCAAGGCAAGGGCTGAGATTAGAGCTCAGATGGGCATTGGGCTCGGCTCTGAGAATGCTGCTGGGCCCTGCAACTGGGATGAAGCTGATATTGGACCCTGGGCCAAAGCCCGTATCCAGGCGGGAGCTGAAGCTAAAGCCAAAGCCCAGGAGAGTGGTGGTGCCAGCTCTGGTGCCAGTGCTGGTGGCAACTTTGGTGCCAGCACCAGCCTGACAGCCACTCTCACGTTTGGGCTCTTCTCAGGCCTTGGTGGAGCTGGTGCCAGCACCAGTGGTGGTTCTGGTGCCTGTGGTTTCTCCTACAAGTGAGATTTCAGGTATCTACTTATATTTGGGGGAAGCCAGGGCTCATGGGGGTGGGATAAAGAGCTGGGTGGTTATAGGAAGGCCAGGGTTGGAGGATCACATGGAGAGTGTGAAAAACACTACTTTTGGCATTTTATTCCTTCCTGTTGGTGGATATAATTGACTTTTTTATTTTCTTTTACTTGTATTTTCAGATATTCCTAATCCCAGCAGTCTTTCTCTTCGAGCCAGGGTGCATCCTCAGAAACCTATTCAACACAGCTCTCTAGGCAGCCACTATCAATCAATTGAAGTTGACACTCTACATTAAATCTATTTGCCATTTCTGAGTTTATTGCCTTTTTTTTGGTGGGCTGTCATGTTTTTGTATCATATTTTAAAATTAACTGGGAAAGTTTCCACCTCAATCTGTGCTTAGCTGGAGGTGACATTGCTGATTCAGTGGAGCAAGATTAGCATGTTTCCTGGGATAGGTTGGGCCCCATCTCTATCCTATAGAGCAGGCAGAGTTGCAGTGGTGTGAGAGTGGGATTGTAGGCACAGAGGGCATACTTAGAAGAAGCTCTGATGTGGGCAGATCTGGTCCAGAAAAATAGAGGAGATTGGACATCAAGTATTGACTCTCCTTTTGAGAAACTTGGGTTAGACAAGATGGAGAGAGAGGTAGGTAGCTAAAGAGAGATACATGAATAATGATTTTCTTGGGAAAAGAGAGATTTGAGCAGGCAGGAGCCAAAAGACTGGGAGAAGTTGAAGGCTGACTCATGCAGCCTAGTCCCTGAGGAGGTGGGAGGGGAGGGCCTGTGGGAAGGGACTGTACAGAAAGGACTTGGAGAGGGGACTGTAGAAGGATTCCAGACAGTGGGGAGGCCCCAGTAGAGCAGGGAGCCCATGATTTATGGTAGACCCCCTTCCCCATGGCAAAGTGCTCAGTAATCTTGTAGGAATGAAGATGAGTGTTAGTTTATTCCAAGGATTTGGTTCTGTTATTCGGTGGTGGAATAAGGACAAAACCAAGGGCAGTGAGTGTATGAGTCTGCATCTTTGTTACCATGTCCACAGTGTAGGTTCAAAGAATGGAGAAAGAGATGGACCAGGGAACCCAGGCAGGCTTGGTGAGGAAGATGGAGTTTGAGTGACAGATTGGGAAACATTGCAGGGGTTTGTGGACAGGAGTCTCTGAAGTCTATGAACAAGACAGAAAGGTAAGTAAATATACTAAGTGCCTGCTATGTGTGGTGTTATAGCTGTCTGGGAGGGAATGTTGAGAGAACCAGAAGGATGAACTGAGGTACTAGTTTGATGGTCAGACAGTAGAATGATAAAGAAGACAGCAGAAAGAGCTCTGGGCAGTGGGAAGATCCATGGAATAGCTGGTTAAAAGGGAAGAAGATGATGGTTCCTAGAGATGAAGCAGGGTCAGTGGCCTGGTTGGGTCATCCATTTGGACAGTGAAATCACCCAGAATGGAGGCAGAAGTTGGGGTAGAGAGGAGCACTGTGAGCCAAGTGCCAGAGTCCCCTTGTGTAGTTGAAGGTGTCCTCCCAGCTCTACTACCCACTAAGTCATGGGGCCCTCAGGCAGAGATCCACCGTTGCCCTGTTTTGGGGAGTATTTCCCTGGACCTTCCTTTCCAGGAAGCTCTCAGCATCTAATCCCCACATTACCAGACCCGTAAACTGGGACAGAGTCTTACAGACAATGAGACTCTCGTAATAGCTGCCTTTCCCCTCTTAAGACAATAAGCAGTAAAGAAACAAGGTTTATTGCTTAGGGAACAGGATCTAAAAAAGAAAAAGCTGCACCAGGAGCAAGGAAGTTCCTTGCCTGTGGTCATGAATCGAGACCTGCTTTTGCTGCTGTGTTGAGCTGTTCTTCACTGGAAGCATTGATTCCATAGGCCGTGGTCACCTCAGGGGTTGGATAGTACCTGGGAGAGGTAGACAATGTCAGAGGCAGCTTAGACCTAGGGAGGATTCTATAGTGGGTGGGTACCATGTCCAGGGCACCCTCAGACTCCCAGGTGATGTCCATCTGAAAATGGGGGGTAATGTGAGGGGGTAATGGTGAGGGGTGGCAAGGAACTTGGGAACTGTGATTCTAATAAAAAGTGAGTTTAAAGTGCTTGATAAGAGATAAGGGTGAATCATAGTCATGAAGAACTCTGACCTTCCCACTTACCTTCCCTCCACAGACCACTGGGTTTGCAGGGCTCCTCACCTCTTTCCTACAAGGCTTAGACGTTGACTGGACAAAGATGGGTTTTTTCTCACTACCTCAGGTGTAAGGATGGAAGGCATGTGAGGTGGGGAGGAAGAGATCAAATCTGGTTCAAGGCAAATGGGGAGTGGCCAGAACTAAAAAGAAGGAGTGCCAGGGGAAATGGGAACAGACTATGGTTCATGTTTTCATCTCCTTTATTAGCTAGGAGGCCACTACTGTAATAAATGAACTCCTACAGTCTTATCATTAAATTCCAAATAATTCTAGAATATATCATGTATTAATATCTCCCATTTGGCTAGGAGTGGGAAGAGCTCCAAAAGCAATTTCTCCATCTGTTTTTTTATTATCACCCCCAAGATTTTTTAGACATTTTTGTCCCAGTTGCTACCCCCCATAAAATTGGAATACCACAAATATACTGTGCACCTATTTAATGTATAATGTATATTTGTACTTTATACAGAAAAAGGTTTTTACTCAATACAGGTTTTATAATGACTAAAATATTTAAAAGTCTAACAATTTAAGATACTATGAACAACTTTATAACTATTTGCTGATTAGCTTTAAATGTAACATTTACATTGTAATATATCAAATTACATATGTAAATCAGCAATTTATATAGCTATGTGATAATAGCAGTATAAACAATATTTTAAAACACTATTCAAAACTTATTTTTCAGCAAAAGTAAAACATGAAATTTTAAATTAATTTCTTAAAAATGATTTTTAGTGTAATTAACTTTCAAATATTGCATGATATAAGAAAAATTTTAACTAGCTGCTGGGTATCCATTCAGGTCATATAATAAGCTCTCTTCAGTGCTTGACTGAAAGATCAATTGAATAACTTTTGTAGAATTAAATAAAAGCTATTTTTAATTCTCAAAGCCCAGACAACACTTCGAGACACTGAGGAAGTCTTCCAATCACAGCCATCTATTCGCCATGGTTTTATAGTACTGATTTTGCATACATTTTGTGTGTCTTCCTCATTGTTGCTCTTGTGAAACTCAAGAAAACCCAATAACAGAAATTATATACTAAAGAGTAAGATTCTTCAAGTAAGGTTGAGCTTTAGGGGAACACAAACTATGGTGAAAGTTTTTTGGGAATTTTTGTCCCCCACAAGGACCAATTTTCACTCCCTTATGGTTGATTACCCACAACTCCATCTGCCCTTTCCCCCTGCATTAATACAAGACCTACAGTAACATTTCACCTGAATTGAATAAACAAGACAGAATGAGTGCTGGGGGGGGGGGGGAGGGTGGTGAGGAGAGGGAGGGAGGGAAAGGAAAGGAGGGAGGAAAAGAACAAGAAATAACTACCAGAGACCAACCATTTGTGAAAACAAAGTGAAGGGGATAACACTTTTATTTCTCCAAACTTACACTTACAAAAATGCCTTGCTCCAACATAATGCTATTAATTCATGTATAATTGCCATTCACCCATTTCCCAAATGGAGATCAACCCAAATCTTTTCACCTACTATCTCCAGCCTCAAGTCCATGAATTTTGGGTGGTACCCTTTTTTCTACCTACCTTGCAACCTATTCTAGATATGCTGCAGGCTTTGAACTAGGTTGTACATTGAACCACCATGTCCTGTGTGTGTATGGCTGTTGTATCATTTGGATAATCTTTGGATCATCACTGAGTATGATGTGGATGAAGGTACCAAAGGAATTTCCTGGGACTCATATATAAGGAACATTAAGCCCACTCCAGTGGGTCCAGCAATCCTGAGCATGCTTTGTAGAATTAACTTGTGTGAGACCCTAGAGGTTGCTTCCACAATGACTGTGAAATCTGAGCTCTCGGAAGTCCTGTATTGGCTTGCCATAATCTACACTGACCTTTTGCCACTGGACATGGTAGTGCTAGGGTCATGCAGTGAATCTCCTAGGCTCTAGATACGCTCTTCCCTACCCCACTATGAGGCAGATAGACTCCCTATTTCCCCTTGGTCGTTGGGATCACTCATCCCAGTCGCATAGTGAACTGACCCCCCTTTCTTGCCTATTGGTTCAATGTCATGAGGAACTCCAAATGGCCAGGTAGAAGTCTCAACTTCCTGTGAATCGAAATTGTTTAACTAAGTGAAGTGAAGAGAAGTGGCGTTCCCTCTTCCATCCTTTAGTTTCTAGACCTATGTATTCTGTTTATGGGAGAAAGAGCATCATATATTGGTTGTTGATTCACAGAATATGCTGAATTCTGCATAATGGCCTTCAAACTTCACAAAATGTTGTTTCCTAACTGTCACTAGATTGAAATGTTTCGTAGGCCATCCCACTCTTCTGCAAAGGCAGTTGCTTATGGATGATGGTGTATGTGATAAGAACAGGTAAAGCCCTTGTGGTTAGACCATTTGTCTTACCTCTTTCACTGTGAAATGTGTTTCTTGACCAGAAGAAATGTTTTATAGGATGTTTCAAAGATGTACAAGGTGTATAAAGTAATTAGAAAATCCAAGGATGATGGTTCTGGTAAAAGCACCAGGGGAGGCAAATCCATTCCAGAATATGTGGTTATTTCCATGAGGACAAATTGATGCCCAGTCCCTGATGGAAAAGGTCCATTGTAATCCCTCTGTCATCCAAGGACTTGTTGGTCTCATAGGAAATGGTAACATATTGGGGTTTCTACTGTTGAGAAATTGGGCACTCAACAGTGTTAGTAGCCAAGTCAACCTATGTGAAGGTAAATCCATGTCAAACCCCTGAATAACATCCATCCCTTTTGCAATGGTAGTTTTGTTCATTGGCTCATCTAACAAGCACTGGGATGTCTAGAGAAAGAGGTTGATGGATCTCCACAGGCTGGGTCATCATGCTCCCAGTAATAAGCATTCTCATGCAACACAAATATTCTCACACTCAGCCCATTCCAAAAGATCCATTCACTTACTCCTCATATATATGTAGGCAAAGCAATTTGACTGTGCCTTATAATAAGCACTCTCCACATATTTTGCTGCTTCCTTGTTATTGCTACCAGTTCTCCGATCTTGTTCCTTCCCAGCATCTGAACATCTGACAAGACTGCTAATTGGCATTGATCAGAGCCCTGGGTAGGACACTTTCTGAATTAAGAGATCAACCAGATGCACAGCTCCAAGTTATGTCTCCTCCCTTCTTTACCTCCCATCAGGGTAACATCTCAGTAGGGCTGTTAACTTTCAGTTAGTTCCTACTTATCAGACAGTATCATCTGCAAATCATGCTCCTGGGTGTTTTCTTCTTCAGTAAACTGGTTTTTGAGACTCACCACAAGGGCCTAGGAGTGAGCTGAGGGAAAGGAAGCAATGTGACAGGAGTAGCTGTGAGGTTGTGCCCTCTCTAACTCGCTTTTGCTTTCAGGACCTGCTCCAGAGTGACTTTGAATATAACACTGCTCTTTGGTGGTGGAGTGCTGTTACTATCTGTCCAATGTTAGGGGCTGATAGGTCAGATGGCACCAAGCCTAGGATAGGCAGCTCAGTTTGCATGGTCACTTGGGGTCCCATGGTTATTCGTTCAAATAAGCCTCTACCAGGGCCTGTGATTTAACTTTATGAACTCAATCATCAGGGGCCAGGAGCTGTTTCTCAAAAGGAGGGTAATTATTCGACAAAAAGCATGGCTTATGTTCCAAAACTATAGAGACTTGTGCTTTAATTCTCTGCTTGGGGCTTGTCACAGGTCTCATACAGCATCCCAATCTGTCACAGACACTCAACTCACTCAGACATTGACTTGTTTATTTAACAAACATCTACTGGTAACTACAGTGTTCACGGCCTATGCTGGGTACTGGGGTGGCGTGTTCTCAAGACACAGCCCGTCCAGTGAGGGAAACAGTGACAGCACCAAAAGGAACCACTTAGGTTTGTAGGAGTGCAGATGAGCAACTGATTCACTCTTCTGCAGATAGGCATGTTTTTAATCACAAGTGAAGCATGAGGAACATCTGCACAAATGTACAGATACAGGCACACATTTTTATGTACAAATATAGGCATTGTGTCCACACATTCTAATTATGGATTATGAATCAGCAGTCAGTGTGCTCTGGTGGAAGGAGTCCTGATTGGGAGACAAGTGACGGGATTTAATCTACCCCGGCTCTCTTACAGGGTCCCTATGTGGCCTGGGGCATGTCCTGGGCCCATCCTGGCTTCATATCTTCTGCCTGTAACATGAGAACAGCATTAAGTCACCCAGCCTGGTCTCTGTGAGTGTCACGTTAGATAGTGGACAGGGAGCACCCAGAGTACTTTGTGCCCCAGGAGACTTAATGTCTTCACTAATTTGTCTTCAGTTTACCCACGATGTGAGCCATCTGTTTTTTAATAGCATTCTGATTGATGAACAGAGTAAATGTGAGAGACGAGGGGAATGGGTGAATGTGTGAGTAAAGAGTGGATGATTGTAATGTGAGTAATTGCATGAATGATTCAGTAAATAAGTGTGAATGAATGAATCACTGAATGAGTTATCAGTAACCTTTTCCTATATATTCTGCTAAGAGATGCAGAGGCCACACTTACTTTCCTCTGGAATTACGACTGAGAATGGGAGGCAATGGGATGACAGTGTGAAGGACAGGCTGCCCCAGAGGATATCTCAAGTCCTATAGGCCAGAGAAACACTGAGGCTGCCAGCCTTGCTTCAGACTTCATTTTGAGGCATTTGAAGGCCACACTGGCTACAGCAGAATCGCTATATGAGCTGTCCAAATATGGATTCCTGGGCCTCACCCTCCTGGAGTCTGCATGAGCAGGTTGGGAGGGGCCCAGGAATCTATCTTTATCACCCATTTGTGAGTGAGCTTGATGTCCAATCATATTGGAGAACCAGTGATCTGGGCTAGAGGCCTCCTCTGAGGGACGAGTGGACAGGCACAGAGAAATCATCCATGTTATGTGGCCACTCTCACTAAACTGTTTCGCTTCGAAGGTCCTACCTAATTTGACCCTGCTCACCCAGACAGACAGCATGGAATGCAGAGCGGGGAGACACAGACACAGACCGGGGTTCAAATCCCAGCTTTGACCTTCTGTGAAGGTGAGGCAGCAGGCAAATCACTCACTGGCTCTCCTTCACTTTTCCCATCTGCACAATGAGCATGCACAATCTATGGCCCAGGACCACTGTGAGAATTTGAGAAAATTCCTCCCCACAAATCACTGGTACCCAGTAATGAAGAACTGATGATAATTGTAATCCTTAGCATTATCAAGCACTTACTAAGATCCAAGTATGGTTCCAAATGCTTTACATAAATGATCTCACTGAATTTGCACCAACTTTATTTATGAAAGAGGAGCTATTATCCTTCCCAGGCTACAGGTGAGGAGTCTGAGGTGTAGAGAGTGTGAATAACTTGTCCAGGGGCCCACAGGCAGCAACTGAGTCCTTGGAGCCTGCACTCTTTTTAAACCCTAAGCCATAAATGGCAGCTGCCTCCTCCACCCCTTCTCCTTAAGGGTTAAAACAGAGGGGAGAGCCAATCCTGTGGAGATCAAACAGAACAAAGACCTCTGAAAGGAAGGAAGCCAAGGGAATGTATGTAAGCAGGCGCCTCAGAGAGTATGGGGGCTCAGTTTGCCCCTAAGCTTCCTGACAGCTGTAGCAGGAAAGGGGGTGGGGAGCAGAATTCCCTAGTTTCCACGTTCCGCGGCGAGGGGGGGGGAGCAGCGGGCAGGGGCGGGGCGGGAAAGAAGGCACAGAGGCATATCTAAATGGACATTTGTCTTGCACTGAAATTCCAGAGGAGTTGATCTTGTGGCCCGCTCAGCAAACATCCGGGACCAGAAATTCATCTGTGATTTCACGAGGTGCTCAAAGGCTTCTTCACACACGTGATTCTGTGAGAGTCAAAAGGCAGAGGGGGGAAGAAAACACATGAAATTCTATCTAGAAGAGAACTTTGCTAGACTGTAAGTTCCCACAGCAGTAAGGGGTGTTGGGGGAGACAGAGGCCCTGTCTGTGTATCTGTCTCTCTCTGCAACGCACACCCCAGGGTCTCTCCGGGAGGAGATCCAGGCTCATGAGGACATGACACTCCTCCAGAGCCTGGGCTCCAGGATGGATGGCAAATGAGCCAGGATGAAGTTGTGAGTGATAGCCAGACTGCCAGAGCCTGGGAGCTGAGTGGGGGCTGGGTCTGTCAGGCTGGGCTTGCTTGGAAGAGGCAGCGTAGAGGGAGCTGATTATAGGTTTGGGAGAAGCATGTGGTATTTGGGCAGGTGGGGTGGGGGCGTTGCAGGCAAAAGGAGCAGCAGGTGGTGCAGAGCTCACTTCTCACCCTCCCTAGATATTGCCCCTTTTGATGTCCCCTTACTTGGCTTTCTGCCTGGTGAACTCTTCATACCACCACCCATGCAGGTGAGGCTGACTCGCTCCCATCCACCAGGATTGAGAGGGGAGAGACCTGTGTCCGAATTACCTTCTGTCCAACACTGCAAGACAAGTCTGCCTTCTCCAGCTCAGGGATGATGGCCAACGTTGTGGTCCAGTATGATGTAGCATTGGAGGATATCACAGGAGACGTGCACGTGAGAGGGCCAGCAGAATGGAAAGTGGGCTCAGGAGTCAGGCAGTCCTGGGAAACAAGGCGCTGGCCTCCACGAGGTACTTGTTTGTTTCTCCCTGGGGATCAGTGAGGACTAGTGCACACGGACAAGATGGTGTGTAGCAACACATGACTTCGCAGCGGGGAGGCACATGTGCCCCAAAGGCTTAGAGACCTGGAACTTGAATTCAAGAAACTGAACTGAACTCCAGGTAAACACACTCCTAAGTGAAGCAAGCCATAGTCCACTCCTAACCAGTCCTTTTAGGAAGGGAAATATTGGCCAGTGATTAGTCTCTCATACTTTCTACAGCTCTGATACTCTCGTGTTCTCTTGGGCTTTCTGGATGTCTCTACATTTTAAAAAGCCTTTTAGCCTCACTTGAGCCATTTGCCTAAACTGGGAGCCCTTAAATTCTGAGCTCACGCACTCACAAAAACAATGCCGAGGTCCCATCCTCTTCCAGAGGAGTAGAGGCTGATCCGGGACCCTTGTCTTGACAACAATTGTGTGGCAGCCTGAGATGTCTGGTCCCAGCCTGCTTGTTCCACAGCACCTCTCACTGCCTCCAGCACACAAACCATCCTTCAGCTGCCCCACACCATGACACACCACACACCATTGTCCCAAAGCACCTGAACCTGCCAAACATCTGTGCCTGAGGATGTGCTCCAACTATCTGCCACCTTGGGAATGTCTTCCCCTTCCCTTCTCCACTGGTGAGTGTCCTCCTCATCCTTGAAGATCGTGCTTCAGGGCCACTTCCATGGTGACCCCACCTCACTTACAATTCCTCTCTCTATTCTGGGCTAATATAGTGCTTTGGTTACACCTCTCCTCATACATTTCCTCATTCATTCATTCATATGTGGACTCACCTCCACCAAGCAGGAAACCACCTCTAGCCGCATCCTGCCTGCACTGACTCTGGGAAATCAGGGTAAATTGGATGCAGCCCCTAGTCTCCCTTTGGAATGTCCCATCCTGAGGTAGCCAGATACATAGAGTTGGAGCCATCATAAAAGGTGCTAAGTGCTGTGTATAAACCTGTAATAGGTTATGTATGGATACTGCTGAGGAGGGTTTCACAGGAGTCTTCCTGCTGAAGCTGGCCTTTAGGTCAGCATAGGAAAACTAACCAGAGTTTACCTTGGCCTGGGCTGACAGGGTGAAGGGAATGACATGCGGAGAGAGGGGAATAGCATGTGCAGAGGCATAGAAGTGTGACAGAAGCCTGTTATGTAGGGGAAAAAAAGAGAATTTGCCCTCTCAGAATAGGAACTGAGGGTGTCATGCTAGTAGAAAGCACCAGAGCCGTAACATGGTATTCTGGGGTGTGCGTGTGTGTGCGTGTGTGTGTGTGTGTGTGTGTACATGCATATGTGTGTAAATTGAGGTGTTTGTCTGCTTTTTCATTCTTTAGTCCTCCCAGCATTGCCTCGAGTAAAGTTGTGGATAGGACAGATGCAACCAGGCATTAGAGTACAACTGATACTCCTCATAGAGTCAGCAAAGAGAGGACCACAGGTTGACTATGGCTCAGATCATGAACTCCTTATTGCACAATTCAGACATAAATCGATAAAAGTAGGAAGAACCACTAGACCATTCATGTATGGCCTAAATCAAATCCCTTACGATTATACAGTGGAAGTGACAAACAGATTCAAGGGATTAGATCTGATAGACACAGTGCCTGAAGAACTATGGACAGAGGTTCATGGCATTTTACAAGAGGCAGTGATCAAGGCCATCCCCAAGGAAATGAAATGCAAAAAGGCAAAATGGTTGTCTGAGGAAACCTTGCAAATAGCTGAGAAAAGAAGAGAAGCTAAAGGCAAAGGAGAAAAGGAAAGCTATACCCATCTGAATGCAAAGTTCCAAAGATGAGCAAGGAGATATAAGAAAGCCTTCCTCAGTGATCAATGCAAAGAAA